>NC_053391.1:391852588-392159634 GCF_905171765.1 Bufo bufo
ATTCACTTCTATGGGGCCTGCGTTGCGTGAAAAACGCACAATATAGAGCATGCTGCGATTTTCACGCAACGCACAAGTGATGCGTGAAAATCACCGCTCATGTGAACAGCCCCATAGAAATGAATGGGTCGGTATTCAGTGCGGGTGCAATGCGTTCACCTCACGCATCGCATCCGCGTGGAATACTCGCCCGTGTGAAAGGGGCCATACAGATGTATTTCTGTATGTGTTGCATTTTGTTTGCAGACCCATTGACTTGAATGGAGCCACGGAATGTGATTTGCGGGCAATAATAGGAAATGTTCTATCTTTCAACGGAACGGAAAAACGGAAATACGGAAACGGAATGCATAAGTACATCCCGTTTTTTTTGCGAAACCCTTGAAATGAATGGTTCCGCATGCGGACCGTATACGGAACGCAAAAAACGGCCCGCAAATCGGAAAAAACAAACGGGAAACACGGACAACAGACACGGAACACAAACGGATGAACTATCAGCATTTTTTTGCTAAACCATTGAAATGAATGGGTCCCTATCCTATCCGCAAAAAAACCCGAATGGAGGCCGAGAAAAACAACTGTCGTGTGCATGAGGCCTTAAAGGGGTTCTCTGGGCTTTTTCTATTGATGACCTATCCTTAGGATAGGTCATCAATATCAGAACGGTGGTGGTCCAACACCCGGCACCCCCACCGATCAGCTGTATGAGCAGATGGCGCATGTGCACATGCCGTCTCCCTTCTCTCTTCCTGTCCGCTGCTGTATGTTTATGGGACAGCAGCAGCAGAGCAGGAAGAGAGAAGGAACATGCACACTCTGCGCCTTCCCTTCATACAGCTGATTGGCGGGTGTGCTGTGTGTCGGACCCCCGCCAATCTATTAAAAGCCAGGAGAACCCCTTTAAATACTTGTTTTAAATTATGTCCCTTTTCCAAAATGTTTGTATGGGTTTCGGTTGCTGGGGGCAGGGCTAGAAGCTTCTGTGTGGAGTGTGGTGACGTCTTTTTTTATTTTGTATTTAACTTTTTTATTTTACACTTTGTGCATTTTTTTTTTTACACAATGTGCTTTTCGTTTTACACAGAAGAAAATATATTGTTAAAGATTGTATATGATGTATGGTAGATATTTAACAATGCATTTTTTCAATTGCTGATTTCTCCTATAACTGTGGATGACATATTAGCCCCAGTCACAGGGGAAATACAGCCTCCAGAGGTAAAACTCTGTGATTTTGGCTGTCTGGAGATGGCAAGGGTCATGGAGATGCTGCAGTGCTCCTGCGATCTCTCTTTCCAAACAGTGCTGAGGGGAGTCACAGTACTCACATACTCTGGAGATCATACGGATTGGTCTCTGGGGTAAAACGTTGCGGTCTCTGCTGTCTGGAGGCAGTGGGACCACGGAAGTGTTTTATGCATGTACAGTACCAATCTCCCACTGACTGGAAGTAAGGAGATGAAGTTGGTAAAAGCATTTGTGCTCGGATCGGCTCATGCTGAGAGGGTCCCCTACCTACGCCTATACTCCAGCACCCCAACCTAGAAGCAGCAGAGTTATGCCGGAACTGCTTATCGAAGGGTAGCCTAAAGGGGCCAAAAGAACCATGCATAGGAGTTAGAAAACTTGATAACAGAAACTACAGACCAAAACTCGAAAGCCAATGATATTTCGTATAAGGATCCGGGATATTACGTATGGAACACACGGAACTGCGACGACCCAACCGTTTGATGACATGTACTGGCACCTTATGCATGGACGCCGCCGCTGCCGCGCCCATGCGGAAGGAATGTCCTGTGATCCAGCGAGGACCGACCCCTGGACCTGTCAACTAACCTGAAAGTACGTAAGAAAGGCCGCGGTGGTTAGCCGGGCATTGCCTAGTTTGAGTACGGGAGAACATGCCGCTTGGACTAAATACTACGCAGCCAAGCCTCCAAGGCCTGCACCGGACACCATCTGCTGTCCGTGGGAAAGTATCTGACCGCCACTGGTTGCCCCGGCCGTGACGTCTTGGACGAGGCCAAGGTAAGGACATAGATGGACCCGCGCCGGATGAGCTGACCTTTCCGCAGGCACCCAGCCAGCGTATTGGTGCCCATGAGCTCGCCTGACCTGAGGAATCCATGGAAAGCCAGGTACAAGGCTGTTTCTACCAGAGCGCTAACCTGCGGCCCGAACGGTTTGCCCCTGCAGTTTGCCTGTCACGGCCTGAACAAGCTACCGGTAAATGGCTGACGCCCATGTCGTTTCACAACAGACATCTTGCGCAAACCCTTCAACGCCGCTTTGATCGGGTGGGCGGAGAAGAGTGACGGTAGGTCCGGATGTAGCCTGCACCAATGGTGCTGAATACCTGCCATGTATAGTTAACAATGCTATAGGACAGGTTTAATTGAGAGTGGCAAAACCCAGACGAAGCCCAATAGGTGAGTGATAGGTCCCCGGCCAGCGGCCGGGTAGGTGTTCTCATATCTCTGAAACAGGTGCCAAGCTGTCTTGTAAGCCCTCAGAGTATTACTGGCCAAGGAATTGGCCATCAGTCTCTTAGCTATGGTGAGATGGGAGACTAGTCCCAGCGCAGCTGGGCCTGGTGAGGAAATTTTTTTTTTTATTTTTTTTTAATCTCCATGCGTGAGAGACTCTAATGGCGGAGTCATATGTGTAAAACTAAAACGGAGAAGCTCTGCGTGAGAGACTCAGATGGCGGAGTCATATGTGTAACCTAAAACGGAGAAGCCATGCGTGAGAGACTCAGATGGCGGAGTCATATGTGTAACCTAAAACGGAGAAACCATGCGTGAGAGACTCTAATGGCGGAGTCATATGTGTAACCTAAAACGGAGAAGCCATGCGTGAGAGACTCTAATGGCGGAGTCATATGTGTAACCTAAAACGGGGAAGCCATGCGTGAGAGACTCTAATGGCGGAGACATACAGTGGGGGAAATAATTATTTGACCCCTCACTGATTTTGTAAGTTTGTCCAATGACAAAGAAATGAAAAGTCTCAGAACAGTATCATTTCAATGGTAGGTTTATTGTAACAGTGGCAGATAGCACATCAAAAGGAAAATCGAAAAAATAACTTTAAATAAAAGATAGCAACTGATTTGCATTTCATTGAGTGAAATAAGTATTTGAACCCTCTAACAAAAAAAGACTTAATACTTGGTGGAAAAACCCTTGTTTGCAAGCACAGAGGTCAAACGTTTCTTGTAATTGATGACCAAGTTTGCGCACATTTTAGGAGGAATGTTGGTCCACTCCTCTTTGCAGATCATCTCTAAATCCCTAAGGTTTCGAGGCTGTCTCTGTGCAACTCTGAGCTTGAGCTCCCTCCATAGGTTTTCGATTGGATTAAGGTCCGGAGACTGACTAGGCCACTCCATGACCTTAATGTGCTTCTTCTTGAGCCACTCCTTTGTTGCCTTTGCTGTATGTTTTGGGTCATTGTCGTGCTGGAACACCCATCCACGACCCATTTTCAGTTTCCTGGCAGAGGGAAGGAGGTTGTCGCTCAGGATTTCACGATACATGGCTCCGTCCATTTTCCCGTTTATGCGAATAAGTTGTCCTGTGCCCTTAGCAGAAAAACACCCCCAAAGCAAAATGTTTCCACCCCCATGCTTGACGGTGGGGACGGTGTTTTGGGGGTCATAGGCAGCATTTTTCTTCCTCCAAACACAGCGAGTTGCGTTAATGCCAAAGAGCTCTATTTTGGTCTCATCAGACCACAGCACCTTCTCCCAGTCACTCTCTGAATCATTCAGGTGTTCATTGGCAAACTTCAGACGGGCCTGCACATGTGCCTTCCTGAGCAGGGGGACCTTGCGAGCCCTGCAGGATTTTAATCCATTGCGGTGTAATGTGTTTCCAATGGTTTTCTTGGTGACTGTGGTCCCTGCTAATTTGAGGTCATTAACTAACTCCTCCCGTGTAGTTCTAGGATGCTTTTTCACCTTTCTCAGAACCATTGACACCCCACGAGGTGAGATCTTGCGTGGAGCCCCAGAGCGAGGTCGATTGATGGTCATTTTGTGCTCCTTCCATTTTCGAACAATCGCACCAACAGTTGTCACCTTCTCTCCCAGCTTCTTGCTAATGGTTTTGTAGCCCATTCCAGCCTTGTGCAGGTCTACAATTTTGTCTCTGACATCCTTGGACAGCTCTTTGGTCTTTCCATGTTGGAGAGTTTGGAGTCTGCTTGATTGATTGATTCTGTGGACAGGTGTCTTTTATACAGGTGACTAGTTAAGACAGGTGTCCTTAATGAGGGTGACTAATTGAGTAGAAGTGTCTAACCACTCTGTGGGAGCCAGAACTCTTAATGGTTGGTAGGGGTTCAAATACTTATTTCACTCAATGAAATGCAAATCAGTTGCTATCTTTTATTTAAAGTTATTTTTTCGATTTTCCTTTTGATGTGCTATCTGCCACTGTTACAATAAACCTACCATTGAAATGATACTGTTCTGAGACTTTTCATTTCTTTGTCATTGGACAAACTTACAAAATCAGTGAGGGGTCAAATAATTATTTCCCCCACTGTATGTGTGAACCTAAACGGAGAAGCCATGCGTGAGACTCTAATGGCGGAGACATATGTGTGAACCTAAACGGAGAAGTCATGCATGAGAGACTCAGATGGCGGAGTCAAATGTGTAACCTAAAACGGAGAAGCCATGTGTGAGAGACTCTAATGGCGGAGTCATATGTGTAAACCTAAAACGGAGCAGCCATGCGTGAGAGACTAATGGCGGAGTCATATGTGTAAACCTAAAACGGAGAAGCCATGCGTGAGAGACTAATGGCGGAGTCATATGTGTAAAACTCACACGGAGAAGCCATGCGTGAGAGACTCTAATGGCAGATCTGTATGTGTAAAACTAACACGGAGAAGCCATGCGTGAGACTCAAAAATGTATATATTATTTTTTATATATATATATATATATATATTTATATATATATATATATATATATATATATATATATATATATTTTTTTTCACTATCAACCACTTAAGCAGCTCCCGTATGGGCACAGCTTTGAGTACGAGCATGAAGAGCATGGTATAACGCAGATCACCTGCACGGACTAACTAACATCTTGTGCCTAAATAACCCCCTTGGAACCTAATGTACGGCCGGCAGCAGGAAGCCGGCCACCGCCTATGATCTGCTCCCCCTGACCGAGCCTAGTACTCCTTCCCCTGATCCCTGCCTACCTAACGGCACGGCGGCCCGTGCCAGACTTTATTGAAGATGAGGAGCCTTACCCCCCAGCCGCGTGGGGAGCTCACGCTGCTCCCTGGCAGAATGCACCAGTGCGGGAGGGCCGACCCACCGCCGGCTGGACACTCGTACCGCGTGGGGAGCAGCGCCACTCCCTGGCAATGTGCACCGGATCAGAGGGAGCCCTTCCTTTACCGTGGGCCCCGGCCCCCGCTGGTTTGAACCGTGTGCCGCGTGAGGAGCCGCACAGCTCCCTGGCATTGTGCGCCGGTGCGGGAGTGCCCCCCCCTCACCTAGGGGCTGGTTATTGTGACTGGAACCCGCTGGGAGACTGAAGCCTAACTGGACCTACCTGTGACCGTGAAGGCTGACCTCCCAGGCCGTGGCTGACCCACGTGCGTAGTCGTGACGCAACTACCCGTAGATGCCCACCCAGTGCCTGTAATTAACGGGAGTGCGACCGAGTCTGTGGATGTGACCGACTAGCCCCTATAGTCGTGAGGGGACCCTACATCGAGAGTAGCGGTAACGGACCATCGCCTGTAGACGTGGTAGTATTACCTCATGAGTCTGTTGACATGAGACTAATGCCTGCAGTCGTGGCCGGTCTTAATAATGAGTCTGCAGTCGTAACGGATTTGTGCCTGCAGTCGTGGCAGGGCTTTAGAGCGGGTCTGTAGTCGTGACAGACTGATGCCTGCAGTCGTGGCAGGACTTTATAACGAGTCTGTAGTCGTGACAGACTGATGCCTGCAGTCGTGGCAGGGCTTTATAACGGGTCTGTAGTCGTGACAGACTGATGCCTGCAGTCGTGGCAGGGCTTTAGAGCGGGTCTGTAGTCGTGACAAACTGATGCCTGCAGCCGTGGCAGGGCTTTATAAGGAGTCTGTAGTCGTGACAGACCTGGCAAAGCAACATTCCTATCTATACCATTATTATAATTTTTTTTTTTTTTTTTTTTCTTTTCCCCCCCACCAAAGGCCACGACTGTAGGCGCCACCCTGTAAGAGATGCGCCAGAGGCCTGGACATAATAGTCCACCATCCCCCGTCCCCCAAGCCTATGCAGGAGAAAAGAGGGGGTTGGCCCCCGCATGCACCACCCCTGACTCACCTGGCGGCCATGACAGCCACGAACCCCACAGTATCGTAAGTTAGCCCACCACCTGTGAACCTGAATAACCAAGGACAGACGTGTGAGTGAGCGCACGCCAGCTGGGCGACACTTCACTCATGCCACCGCTCCCTAGCTAACCACCGGATTATTGGGACTGCGCCCGAACCAACCCCCTGACTGACCGTATGGGCTTACGGGCGGCCCGGCTGCGTGCGCAAAGTGACGTGGCCAGCCCCCCTCCTTGAAGCCCTCTTTATATTTGATCCTTGAACATATTCCAATTTTTTTTTAAATATATATATATTTTTTTTTTTACTCCTGCCTTAGTACCTAGCCACTGTGCCTGAGCAGAGGAGCCCTGCACCAAGACTGCAGTACCAGTATGGGCCTGTAGGTGTCGACCATCCCCCGCCCTCTCTCAAGCCAGGACCTGCTGGAGCGCAGCAAGCCAGTGATTCCCTTCTAGGTTAGAATTAACCATTGAAATCATAACTTGTTATACAGTGCACATGTCTGAGTATCTGCTTATCTCGTCTTGCCTGAGTTTGGCGCAGTAAAGAAGACGAGTTTATTCTGCAGCGGATTCCTAGACATGACTGAAAGTCACATAAGCATGTCCACCTTCACAGCCTCGCTAATTGTAATTACCAGGAGAACGTGCATCAGGATCGGCTGCGAGGGATTTGCGCTCCGCCATGTGGAACATTGCATCCCGTGCCCACCGCTATCGACTATTTGTACAGGGAAAGCCGCGGCGTATTAATCGCCTATAGGTTTCGGCTTCCGTCCCCTGATCCTGCAGCTGGACCTCCGCTTACTGATTGCAGCTAATGAATAGATCCCTGTGTGAGCGGACGGCGTTTTCCTCTACGGCGGAACGTTCTGATACGGGAGTGAGTGATATATAACGCTGCGTCGTGGAGCCGACTGCCGGCGTGACCGATGCTCAGGGTATGCGAGCGGACGTCGTGACCCGTCGCTGCTGAGCCACAGGTGAGGGGTGCCTGCCTGGGGGACGCTGCATGTGGGAGCGGGGGTGCTTAGCGCAGGGCCTGGAGCGGATCGGGGTGCCTGTCTCGGGGTGCCGGAAGCGATCGGGAGTGCGGGCAGTCTCCAGCGCAGCTGGGGACCGGCGGCACGCTCGGCAGCCCCACATGTTATACATAGCGAGACGGGTGTGCAAGCCACCCTGCCTACCTAATCACCGTAGCGACAAGCTCGACGCAGCCGATCCCCCGATCCTCCAGTGACGCATGCCCTTCTCTGGCACCAACCCACAAGCCGATTCGAAATCGTTCGAACCGACAAGTGGGGGGAGGAGGGCCAGGTTTAAATAGTGAACGCCCCGCCTCCCCTCACACAAATACGGCACTCTTAATTGCCTACCACTTGTGGCTCTGTGATTGTCTGTCTCAGGGATCACAATCCCAGAGACCAACTGTAGTGTCCCACTAGGTAAATGTGGGCACTACACAAGGGTCAATTGGGCCACGTCGTACTCCACCACCCGTGGAACAGGGCCATTGTGTTTTATATGTCATTTTAATGCATAATGTCATTTTATTCATGTTATTTATGTGCATTCTCCCTGTTTATATGGGTATCAGGTAAATAAGAAAAAGAAGAAAATAAGAAAAAATGGGACGGCTCACTCTCTATATACACGGATTGGTGCCTAGGTCCAAATTAGCTTCAAAATAGTAACAATCTAAGTAATATTGGACCGGCACTCAAACATATGGGTTCACGCTGAGCAGTATAGTTTTGTAAATAGAAAGATAAAGGATAAGCAGGCACACTCTTAATTTGGGTACAAGGTATTAATTTATTTATATTTTAGTGTTTGTGAGATCTGGTAGATAGATATAAAATGTGAATAAAAGTTGTCCCTTTTAATAATTGTAATAAATGAAAAAATTGTAGAGTGAAAGATGATCACCAGTAGGTGAGAGGTGATGGATGTCCTGGAAAAAATTGTCCAGGAAAAAGTAGTAGATAAGGCTACTTTCACACCTGCGCTCAGGTGTCCGCTCGTGAGCTCCATTTGAAGGGGCTCACGAGCGGTCCTGAACGCAGCCGTCCGGCCCCAATGCATTCTCAGTGGAGGCGGATCCGCTGAGAATGCATCAGTCTGGCAGCGTTCAGCCTCCGCTCCGCTCAGTGAGCGGACACCTGAACGCTGCTTGCAGCGTTCGGGTGTCCGCCTGGCCGTGCGGAGGCGAGCGGATCCGTCCAGACTTACAATGTAAGTCAATGGGGACGGATCCTCTTGAAGATGACACAATATGGCTCAATCTTCAAACGGATCCGCCCCCATTGACTTTCAATGTAGAGTCTGGACGGCTCCGCTCAGGCTACTTTTACACTTAGAAATTTTTCTAAGTTATAATGCAGACGGATCCGTTCTGAACGGATGCAAACGTCTGCATTATAGGAGCGGATCCGTCTGATGAAACATCAGACGGACCCGCTCCGAACGCTAGTGTGAAAGTAGCCTAAGTAGTATATAGAAATAAAAATTAAAATATAGAGGATACCTAGATAAAAAGTAAATGTCTAGATAAAAATAATTGGAAAAAAATGGAGTCTTTCATAAACAGCTAAAAAGATAAAAATACCTAGAAAAAAATGTTCATAGAGTCTTTCATAAACAGTTTTCATATAGTGGTGGTCACTGATCAGAGAATAAAATCAAGGATAAGATGTATGGGATAGTCTTTCATAATCGCTATATAGAGGATATATATCCAATGTTGCCCCTTTGTGCAATTGTAGCTCCGTTTATAGGATATATTATAGATAACAAATTGCCGCTCAGCAGAGGATCGATGGTGCGCCTTTTCAATGTGTTTGCAAAATGTGGTTTGCAAATATGGCAATTTGTGACTGTTAGTAGTTATATTCCATATGTCAAGCTGTGGAGGAAAAGGGGTGCTCTGTGCCGGAGTGCGGCGTCCCGCACTGTCTCTGGCTACAGAGGTCACTTACCCTTCCCGACGCTTGTTCTCTTGGATCCTCTGATAGTATTCGGCTGTTCCTGGGAGGCTGTTACGATCCGGTCCGATTCTCAGGAGTTGGCGGCGTGCCTCGTGTTGCCTAGGACGCCGGGGGGCGTGGTTTGCGCGTCTGGAGAGTGACGTGAGTGGTCACGTGATCACGAACTTTCTTTCAGGCTTGTTCACAGTGTTTCTCCTACTCTGTTACGAGTAGTGAGTATTCCAGTAATCCTCAGCTTCTTAAACGCGTTTCGGGAGTCTATCCCTTCATCAGTAAGTGGAGGATTATAGTGGATGCGGTGATATTTATAGGGCAGTGATCAACTTATTTATCAACCAATTATCATTACCAATAAGGTTGATATATTCGATTGGTTGCTTTATTTCAGTTTTGTTTGGCTCATTAGGTTTGTGGCCAGAATAAAAATGTACAGGTTGTCAGAAAATAAATAGATGAATAAAGATATATAGGAAAATGAAAATATATAAGGCTAGGAGTGGTGTGTAGGTATATAGATGGTGTCAATCACTCCTATAATGAGGTGATTGATTTTGCAAGTTGGTTGGTTTGATGGGTATTATAGTTTTTGTCTTTATTTTACAAGAGGAACCCTCATATCTCCCATGTGTCAAATACCTATTCAGTGGTGTAGGGGAATAATGGTATTGAATATGGTTTAGCATTATGGGTTAATTGCTGTATAGGTGATTGTTTGCTGGTAGTATTTGTGGTGTAGAGAGCTTGTTTTTATTGTAGATACAACATGTTCTAATTTCTGTTTTCTGTATTTTCTAGTTGTGAATGATGTTTCTTATTGAGAGGCTTGCAATAGTCCTGATGTATTTTAGTTGTGAACACACGCTAGGGATGGGCCCATTATGTCACTGGTCCGTAGCATCAAAGACCCAGTGAGCATTTGGTTTTATCATTCCTGCATGTGCCAAAAGGAGAAGGACTATAGAAACTGCAACTTAAAAAGCAAGATTAAGTATTGTAGATTTAGAAGTCTTGGTGTATCTTAGTACAGGCTTTTTCAGCACACAATGGGAGGTGTCCATTGTATCACTGGTCCGTAGTGAAAAAGACCCAGTGAATACCCGGATTTGTTTTCCCTGTGTATTTCCAAAAAGGGGGGACAAGGGGAAAAGTGCATGGGTGAGTTCATGATATAGGGTACCTTGGATGCGGTAGTAGTATGATGGGAGCTCGAAATTTGGGGCATGTGGGACATCATGCAGGTTTTCCAAGTTTGGTAAGGGGATCATCACACCCTGGAATTAAAGACCTAGTTAGTGTCGAATTCTTTTTGTTTTCTTATCTCTTTGTCTCATGTGTTTAATGAATTCTTGTTGATGGAGTAGTAGATGTCTGTATGTGTGGGTAAATAGTGCAATTTAATAAAACATAAAATACATATAAAAACATATACAGTCAGGTCTATAAATATTGGGACGTAGACACAATTATAAAATTTATACACCACCACAATGGATTTGAAATGAAAGGAACACGATGTGCTTTAACTGCAGACTGTCAGCTTTAATGTGAGGGTATTTACATCCAAATCAGGTGAACGGTGTAGGAATTACAACAGTCTGCATATGTGCCTCCCACCTGTTAAGGAACTAAAAGTAATGGGAATACTAATTATAAATCAAACTTTCACTTTTTAATACTTGGTTGCAAATCCTTTGCAGTCAATTACAGCCTGAAGTCTGGAACGCATAGACATCACCAGACGCTGGGTTTCATCCCTGGTGATGCTCTGCCAGGCCTCTACTGCAACTGTCTTCAGTTCCTGCTTGTTCTTGGGGCATTTTCCTTTCAGTTTTGTCTTCAGCAAGTGAAATGCATGCTCAATCGGACTCAGGTCAGGTGATTGACTTGGCCATTGCTTAACATTCCACTTCTTTCCCTTAAAAAAACTCTTTGTTTGCTTTTGCAGTATGCTTTGGGTCATTGTCCATCTGCACTGTGAAGCGCCATCCAATGAGTTCTGAAGCATTTGGCTGAATATGAGCAGATAATATTGCCCGAAACACTTCAGAATTCATCCTGCTGCTTTTGTCAGCAGTCACATCATCAATAAATACAAGAGAACCAGTTCCATTGGCAGCCATACATGCCCACGCCATGACACTACCACCACCATGCTTCACTGATGAGGTGGTATGCTTAGGATCATGAGCAGTTCCTATCCTTCTACATGCTATTCTCTTCCCATCACTCTGGTACAAGTTGATCAGTCCATAGGATGTTGTTCCAGAACTGTGAAGGCTTTTTTAGATGTCGTTTGGCAAACTCTAATCTGGCCTTCCTGTTTTTGAGGCTCACCAATGGTTTACATCTTGTGGTGAACCCTCTGTATTCACTCTGGGGAAGTCTTCTCTTGATTGTTGACTTTGACACACATACACCTACCTCCTGGAGAGTGTTCTTGATCTGGCCAACTGTTGTGAAGGGTGTTTTATTCACCAGGGAAATAATTCTTCGGTCATGCACCACAGTTGTTTTCCGTGGTCTTCCGGGTCTTTTGGTGTTGCTGAGCTCACCGATGCGTTCCTTCTTTTTAAGAATGTTTCAAACAGTTGTTTTAGCCACGCCTAATGTTTTTGCTATCTCTCTGATGGGTTTGGTTTGTTTTTTTAGCCTAATGATGGCTTGCTTCACTGATAGTGACAGCTCTTTGGATCTCTTCTTGGGAGTTGACAGCGGCAGATTCGAAATGCAAATAGCACACTTGAAATTAACTCTGGACCTTTTATCTGCTCATTGTAATTGGGATAATGAGGGAATAACACACACCTGGCCATGGAACACCTGAGAAGCCAATTGTCCCATTACTTTTGGTTCCTTAACAAGTGGGGGGCACATATGCAAACTGTTGTAATTCCTACACCGTTCACCTGATTTGGATGTAAATACCCTCAAATTAAAGCTGACAGTCTGCAGTTAAAGCACATCTTGTTAGTTTCATTTCAAATCCATTGTGGTGGTGTATAGAGCCAAAAATGTTACAATTATGTTGATGTCCCAATATTTATGGACCTGACCGTAATACACACAATAGTGGAGTATGAGATAATGGTTGAATTAACTCGTAATAAAGTCCATACAATGCAGTTGGTAAATAGTTAATGTCCCATGATTCTACGATTAAGTAGATAGTAAAAAATCGAGAGAAAAAATCGAAGGACAAAAAATCCAAAGGAGAAAATCAATAGCAAGCAGTCTTTGACTATATTGAGTAGAATACTCACTTTTTGCGCAGTTCTGTGGCTTCCGATGTGTAAGAGCGCTTACCTCGGTGTCGCTTTAATCAAATACCGGTGGCAAAGTGTAGTTACTTAACTGACATCCTAAAATCAGATCTCCATATGATCGCTTCGATTTTCGCGAGGTGAGCTGTTTCTTTTTTTCCTTTTTCTTTTCAGATAATACAGACTCTATCAATCGCGGTTAAAGTAGTAATGAAGCTTCGATCTTTTGGATCATGAATTTTTGGCAGTCACCAGCCGTTAGTGAAATCGATCACCAGACAGTTTGCTTGCATTCGTTTCGGATGATAATTTCCAAGGTCTCTTGCAATATTGCATGGCCATGCTTCAAATTTCGGACTCTTTATGAATATCCCATCGATCCCAGACGCGTTTCGAAATAGATCCCTATTTCTTCCTCAGTGGGTATGTCCATATTCAAGAGTCCAAGACCTTATATACCTGTCTGTTGATTGCTGGGGCGGAACCCAGCAAATCAAACAGAATGCGCAGCAGATGGGTGGGTCAGCGCTAATTCACCACCACTTTTCTGTCAAAAAATCGCATTGCGGTAATAGTGCGTTTTCGATGCGGTTTTTTTCGCATACATGCGTTTTTTCGGGCATAATTGCAGAATAACATATTAATATCAACCAATAAATCAAAAACATATTCCCACTTTTAGTTTTTAAGATAAACAATTAAATATGAATATATTGCACTTAATGTCAGTAAAATCTATATGAGCACATACACTATACTGGTTGCAGATCTTCCTACGTACAGAAACATAATAAAATTGACATAAAATGATAAAATTTGTAAAAATGGTTTAGAAAATTGGGGTAGCTTCTACTATGGTGATATGTGGAGGTGCCCATCACCAAGGGGACACCCCAGTGCTGATGAACAGCCAAACATGGGATATCCCCTCAGCAAGGGGCACCAACTTTACTTTTAACTTATTTTTTACTCATTTTTTACAGAAAACCGAAAATTTCTAATTCGGCATTTAGTCCTGCAGGTGATACACTGCCAAACTCAAATATTCGTCTAGACTCCCTCCGTGACATTTTTGAAATGTAATTGCCTCCCCTCCAGTGTTGATCCACCTTCTCCAGTGCCGCAAATGTCAATCCCCTTGGGTCCTGATGATGGAAATCTTTAAAATGTTTAGATAAGGGATGAGTTAACGTTCCTTTTTTAATGTTATTGATATGTTCGGCCAAGCGTACCCTCAAGAGTTGCTTAGTTCTGCCGACATATTGTTTTTGACACGGACACTGGATGATGTAGACAACACCGGAGGAATTGCAAGTGAGGCATTCTTTAATGTCCAGGACGAAATCATTCTGGGTCGACGTAAATTTGATAGTCTTCCTACTGAATGTAGTGCTTCTGCAGGCGAGACACCTACCACACCTGTAAAAGCCCTTCATTTGTACCCAATTTTGAAGAGAAACAGTTTTTTTTAATGTGATTTTTTTTTTACAGTAGGTGCTAATTTAAGCCCTAAATTGGGCGCCTTTGTAAATGTTATGAGGGTAGATGTGTTTAGTAGGGGTCCTATAACCTTATCCTTTAGCACAAAATGCCAGTGTCGATTAATGAGTCGTATTTGTTTCGACTGTGCGCTATATGGTAAGATCATTCTCAATTCTGCCTCTATTGGTTTCTTTTCACTTGATGTGGGTGTTGATGTGAAGAAGGATTGTCTCTCCATCTTTCTCACTTTCTCCAAAGCATTATCTAAAATATTTTCGGAGTAATCCTTACTTTTAAATTGGTCAATCATCTTTTTTGCTTCCTCCTCAAAGGTGGTATTGTCGGTACAGTACCGTTTAATACGACGAAGCTGGCCGACAGGGATGTTTAATAACCACCTTGGGAGGTAGCAGCTTGTAAAAAGAATGAAACTATTTTTTGCAGTTAATTTCTGATATGTGTTACACACAAATTTTTCTCCATCTATTTTAATTTGTATATCTAAAAGTTCTGTCTGATCCTTATTAATGTTATGATAGCCACACAAAGTCCAGGGAGCGCAGGCACAGCATGCACGCCAGGCACACTCTGCTTTTAACCCCGTCCGGTGCCGTGACAGCTTTCATCGGATCCAGGGATGCAAGTACCAACATGCATGCTGAGCCCACTATATACTTCTCCTGGAGCCAAATGGCTACTGGTAGGCCCTGTAGAAGTAGACTCAGTTTTATACTGACTTTAAAACCAGCCTCCAGGGCAGACTAGCTGGTCAGGTGTGCATGACTGCATGGAGATCACCACGCCTCCAATATATACTACAAAGAAAAAATGTGGGGGATTCAGTCAGCACAACCCTATATGCAGGTGCACATCGCTATGGCGAAATACATATGCAAAGAAAAGAACACAAATGCAATAGCACTCTGCAACCAGCACTCCGCCCTGCCTCCATGCTGGATGTTGAATGAGGCATTGGTGTACATTTTGGCCAAAGCGTAATAAGCCACTCACCACGTCAAGGTCGCCTCTATGAGTGGTCCCTAACACTAGTTCCTACCTGTTTATGGGCCATGACAGCCACACAAAGTCCAGGGAGCGCAGGTACAGCATGCACGCCAGGCACACTCTGCTTTTAACCCCGTCCGGTGCCGTTACAGCTTTCATCGGATCCAGGGATGCAAGTACCAACATGCATGCTGAGCCCACTATGTACTTCTCCTGGAGCCAAATGGCTACTGGTAGGCGCTGTAAAAGCAGACTCAGTTTTATACTGACTTTAAAACCAGCCTCCAGGGCAGACTAACTGGTCAGGTGTGCATGACTGCATGGAGATCTCCACGCCTCCAATATATATTACAAAGAAAAAAATGTGGGGGGTTCAGTCAGCACAACCCTGTATGCAGGTGCACATCGCTATGGCAAAATACACATACAAACGCAGAAACACAAATGCAATAGCACTCTGCAACCAGCACTCTGCCCTGCCTCTATGCTGGATGTTGAATGAGGCCTCATTCAACATCCAGCATAGAGGCAGGGCAGAGTGCTGGTTGCAGAGTGCTATTGCATTTGTGTTTCTGCGTTTGTATGTGTATTTCGCCATAGCGATGTGCACCTGCATACAGGGTTGTGCTGACTGAACCCCCCACCTTATTAATGTTAGATGTAAAAATCAAACCATCTGGGTGAACATTAATGTCTTCCAAGAAAGTTTTCAGGTGGGACACTCCACTGCTCCAAATGAACAGTACGTCGTCTATATAACGACGCCATAGGACCAGGTCCGTCCCCAGCTTGGGATTGATGTTAGAGTGTTCCCATTGGGCCAAATACAAATTAGCATAACTGGGGGTGAACCTGGTCCCCATGGCGGTCCCATGCTGTTGTAAATAATGATCACCTTCAAAGTAAAAATAGTTATGACCCAAAATGTACCTAGCTCCCTCTACCAAGAAATCAATTTGTTTGTCACATAATTCACCATTCATTTCAAGTTGTGCTTTCATTGCAGAGGTACCACGTCCATGTTCAATTACAGTATAGAGGGACTGAACGTCCAAAGTCCCCACAATCCAGTGGGTTTGGACAGTCAGGCCCTCCAATGCCTGAATAATGTGCGTGGTATCTCTGATGTAGGATTTAATCTTTTTTACCGCTGGTTGTAAGAGGGTGTCAATGTAGTGGGATAGATTAGAACTCAGGGAACCTATTCCCAAAATTATAGGGCGTCCAGGGGGATTTTTCAAGTCTTTATGGATCTTGGGCAAACAATAGAATGCTGGCAACCTGCATTCCGTGCCCAAGATAAACAAGTATTCTTGTTTCGACAGGATCCCTTATTCTAGACCCCTATTTACACAGACCAATCAATTCACTATTATATTTATCCAGGGGGTCCGCTCTTAGTTTCAGATAGGTGGTCTTATCTGAAAGTTGTCTTAGGCACTCACCATTGTATTGTTGGGTGTCCAAGACAACTATGGCGCCACCTTTATCTGCGGGTCGTATTGTAATATTACCCTGTTGTTGTATCTGTTTTATAGCTTGAATTTCCCTACACGACATATTTCCTTTATATATCCTTTTATCTTTGATTTTTTTTAAGTCGTTTTCTACACATCTTTGTGGCTGATCTCATTTCTTGGGAACTTCCTAGATTTATTTTTCAATTCAGTATGTCGAAACATAGCATCACCAGGTTCCATTGGATCACTGGGTATTGTTTTTTTTTAAAAATATTTCTTTAGACACATTTTCCTGGCAAATTTTTGGACACCTATATATGTGTCAAACTTATTAATGTTCACCGTTGGTGCAAATTTTAGGCCTTTAATGAGTAATGTAACTTGAGCCTCAGTCAATACCACAGAGCTTAGGTTGACTATGGGGCTCAAGTCTTGGTTTAGTGGTACTTTTTGTGTTCTACCCTTGTTTCTCGGTCCTCTCCTTGTCTTCTTAGATCGTGGTTGTGATTGAAGTGATTTTGGTGATTTTGATGATATTTTCTTGAATCCGACCGATTACAGTTCAGTATTGGTTGTGGGGGTAATTGGTGAGGTGTCGGGTATGGTGATATTTCCCTCTCTTGATCTCGGTATGTGTGTTTTTGTCTTAAATTGTAGGGGTGTGTCGGTGATGACCGGGCATAGTGATCCGGTGGGGGTGAATGTGCTGATCTGTTCCTTATACGTGTCTTGTGATGTGGAGGGGTCCGGTCTAAAAAATGCTGCTCAGATAACATATCATATTTATTACTCACCGGTACATTATATTTGTTTTGACCATGTGATTTATCTCGGTTATCACTTGGTTGATCTATCATATCTGGGTGTCCAGACCATTTATCAATTGATTTTTGTGGTGGATAATGATGTTTTTTTGTTTATTATGTCTATTTCTGTCTTATCCAAACCTCTACATATTCTCTCCTGCCAGGAGTCATATTCACAGTTTTTTGGTAACTTCTCTATCAGATGTTTCATTTGATCTATTTCAATATTTATTTCTTCTAACATTTGTACCCTTCTACTAATAATCAAATTAATCAAAGCAACTGACTGTGTGAACAGTAGTGCTTCCCATTCTTTATTAAAAGCCTCATTACAGAGGTGTTGTGCAGGATTTTTTGACAGCATCAGGCCCTTTGGGATTTTTCTTTGTTCAATATATTGTTTTAAAGAACGTATCTCCCAAAAGTGCCTTAGCTGTCTTTGTAATAATCCTTTTTGACATAAAATGATAAAATTTGTAAAAATGGTTTATAAAATTTGGAGTAGCTTCTACGATGGGTGTTCCCTTGGTGATGGGCACCTCCACATATCACCATCGTAGAAGCTACTCCAAATTTTATAAACAATTTTTACAAATTTTATAATTTTATGTAAATTTTATTATGTTTCTGTACGTAGGAAGATCTGCAACCAGTATAGTGTATGTGCTCATATAGATTTTACTGACATTAAGTGCAATATATTCATATTTAATTGTTTATCTTAAAAACTAAAAGTGGGAATATGTTTTTGATTTATTGGTTGATATTAATATGTTATTCTGCAATTATGCCCGAAAAAACGCATGTATGCCAAAAAAAACGCATCGAAAACGCACTATTACCGCAATGCGATTTTTTGACAGAAAAGAGGTGGTGAATTAGCGCTGACCCACCCATGTGCTGCACATTCTGTTTGATTTGCTGGGTTCCGCCCCAGCAATCAACAGACAGGTATATAAGGTCTTGGACTCTTGAATATGGACATACCCACTGAGGAAGAAATGGGGATCTATTTCGAAACGCGTCTGGTATCGATGGGATATTCATAAAGAGTCCGAAATTTGAAGCATGGCCATGCAATATTGAAAGAGACCTTGGAAATTATCATCCAAAACGAATGCAAGCAAATTGTCTGGTGATCGGTTTCACTAATGGCTGGGGACTGACAAAAATTCATGATCCAAAAGATCGAAGCTTCATTACGACTTTAACCGCGATTGATAGAGTCTGTATTATCTGAAAAGAAAAAGGAAAAGAAACAGCTCACCTCGCGAAAATCGAAGCGATCATATGGAGATCTGATTTTAGGATGTCAGTTAAGTAACTACACTTTGCCACCGGTATTTGATTAAAGAGACACCGAGGTAAGAGCTCTTAAACGTGGGATGCCACAGAACTGCGCAAAAAGTGAGTATTCTACTCAATATAGTCAAAGACTGCTTGCTATTGATTTTCTCCTTTGGATTTTTTGTCCTTCGATTTTTTTCTCTCGATTTTTTTCTATCTACTTAATCGTAGAATCATGGGACATTAACTATTTACCAACTGCATTGTATGGACTTTATTACGAGTTAATTCAACCATTATCTCATACCCCACTATTGTGTGTATTATATGTTTTTATATGTATTTTATGTTTTATTAAATTGCACTATTTACAAAACTATACTGCTCAGCGTGAACCCATATGTTTGAGTGCCGGTCCAATATTACTTAGATTATATGGGTATCAGGCCTGTTAGGGTGTAGTTCTACCTCCAAGCCAGTAGAGGGAGCTAGGGAACCCCTAATATAAATAGTCAGGTCCTGTTCAGGGAGAGGAGTGTAGAGTCAGAGGCCAGAAGACACTTTAGCCAGAGTGGGGCTGAGGTGCAGGCTCTGACATGCAACTAGACAGCCCAGGTTTCTAGTTGACACCAGGAGGCTAGTAAGTGTGGATCAGTCAGCCTGAGGATATTGAGCTAGAGTTAGCTCAGAAGATTGTCGCCAGGGGAAGAGTTGCCTCCTGAGAAACCAAGTTCCCATAAGCAGAGCAGAGCCAGTATTCCAGCTAGACAAGTGAGCTGAAGGGCAGAAGGATTCACATAAAGCAAGGATATATACCTGAGGAAGTTTTCTACCAAGGATAAAGCCAGCATTAGGGCATACGGGCCTTGGGATACAAACAGCCAGGAGTTCTGAGGAAGAGTGCAGCCTGGTCTGTAAGTGTTGTTTTTACCCTCTGTGTATCTTGCAAGAACATTGTGCCTGCCATTGATGTGAAAGCCTGCTTTATACTGCTGCATTACCTGGAACTTACAAAAGACTGTATAAAGTTAACCGTTTTCCAGTAAAGGAAGTTTTGGTTCACCATAACAGCGTGTTCCTCACTTATTACCTCTATCAATCGGTGTGCCACCGTTACAGGCACTGGCGTCACGAACCTTAAAGGGACCTTGCCCCCGGCACATTAAATATCTGCAACATCCAGGGCACCTCACCCACCATCAGGCCTGGTCCCTATATACAGAGAGTGCCCCAGAGGACCCCTGTGCCAGCCTCTCTATCACTGCTGTACGCCTGCCCAGGGTTCCCCTACAAACTGTGAGTAACCCAGAGCAACCCTCGTTTGCCTAAGTAACCATGACCTCACATCGCAATACCCTGCAGGTCTGCGTACTGCACAACCTCAACTTGGTCTCCTAGGGTAAAACTCCAGTGATCACAGAAATGAAGGCTGCATGTACCGATCTCACTGTCTGACCAGCGGTAAAGAGAGGGAGATAGTAAAAACATTTGTGATAGCTGTGAGTGCTTGTCACAGCAATCACAAGCTCAAAGACCTGATTACCTGTAGTCTCAGGGTTAAAACACGGTCCACAAACTATCCCTTTGTGGTGGCTGATGCCTTCCTCTTTACCTTCTGACTTTGAAACTGGTGGCTGACATTATGAGATATCTGTCCAAGTCGAATTGCAAAATATTTGGAATTGGCTGGAACCAGAATTTTGGGGAAATTCATGATGAATTTGATTCTTTTAGAAATGATTCACTCATTCCTAATCATTGTATTTGACAAGAAATATATGACTAATAGAGACCAAAAGCATCCTTAGCTTGCAACAAGGCCTTGAGAGAGAAAGGCAGCTCTTTCTTTATTGTGACATCTTCCGGTACATTACATGCAGGCTTCTTTCTGAGTGACATATAAGGTGTGCGTCTTTTGATACAAAGCGCTGGAGTTTTGTAGCTCGTGTCAGATCACTCAGAGGACTTGTCTCAAATCATTTAGAGCAGGAAAGAATGCCCATTTAATATCAAAGAGAATCAGTGAAGAAAAGAAGGCTAAATAATCATTAGGATATGTCGCATCACTCTGGTGTCCTTAAGATGCAGCTTGCAAACATCATCAGACTTTGAAGGTAAAACAGCAGCTGTTCCCATGTTGTTCTTTCCGGTAACATTATAAGCCTGAAGTAATCAAAGAACATAGTAGTAAAATATTGTGAGGTGAAAATCGGCACAGCGCGAAAGATCAAATGCCACTAGCAAGTGTCAGAGAACAATAAACTACAAAATGCGGCAAAAAAAGCAAAACAAGTAGTAATATATAAATTAATAATTATAGTAATAATTATAGTAATTTGTAATAATATACAGTGTGTATATATATATATTTATATATATTATTACAGAAAAAGAAATGGCTGCACACCGATATATATACAAACAATAGAGCTAAGAAATGGGGGTCATTCTAGATAAAAGTGGTACAATACCGACTATAAATGAGTATAAATGAATAATGGAAGCTCTTAGCGCACATACATGTGGGGCCCACCTACCAGGCGTCAAGGTGGCTTCCGCAGATGGGTCCCTATCACTAAAGATACTGCCTCACTTTGGACTTACTTAAGCCTACAATATTCAGGGCAGTGTAGGAACCAGCTACAAATGTACTCTGCTCAGAAGTCCCAGGTAGATGGGCGTGTCCAGTCTAAAAGGGGTGCCACCCCCCATGGATACGCACCTGTGATTCTGAAGGTTTTAGTCTAAATTTTCTTGCAATATATTGGGGATGGCACCCCTTTTAGACTGGACGACACGCCCATCTACCTGGGACTTCTGAGCAGAGTACGTTTGTAGCTGGTTCCTATACTGCCCTGAATATTTGACTTGACTTGACTTGACATCCCTAAATAGAGTGGGCCACCAATAGGATCTAGAAACCAGCTCTCTAGTGCCCTCAAAACCAGGATGTCCACAAAAGGCAGAATCATGACACTCACCCAACAGCTGGAGACGAAATTGTATGGGAACAAGCAACTTATCTGTTGGGGTGGTTGCCGGTGCCAGATGTTGTTCAGCCTTAATGAGAGCCGAGATATCTTGGGTTAAGGCTGCTAAAAAGATATTTGCTGGTAGGATGGATTCAGGCGGTGCCTCTGTAGGCTGAAAAGCATGGAAGCTCTGAGATAATGCATCAGCCTTCACGTTTCTACTTCCAGGCCTGAAAGTAATGGAGAATTCAAAATGAGTAAAAAACAGTGCCCATCTAGCCTGACGGGAATTCAACCTCTTAGCAGATTCGAGAAACGTAAGGTTCTTATGGTCAGTGACAACAGTTACACAATGCCTTGCCCCCTCCAGAAAATGCCTCCACTCCTCAAATGCCCACTTAATGGCCAGCAACTCCCGATTCCCTATGTCGTAGTTTCTCTCGGTTGAAGAAAATTTTCTGGAAAAGAATACACAGGGTCTTAGGTTAGTTAGACTAGCAGGACCTTGTGAAAGGACTGCTCCTGCGCCGTCCTCAGACGCATCCACCTCCACAATAAAAGGTCTCTCCTGATCTGGCTGGATCAGAATAGGAGCGCTACTGAATGCCTTTTTTAGTGTTTCAAACAAAGTAATGGCCTCAGTAGACCAGTTCTCCAAATCCGCCCCCTTCTTAGTAAGGTCGGTCAACGGTTTAGCAATTGCTGAAAAATTCTTAATAAATTTACGGTAGTAATTGGCAAAACCTAAGAACCGTTGTAAAGCCTTTAAGGATGAAGGCCTTACCCATTCCTTAATAGCTAATACCTTACCCGGATCCATCTTGAAGGCGTGAGGGGTCAGGACATGCCCTAGAAACAGTATCTCCTGTACACCAAAGACACATTTCTCTTGTTTAGCGGACAACTGATTCTCCCTCAACACCTCTAATACTTGTCTAACATGAGACACATGAGATTTGAAATTAGGAGAAAATATCAAAATGTCGTCAAGATAGACAATGACAAATTTACCTAAAAACTCTCTAAGAATATCATTCATAAAGTTTTGGAACACAGCTGGGGCATTGCTGAGTCCAAAAGGCATAACCTGATATTCAAAGTGCCCTGCCGGAGTATTGAACGCCGTCTTCCTCCTTGATTCGGATTAGATTATATGCCCCTTTCAGGTCAATCTTAGAAAACCAAGTTGCCCCCAGAACCTGGTTAAATAAATCCGGAATCAATGGGAGAGAGTATCTATTCTTAATAGTGATCTTATTCAATTTCCAGTAATCGATACAAGGCCTAAGACCACCATCCTTATTCTTAACGAAGAAAAACCCTGCTCCCATAGGAGAGACAGAAGGTCTAATGTGCCCCTTACCGAGGCTTTCCTTAATATAATCCTCCATGGCCTTGCGTTCGGGCTGAGAGAGATTATAAATACGCCCCTTAGGAAACCTGGCACCTTCTACTAACTCTATGGCTCAATCATAAGGTCTATGGGGTGGTAGAACCTCCGGGGTAGGTGATGAGAACACATCAGAATATTCCCTAATGACCGTGGGTAATATATCAGATTCTACTGAGACCCCAGCTTGTACCACAGACAAGCACGAGTCACACTTAGGTCCCCATTTCACCAACTCCCCCCTGGACCAATCAATAGTGGGGTTGTGTAATCGGAGCCAAGGCAACCCTAGTACCACCTCGACCGGTAAGTTCTCCAGGACTAAGAGGGAACAGTGGCACACCCCCACGGTTAAAGAAATCTCTGAGGTACATGACCTCACCATACCACCTACCAGGGGAGTGGCGTCAATAGCCATGACATGGATAGATGTAGGAAGAGAAAAAATTGGAATACCCAGTCTAATGGCGTATTCAGAGTCAATAAAGCTGGCCACTGAACCAGAGTCAATAAAGGCCTTACCCGGCCATTTATTAACCCCCAGAGATATTGTTATAGATACCAAAAGCTTACATTTCGTAATATCAGGGTGTACCTGGTCTTTAGGTTGCCTTGCCTTGGGAGACTTAACGGAGAAGGCCTTCTTTGGACACTGGTTGATCCAATGGTCAGGATCTCTGCAGTAAAAACACACTCCACATCTGCGGCGCAGATTCCCTTGAGTCATGCTGACCTGCATGGGTTCTTCGGTAGAGACCTCAGCGTTGTTTCTGGGATAGACCTCAGGCTGGACCACCATCTGGGAAGAGAACTGTCGTTCCTGTCGTCTCTCTCTAACCCGTCGGTCAAGTCGGACTACAAGGGTCATCATCTCCTCTAGAGTCTCTGGAAGCTGATAACTCACTAGAAGATCCTTTAAGTTATCAGACAGACCTGACCTGAACTGACTCTTAAGTGCTGGTTCATTCCATCCTGAGGGAACACACCACCTTCTGAATTGGGTGCAATACTCCTCCGCAGGTAGATCGCCCTGAACCAGAACTTTTAGAGCAGTCTCGGCTACCAGTGTCCTGTCTGGTTCATCATACAGGGTACCCAGGGCCTGAAAAAAAACCTCCACTGATGTTAAACAACTGGCGTCAGCAGGTAAAGAAAATGCCCACGGGGGATCACCCTGTAACCGGGAAATGACAATGCCCACGCGTTGACTCTCGGGGCCAGAGGATACGGGGCGCAAACGCAAAAAAAGTTTACAATTTTCTTTAAAGGAAAGAAACTTCTTCCGCTCTCCAGAAAAGGGCTCAGGAAGCTTAATCTGGGGCTCTAAATGTGGACTGGAGGCCTGAGGGATGGAAGTACCTTGTCCTAGC
The DNA here is from genome assembly GCF_905171765.1 of Bufo bufo. Classification (NCBI taxonomy): domain Eukaryota; kingdom Metazoa; phylum Chordata; class Amphibia; order Anura; family Bufonidae; genus Bufo; species Bufo bufo. The sequence goes on from NC_053391.1 coordinate 391,876,976, forward strand.
TCAAAAGAACAGAGTTTCTCCCCTAGCTCCTGCACCATCTGCGTCAGGTTAGAGACATGGTCAGTCAGGGTCACCAGAGGATTCATGATACAGTGGTTAGGTTACGGCCTGTTAATCTGTGACGGTAACGTACACTACACACAGGGGGGAGGATAGTGACCACTGCGCTCCACCCTCACCCCTGGCCCTGCCTACTTGCCTCGCAAGTCCTATTGACAGGGGACAACTAGACGGCAGTCCCTAACTTAGGATACGTGCTGTGAAGATAGACAAGACAAATAACGGAACGTGAACGGACCGGGTCAATACCTAGAGAGCTATGCAGTACTAAGGAATGAGCAGAGAATAGTCAGGAAAAGCCAAGGTCAAATACCAGGAGATAAACGAAGTACAACAGGAGTCCGCAAAGAATCGTCAGGTGGAAGCCGGGGTCAGGATACCAGGAGAGATGCGCAGTACAGGAGGAGCAGGCAGAGAATCGTCAGGGAACACAGGATCAGTTAAGTATGCAGGAACAAAACAATCACCAGATACCTAAAAATTAACAGGCAACCTGTGGCCAGCAGGCTGCCTGTATTTATAGTGGGGAGTGATGGTCATGTGATGTGGCCAGCATCACATGACCAACAGACCGACCAGTCGAGCATTGAGTGATCAGCTCGGCGCTCAAGGCAGACCTAGGAGCAGGGAGCCTCCCAGCTAGCAAAGCTGCCCTGGGAACAAGGTCAAACACAGATCCTCGCTCTCGAAGCTAAGCAGCAGGTCTGCGGCTGATGGGAGACCTTCGGCACCCCATTACAATATATATATATATATATATATATACACTCACCTAAAGAATTATTAGGAACACCTGTTCTATTTCCCATTAATGCAATTATCTAGTCAACCAAATCACATGGCAGTGGCTTCAATGCATTAAGGGGTGTGGTCCTGGTCAAGACAATCTCCTGAACTCCAAACTGAATGTCAGAATGGGAAAGAAAGGTGATTTAAGCAATTTTGAGCGTGGCATGGTTGTTGGTGCCAGACGAGCCGGTCTGAGTATTTCACAATCTGCTCAGTTACTGGGATTTTCACGCACAACCATTTCTAGGGTTTACAAAGAATGGTGTGAAAAGGGAAAAACATCCAGTATGCGGCAGTCCTGTGGGCAAAAATGCCTTGTGGATGCTAGAGGTCAGAGGAGAATGGGCCGACTGATTCAAGCTGATAGAAGAGCAACGTTGACTGAAATAACCACTCGTTACAACCGAGGTATGCAGCAAAGCATTTGTGAAGCCACAACACGCACAACCTTGAGGCGGATGGGCTACAACAGCAGAAGACCCCACCGGGTACCACTCATCTCCACTACAAATAGGAAAAAGAGGCTACAATTTGCACGAGCTCACCAAAATTGGACTGTTGAAGACTGGAAAAATGTTGCCTGGTCTGATGAGTCTCGATTTCTGTTGAGACATTCAAATGGTAGAGTCCGAATTTGGCGTAAACAGAAGGAGAACATATATCCATCCTCTGATGGCTACTTCCAGCAGGATAATGCACCATGTCACAAAGCTCGAATCATTTCAAATTGGTTTCTTGAACATGACAATGAGTTCACTGTACTAAAATGGCCCCCACAGTCACCAGATCTCAACCCAATAGAGCATCTTTGGGATGTGGTGGAACAGGAGCTTCGTGCCCTGGATGTGCATCCCTAAAATCTCCATCAACTGCAAGATGCTATCCTATCAATATGGGCCAACATTTCTAAAGAATGCTATCAGCACCTTGTTGAATCAATGCCAGGTAGAATTAGGCTGGGTTCACACGGGCGTGTCCGGATTAGGTCCCGATGCGTCCCGGTGTGTTGCGGCAAACCCGCGCGAGTAGGAATGCAATTGCAGTCAGTTTTGACTGCGATTGCGTTCCGATGTTCAGTTTTTATTGCGCGGGTGCAATGTGTTCTGCACGCGCGTGATAAAAAACCGACTGTGGTACCCAGACCCGAACTTCTTCACAGAAGTTCAGGTTTGGGTTAGTTGTAGTGTAGATTGTATTATTTTCCCTTATAACATGGTTATAAGGGAAAATAATAGCATTCTGAATACAGAATGCTTAGTAAAATAGCGCTGGAGGGGTTAAAAAAATAAACAAATTAACTCACCTTCTCCTCTTGTTCGCGAAGTTCCCGGTATGATGAGTTGTGGGCTAAAGGACCTTTGGTGACGTCAGATCACATGCTCCAATCACATGGTACATCACCACGGTGATGGACCATGTGATTGGAGCATGTGATCTGACGTCACCAAGTGATCTGACGTCACCAAAGGTCCTTTAGCCCACAACTCATCATACCGGGAACTTCGCGAACAAGAGGAGAAGGTGAGTTAATTTGTTTATTTTTTTTAACCCCTCCAGCGCTATTTTACTAAGCATTCTGTATTCAGAATGCTATTATTTTCCCTTATAACCATGTTATAAGGGAAAATAATACAGTGAATAGACTGTCACCTAGCAACCATGCGTGAAAATCGCACCGCATCCGCACTTGCTTGCGGATGCTTGCGATTTTCACGCAACCCCATTCACTTCTATGGGGCCTGCATTGCGTGAAAAACGCAGAATATAGAGCATGCTGCGATTTTCACACAACGCACAAGTGATGCGTGAAAATCATCGCTCATCTGAACAGCCCCATTGAAATGAATGGGTCCGGATTCAGTGCGGGTGCAATGCATTCACCTACCGCATTGCACCCGCGCGGAAATCTCGCCCGTGTGAACGCAGCCTTAAGGCAGTTCTGAAGGCAAAAGGGGGTCCAACACCATATTAGTATGGTGTTCCTAATAATTTGGTGAGTGAATTTAGGTGAGTGTATATCCTCCATATATTGTAATACAATAGTTACATTACAACCTAACTCTGGGATAAAGACATAAGCGCACATACAATTAGACAGGGCAAGCTGCCTTCCAAATACCTATCCTAAATTGAAGTCTGCATTTAGGCCATGTGGTCTAAGAATTAAGGGTATATATCCACCATATTTCTTTTTTCTTTAAAAATGAAACCCTATTGCCCCCCTCCTGGGCATTGGTACACAATCAATAAGCCAGCATTTAAAGGGAACCTGTCACCTGGATTTTGGGTATAGAGCTGAGGACATGGGTTGCTAGATGGCCGCTAGCACATCCGCAATACCCAGTCCCCATAGCTCTGTGTGCTTTTATTGTGTAAAAAAACCGATTTGATACATATGCAAATTAACCTGAGAGGAGTCCTGTACGTGAGATGAGTCAGGGTGACAGGTTCCCTTTAAGATCTCTTTCTTTGTGATTAAAATCTGCAAAATGTTTAGAAACAGGCAGATCCACTCTTTTCTGTCGAATACTCAATTGATGGTTATTCATTCTGGATTTAAAATCCGTAGAAGTTTCCCCGACATATAAGATATTACAAGCACAAGATAATACATATATCACATGATCCGAAATACATGTCAAGTGAAAACGAATAGGATAATTCACACCTGTGGATGGATGAATAAATACAGTAGATTTACACATATACCTACAATTGACACAACCTAGACAGGGAAAACACCCCAATCCAGGCCGTGTCAAAGTGGACTGTCTCAATACTTTTTTAGTTCCAACATCAGCCCTAACCAGCTGGTCCCTCAACCTCATGGATCTCCTATAGGAGAACAATGGTGGACTATTAAATTCCTGTACATCCTTAATAGACCCAGGTAAAGTGGGCCAATGTCGTCTGATGATACAACCAATATCATTGCTCACCTCTGTATAAGTGGATACAAAGGGGATTCTAGATGTTGTACATTTCACCACTGGATTGGAAAGGATTTTCTTCCTGTCCAATTCCATTGCCGCACTACAATGTTCATTCAATAATTTATATGGATATTTCGAAATCGTGGCCAGCATGGGTTAATGGCTGGTTCATTTTGTAAACACTTTTTTGATGTGATGATGTCACTTCCTCACTATATATATGTTCACTTTGGAGTTTTCACATTGCTTGAGAAAGGCTTCGGTTTGCGGCCGACACATCCCGTCACCAATGGGTGAATAAAGATACAATTTTTTACTGCTACTTTGGAGTGCTGCTCTATTTTTTCACTATACATTTGGGTAAGCTTTTCCCTTTGAGCTAGCACCCACTTTTCCCTTTTTTGGTTTGTGCTGCCATATTTTTACTATATATATATATATATATATATATATATATATATATATATATATATAATATATATATATATATATATATATATATATAATACATAAACGATGAAAAAGGGCAGCACTCCAATAGATAAAAATAAAAATAACTTTATTTACCCATAAGGCTGTAGCGACGTTTCGGCTCTTACACAGGAGCCTTCCTCAAACAGGAGCCGAAACGTCGCTACAGCCTTATGGGTAAATAAAGTTATTTTTATTTTTATCTATTGGAGTGCTGCCCTTTTTCATCGTTTATATTTTACTGGATTGGCTTATATCCATACTGGGCCTGCGCACCCTTCATCCATTTTTTCTACTGTGACGGTGCTGCCATCTCTTTTTTTCTTTTTTATATATATATATATATATATATATATATATATATATATAAAAAAAAATTTCCAATACAATATGATAAAAAAATAATAATATAATAACAGTTAAAGGTGTTATCCCCGATATTCCGGGCCCCTCACACTGATTCTACTTAGCTGGCTTCCTGCGCCGCTCCTGGTCCCCGCACAGCCGCTGCTGCTTCTCCCTGTGCGCAAATGAAAATAGAATCAGTGTGAGGGGCCCGGCGTATGGGGGAGCATTTGTTAGTGTCGGAAAACCCCTTTAAATGGGTTGCCCAGGTTCAGAGCTGAACCCGGACATATCCCCATTTTCACCCAGGCAGCCCGCCTGATATGAACATCTGAACAAATCATGCTGAATCGCACAGGGCAAAGGCTTTTTCTGGAGATCCTCTGAAGTATCGGGCTCTCCATGGGTAAGTTAGGTGGAGGCTTCCGCCTAGCAGTGAGCCTGGTGGCGTCGCCGGCACTAACAGGCAGGCTTTAGCATTGCCCTAGCCTGTAATATGGCTAGGGCAGCACTAAAGCCCCCATTAGTGCCGGTGATGTCACCAGCAACATTGCTAGGCAGAGTATCCTCCTAAAAATATAAACAAACAGTCCATACTCTGCACGATACAGCACTGTGCAAGGGGGAGCAGCATTGGAGCATGAACCGGGACAACCCCTTTATGATGATAATTGGAGATGGCCTTGCTGTTCGCCCGGCGGTCGTTTCACGGCGAACTTTGCTCGTTCGCGATTCGCCGAACGGGCGAACATATGGCGATGTCCGCCAGCGCCATATTCTTTTACATTGTGAAGAATTCTGACTTATGACACATCCATCAGGTGGGACAGGACAGCCAATTGAGACATTTCAGCACATGGACATACCCCCTACCTTATACATAAACCTGATCTGGCCACCATCTTACATTCAGTCTTTTCCCAGTGTAGGGAGAGGTTGCTGTGTAGAGCAGGGACAGACTGTTAGGGACACCAAACGCTAGCTAATAGGGCCACAAAAGTCCTTTTAAGGACTGGTATAGGTGTGCTATCGATAGGTGTGACATACTGAGGGGTGTAATATACTTATAATATACTTTCTAACATAGAAAGTAAATTATAGTACATTTGTATTGTGCAGCATTTGTGTGCGGTTCTGCTGTGATACCGCAGCCACACAGAGTGCCAAACACTATTGGAACAAATAATTTCTACTGGTGTGATATACCAGTTGCCCCCCAAAAAACTGATTGAAGCAGGGGTTTTATATACCAATTATATACTTTCCATATAGTGCAGTATTGGTTTGCTGTTTTGCTGCGTTACCTCAGCTAAAATGTCCCCTGATTAAGATACATATTTTTTGTTGGAATTTTTGTCATTGATCCCCCTCTAGTATGTCACTGTCCATGTTGTGGGACTATTTTTACACTTCTACTAAGTATTTGGTGGCTGCAAATATGACCTGAAGATTTTTCAGGTTCGCCTGCCATTAAAGTGAATGGGGTCCGCCACGAACTTGCGGTTCGCGAACATTTGATCGCGATCGCGTTCGCGAAACATCCCGGCCGATGTTCGTTCATCACTAATGATAATAACAGTACATATGCTCTTTTTGAAACGCTTGAAGCTGCTCTAGAAATATTATACACTCTTTTTACCAGCAAAAACGTAGTGGTTATAATCGTAGCAAGCTGGCAACACTCCCTATAAATTATTAAAGAGATAATTTATGGCATTCATTTACTTCTCAAACAACAGCATATGGCTCTCTAATGCGCTTCAGATCCCAGCCTGTTCTAGTGAAGAAAATTCATCTAGCGAGGCTTTGAGGGAAAAAAAAAAGCATCTTCTGTGGGAATGGTTGCCTCAGATATAAACAGTATACGCGTGCGGTAAGAACAGCAGTGTTGCCCATCCGTTACGAGTTCCAACAATTCATACCCTACCAGGCCTGTAATTACTATCTGACTGCACAGTGCAAAAGCAATATGATTGTAAAACAAATCAATTGTTCACTGTCACACGTCCTAGATCATTGAAGATTGGCCATAACCAAAGAAGAGCTCCTTCAGGATACTTAGTTATAATGATGATACAGAGGGTGCTACCAATAGTTCGAGAACATATGGTTTAACAGCACATTATATGTGCAATACCACGAGCTGCAGAATGATAAACAATATCTTCATTGCAATGAATATTAAACACGTAGCAGCAAAAGATATAAAAAATTAAAGCCATTTTTTGCATTATGCCGTGATAAAAAGCTGCTCGACACTTCCCACCTCTCTTAATATGCCCCTAAGCTGCAGTATAAGTTTCACTTCTGGCGAAGCCTTCCCGAAATGAAAAGGCAAGCTGTTGTATAACCTTATCTTACACGTAGATTAGCGAAAAAGAATTGTTTTATTTAGACTGCACTGAAGCTAAAGCCTATAGAAGATAGATGCAGCAGATGCAAATACCCACAGCATATGTACTGGATGTCTTCCTGACAAGCGAAGCCGCGAGATGTAAGGTTTAAGGGAAAGTAGATGACAGAAATATTTTGACGTCTTTTGGAAGCAGATCCGTGCTGTCATACATACCTTAACTAACATTCCCGTCAGTTGTCGTAGGCTGGAAAATGAGTCACAAAGATTGCTCACAGCCTTGCAACCTTGAACAGCTGGGGTTAAACACAAACCTGAGATGTTTCTTTCTGTACCGCTAAACCTATCTGTCAGTTTTGAGGTGTATGCAGGGCGTCTGTCCCTATGGTCCTTTATGAAGAACAAATGTTTGCGGTAAGATATGGCTGGTTAAGATGGTGCTTCAGACGAATTTCGAATCTGTGATGTATGGGAAATTCGGCATGTTGTATCACATTACATAGGCATTATCTAGTGTTGAGCGGCAGGGGCTATATTAGAATTTGCGATATTTCACAAATATTTTGTAGAATATTCGTCATATATTCCCGAATTTCGCAAATTCGAGATTATTTTATTGAATGCGATAAATTGGCAATGTAAAAATCGCGTAATGCAAATTCATAACGCGAAATACAGGCGTGGGTCCCTTTGGCTACATTTTTAAAGCTGGAATAAGTTTTCTGAGACTGGAGAAAATGGTTGGCACGGCCGAACACTAGAATAGCTTTATATGCAGATAGAGTGCTCCAATATATTCGCGATTGCGCTAATCGGCAACTATGTGCAACTTTACATTTTAGCAGGTCTGATACAGATTACTGATTGGTGCACTACAAGTATTGTTGTGAACTTGACATTGCTTCCTTCCCATTGGCCCACAAGCAAGAAGCAGAGCGTAAACATGTGTTCAGATGAAAAAAAAAAAAAAAAAGGATATTCTATATAACAAATATATAGCACTATATTCTAAATAATCGCGAATTCTCGAAGTGGCTATTCGAATATATTCGGGCTCAACACTAGTATTATCCGCTAGAATTTAGTTTAGAATGTGGTGTCATAACATGGCAGCACATAGAATGCCTTCTATACTGTAATTTGTGCATTAGGCTTTAATTTGTATATTAGGGAGTTAAAGGGAACCTGTCACCTCCAACAAACATCCCAAGCCGGCAGCAGTACCTGAGAGTAGCCAGCAGCGTGTTTGTAACGATCATTTTCTTTCTGCAGGTAGTTGAAGCAAAAGCTGTAAAAACGTTTTTTTATCCCCTGCCGGCGCGCTTCTCTAGTCAGGCTTGAAGTCAGGGGGGCAGCAGCCTCCTTGCTTCAAGTCACGGTAACCACGCCCCCTTCCCTGCCCCTTCGCTGTGACTGACAGCCGGCAGGTCGGCAAAGCCAGCTGAACTGTCATGCATAAACGCTGTCAATCACAGTGAAGGGGGCAGGGAAGGGGGTGTGGTTACTGTGACTTGAAGCAAGGAGGCCGCTGCCCCCCTGACTTCAAGCCTGACTAGAGAAGCGCACCGGGCAGGGGATAAAAAAACGTTTTTACAGCTTTTGCTTAAACTACCTGCAGGAAGAAAATGATCGTTACAAACACGCTGCTGGCTACTCTCAGGTACTGCTGCCGGCTTGGGATGTTTTTAGGAGGTGACAGGTTCCCTTAAAGTTTATGCTGGTTTCACCTAGCACTCTTTTTTACAATTTTTAAATCATTTTTAGCAATTATTTTCACAGTGTTTTCAAACAACACTATCTGTAGTGACCGGGCCTTAGCAGTGAGTGATCGAGCGAGCGAGTGGCCGGATGGGTGTTTTCCCCTCACTGTTCTGTAGATCCCTAAGCCAGAATTCAGTAATGGGAAGGGCATTCCTGTATTTTCTTTCGGGGCACACTCCGGTTCTGGGGTCCTCCTGCCAGATGGCGGTTGAGGTGCCTTTTATGTGTGGTGCTAGGCAGGGTCCCGGTTGTCCTGATGCAGCAATTTACAGTGCAGTAGTAAAGCAAGACGCAATGAGGAGACAATTGTGCACCAAAACTGTTCTTTAATTGAAGAATTAAAATGCAAACAGATTAGGACAGTTCTTATCTTGCCATGGACCAGCACTTTCAAAGATGTTACAGGTTTCACAGCTGGACAAGTAATAACAGGCCAAAGGGTATCTCTTTAAAGGAATAAGTTCCCGGTTTTCTGCTGCCCTCATTTTTGAATCCTAACAGCTCTAGCGCATGCCAATGAGTCCCCATATTCATGAGCTCACAGTTCTTCTCGCCCACCTGCCTCTGATTGACAGATGTTTTTCTTATGAATCAGCAGCAGATGGGTGGCAAAAACCAGGAGCTCATGAATATCAGGACTCATTCGGCATGCGCTGGAGCTCTTCAGTACAAGATTTTGGCAAAACAGCTGGATTAATTAAAGAAAGTGACCAGGGGCGTAGCTAGAAATGACTGGGCCTTCCCCCCTCACGGATCTCCCATGTGTGTTTTGCGGATCCGCGGATCTGCAAAACACGGACACCGACAATGTGCAATTCATGGCAGGCACTAAATGAATATTGACTCAGAACAATATTGATCAGTTAGTTTAGTTTAGTTTGTTTCCAAGTTGTTATTGTTAGAGTAGGGACTTGCAAGAGAATGAGGACCCTTGACGTGGGCTTGCGGGCTGGGGTATCTTGCAATGCCAAATTCAAATTTAATTCTCTACTGAAATTTTTTTTTTTTCTAATCTAAATTTCAAAAACTATTTTGTCTGCACATTAAAATCTAAAATTAGATTTTGCCATTAGATACCCTCTAATACCTCATTACTATCAACCATTGCCATGAAATGATTATAATAAAAATCAGTACTTCAGCTCATGTATGAGATGGGGGCATATCATCATGATATGGTCCCAGTATGTGATAGGTATTGGTGTCACCCGGTCGATACATACCTATCATACACTGGGACCATATCCGGGTACTATGTCACCTATGAGGTTGATGTAATAGGAAGCTAAAATATACCATTTGGATGTACAGAGATAGGTTTCTCTATATTCATTCTGCAGGACCTGTGGTTACATCACCGTGCTTACCACAGGGAACGGGGTATCGCACTCTTTCACACAGCGGATTACTCGCATGGCATCCACTTGTGCGAAAGAGCCTTAATAGAGGCTCCTAACTGTACTAAAAAAATGAGAGGTTTCACATCCCTTTTAAAAAAATACATTGCACAAATACGTTAGAACCAAAATAAACTTTATGTCTGAAGATAGGCATATATAAAACAAAAATAAAATTTTACAAGTCAAATAATTCCCTAGTAAATTGGCCTGCAGGCCTTGTGGAGGTGGCCCGTCCCTCTTCATGTTCACGTCGGTGTATCTGGCCAGTATAAGAGCTGTTGGCTGCTGGCCAATCATGGCTGTACAGTAGTGGGGAAGTAACAGGGCATCTGGACAGAGATGGACGAGGCCCAGGGGTGCTTACTGGAACCCATGGTGTTCCAATTACTCTCCATTTGTATTGCTCTATTATATGTACCAATTCTGCGGGGTCTTGGGGCCATGAGAATATATCAAGGATCGTGTTCAGGGTAGACATGAACACGGGCCGACGCACTTCTGGCACACGAGAGAGGAATGGAGCCAGAGATTGGAGCATTAATTCCTCAGGGCTCTCTGATTGATTTCTATTTAGATAGTCTAGTACTCGACTATCTATGACAGCACGATTATCTGTTGGTGCTTGCACAGGAGGATTCCGACCCCAGCGTCTTGGTGCTGAACGGATCTCTGCTGGTGTATCCTCTGGACCACTTGATATCTGAATTTGCTGTGGCATCTCGGGTGGGTTTGTTATGGCGTCATCCGGTGATTTCTGAGTCTTTATTTGGGTCTCATCCGAACCCAGTTTGCTCCTCCAGATTATCAACAGTGCTGTAATAAAAATTAAAAAAAGTTTGTCAAAATTTTCTATACACCTTTTTTTGTTTTACCACCAATTGGTTTTTGCAGGGTCTCTTTGCTGAAAGAGTAGAGTTTTTTTTGCTACCTTTTTTGGGGAGATATAATTTTTGCGCATTCATTATTAGACATCATTGGGCAAGGTGAAATTTTGTTTTTTTGTTTGGCTCCGTTTTTATGTATTAATGTTTTAACCCAAGGGGTAAGGTGATGTGATATTTTTTTAGATCAGGTTTTCATGGACGCGGCGATACCTAATAAGTATTACTACTTATATTACCACAATGTGTATATATTGTGGGGATTCGCTCGGGTAGGCAGGGTAAGCGGACGCAGTACAGACGCAAAAACCAAGGTTGTAAATCAAAGTTCAGTGTTTATTCACACATAGCAAGAAAACAAGCCAAAAGAAAGTGTTCAGTTTTGGTGCCTGTTCACACCACACAAAGTTCACAGTGCAAAAAGACTTCACCTGGTCAGCAGGTGATTTTCACCCACAGTCCGCAGCAGGCTTTAGTGGCCTGTTTCCCCAGCCTATGGCTCTCACAAATCGATGCCTCAGTGTCTCAAACCACAGACTCCTCAGCTCATCTGTCATGGAGGATAATCCACACAGCTGAACATGCTGGCTGGGTTTTTATATCCCAGCCAAAACCCGGCCTGGAACCGTGGGGAACAGCCACCCACCCTGCTCTTTGGCTGCTCCCAATAAGAACCGGCCCGGATTGGCTTTACAGCCATTCTGACAGCTGAAGTGTCAGACTGCACGACAGAACTGACACGTCAGGAAAAAATCCGGTTCTTACCTCACCGAGGCCAGGAACCTTGGTGACACGTATATTCCGTCAATGACGGCTCCTTGTTCCTTCTTACAATATATATATGTGTATATATATATATATATATATATATATATATATATATACTGCTCAAAAAAATAAAGGGAACACTTAAACAACACAATGTAACTCCAAGTCAATCACACTTCTGTGAAATCAAACTGTCCACTTAGGAATCAACACTGAGCGACAATCAATTTCACATGCTGTTGTACAAATGGGATAGACAACAGGTGGAAATTATAGGCAATTAGCAAGACACCCCCAATAAAGGAGTGGTTCTGCAGGTGGTCACCACAGACCACTTCTCAGTTCCTATGCTTCCAGGCTGATGTTTTGGTGACTTTTGAATGCTGGCGGTGCTTTCACTCTAGTGGTAGCATGAGACGGAGTCTACAACCGACACAAGTGGCTCAGGTAGTGCAGCTTATCCAGGATGGCACATCCACGTGGAGGAGGCCGTAGGAGGGCAACAACCCAGCAGCAGGACCGCTACCTCCACCTTTGTGCAAGGAGGAACAGGAGGAGCACTGCCAGAGCCCTGCAAAATGACCTCCAGCAGGCCACAAATGTGCATGTGTCTGCTCAAACGGTCAGAAACAGACTCCATGAGGGTGATATGAGGGCCCGACATCCACAGGTGGGGGTTGTGCTTACAGCCCAACACTGTGCAGGACGTTTGGCATTTTCCAGAGAACACCAATATTGGCAAAATCGCCACTGGTGCCCTGTACTCTTCACAGATGAAAGCAGGTTCACACTGAGCACATGTGACAGAGTCTTGAGACGCCGTGGAGAACCTTCTGCTGCCTGCAACATCCTCCAGCATGACCGGTTTGGCTTTGGGTCAGTAATGGTGTGGGGTGGCATTTCTTTGGAGGGCCGCACAGCCCTCCATGTGTTCGCCAGAGGTAGCCTGACTTCCATTAGGTACCGAGAAGAGCTCCTCAGACCCCTTGTGAGACCATATGCTGGTGTGGTTGGCCCTGGGTTCCTCCTAATGCAAGACAATGCTAGACCTCATGTGGCTGGAGTGTGTCAGCAGTTCCTGCAAGACGAAGGCATTGAGGCTATGGACTGGCCCGCCCGTTCCCCAGACCTGAATCCAATTGAGCACATCTGGGACATCATGTCTCGCTCTATCCACCAACGTCACGTTGCACCACAGACTGTCCAGGAGTTGGCAGATGCTTCAGTTCAGGTCTGGGAGGAGATCCCTCAGGAGACCGTCCGCCACCTCATCAGGAGCATGCACAGGCGTTGTAGGGAGGTCATACAGGCACGTGGAGGCCACACACACTACTGAGCCTCATTTTGACTTGTTTGAAGGACATTACATCAAAGTTGGATAAGCCTGTAGTGTGTTTTTCCACTTTAATTTTGAGGGTGACTCCAAATCCAGACCTCCATGGGTTGAAAAATTTGATTTCAATTTTTTTATTTTTGTGTGATTTTGTTGTCAGCACATTCAACTATGTAAAGAACAAAGTATTTCAGAAGAATACTTAATTAATTCAGATCTAGGATGTGCTATTTTTGTGTTCCCTTTATTTTTTTGAGAAGTGTGTGTATATATATATATATATATATATATACATACACTCACCTAAAGAATTATTAGGAACACCTGTTCTATTTCTCATTAATGCAATTATCTAGTCAACCAATCACATGGCAGTTGCTTCAATGCATTTAGGGGGGTGGTCCTGGTCAAGACAATCTCCTGAACTCCAAATGTGAATGTCAGAATGGGAAAGAAAGGTGATTTAAGCAATTTTGAGCATGGCATGGTTGTTGGTGCCAGACGGGCCGGTCTGAGTATTTCACAATCTGCTCAGTTACTGGGATTTTCACGCACAACCATTTCTAGGGTTTACAAAGAATGGTGTGAAAAGGGAAAAACATTCAGTATGCCGCAGTCCTGTGGGCAAAAATGCCTTGTGGATGCTAGAGGTCAGAGGAGAATGGGCCGACTGATTCAAGCTGAGGTATGCAGCAAAGCATTTGTGAAGCCACAACACGCACAACCTTGAGGCGGATGGGCTACAACAGCAGAAGACCCCACCGGGTACCACTCATCTCCACTACAAATAGGAAAAAGAGGCTACAATTAGCACGAGCTCACCAAAATTGGACTGTTGAAGACTGGAAAAATGTTGCCTGGTCTGATGAGTCTCGATTTCTGTTGAGACATTCAAATGGTAGAGTCCAAATTTGGCGTAAACAGAATGAGAACATGTATCCATCCTCTGATGGCTATTTCCAGCAGGATAATGCACCATGTCACAAAGCTCGAATCATTTCAAATTGGTTTCTTGAACATGACAATGAGTTCACTGTACTAAAATGGCCCCCACAGTCACCAGATCTCAACCCAATAGAGCATCGTTGGGATGTGGTGGAACGGGAGCTTCGTGCCCTGGATGTGCATCCCCTCAAATCTCCATCAACTGCAAGATGCTAGCCTATCAATATGGGCCAACATTTCTAAAGAATGCTATCAGCACCTTGTTGAATCAATGCCACGTAGAATTAAGGCAGTTCTGAAGGCAAAAGGGGGTCCAACACCGTATTAGTATGGTGTTCCTAATAATTCTTTAGGTGAGTGTATATATATATATATATATATATATATATATATATATATTTTTTTTTTTTTTATATATACAAATTTTAGTTTGTTTAATTAAAAAAATGTATTGCCCTTTTTTTCAACATTTATTTCTGTCCCACAATTGGTACTTTGAAACTTCAACTTTTGGGGGTCTGAACCCCTTTTCAATGCATTACTAAACTTCTGTATTGTAATGCATTGCCTAATCCACTAACACAGGGATGGTCAAACTGCGGCTCTACAGCAGTTGAAAAACTACAATTCCCTCCATGCCCTGCTGTAGGCTGTTAACTGTAGACAGACTTTGCATGCTGGGAGTTGTAATTTTGCTACATTTGGCGAGACGCATTTTGCCCATCCCTGCTAACAGGTTGCCTAGAAAACCCAGCAAGGGCCTCGATGATGAATGGCCGGGAAATTACAAGTCAAATTGGTACACCATAGACTTTTTCCTGTGTGCAGGTGCACACAGAGAGGGCTCCGAGTGTCGCCTCTGGTAACCGTGCCATAGGTTCGCCCCAGTGTAATAATAGTACGTCACTTGTCAGTAAAAATAAAAATGTAATAATAAATATTTACTTATGGCCGCAACTCCATGATATCTCTTAAGAACCGCAGCTGCTTGAGGTATATGTAGGGACGTTTCTTTGCACCCGCGTCACCGCTACGTGAAGTTTCCAACAACTCCCTTCTAAACTGATCACGGGTGCTGTTCCACCTTGTCTTTGCTATTTTTACTGTAAAAAAAAAAATTATATATTTAGATTCTATTTTTGTAGTGCATTAGGGGGTGTCACATTTTAAAATGTCCCCTTTACTTTGTTTTAATTCTTATGGAACGCCTAAAGGGTTTAATAAAGTTTGTAAAATCAGGGGAGGTGTAAAATCAGGGGTGTATTTTCTAAAATTTGGTGATTTATAGGCGGTTTCTACTATGAAGGCCCCACAAAGTGACTTCTTAACTGAACTGGTCCTTAAAAAAGTGGGTTTTGGAAATGTTCTTAAAAATTTTAAAATTTGCTTCTAAACTTCTAAGCCTTCTAACTTCCTAAAAAAATAAAATAACATTTACAAAATGATGCCAATATAAAGAAGACATATGGGGAATGTAAAGTAATAACTATATTATGAAGTATCACTATCCGTTTTAAAAGCAGAGAAATTCTAATTTTGAAAATATTGGATTTTTTCTTATGCATAAAGGTAAAACATATCAGCTCAAATTCACCACTAACATGAAGTATGGTGTCACGAGAAAACAATCTCAGAATGGCTTGGATAAGTAAAACCATTCCAAAATTAACACCAGATAAACTGACACATGTCGGATTTGAAAAATGGGAATCCGGCATTTGGTCCAAACTGGCTGTTGCTTGAAGGGTTTGATGCGATTGAATATTATACAAAGCAGCAAATAATATACACACATAGCAGTGTCAACCTACTCTATAAATATATCACATTATGTAAAATGATTGCTAAATGGTATAAAAAAAGGTTAAAAAAAAAAGTTTATAAATGACATAAAAACATAGTGTACTCTAAAATGCTAGCAAAGAAAAATACAAAAGTAGCATAAAAAGGCCTTAGGCTACATGTACATGACAGTAAAAAAAAAGGACATGTGATGGATGTTTTTTTAACGGCCATCACACATCCATTTTAAGGCCAATGGTAGTCTATGAGGTTATTTACCCGACAGTTGTTTTGATGGCCAGTGAATAACGGATGTCAAAAAATAGAACATGTTCTATCTTGTCAGTTTTTCACTGACCGACTGCCGCCATACAATTGAATGGGTCCGTTTTGAATGCCCATTTCTCAGAAAGGCATCAGTGAAAAAAAAGTCTGTTAAAAATGGACAGTTTATCCGTTCTTAATAGACCTTAGGGCTCATTCACACGACTGTATGAATGGGTCCGCATATGTTCCGCAGTTTTATGGAACGGGTGCGGACCCATTCATTTTCAAAGAAAGACCATGTCTTATTCTTGTACTAAATATTAATGATGTATCCTTAGGAATGTCTATCCTTGTGTAATTGGTAGCCGACAATCAGCTGAATGAAGGGACGCCATGTCTACACTGGACATAATGTATCATTTTCCCTAACAAGATGCATAATTAGAGTATCTTCTGGGAATAAACTGGATATAATATAAATGATAAATGCTAGAGAGACTTAGTAAATAGAAAATCATGGACCTTTAAAACTGCTGATAAACACAGGCCTGTCAGCCAGGCTGATGATGTCACAGGTACCCGTAATATCATGTCACCTTTGACAGAAAGCCATGACACAGGTACCTCTGTAAAGTCATGTGACCTTTAGAATGTGGTGATGTCACAGATGCCTTTGTGATGTCATATAACAATTGATTCTAGCTTTCTGCAGCCTGACTTTCAGCCATATTTCTTCATCACTTGACGGGTGAAGGCGACTTTTACTTGCGGTCAGCAAATTTTGGTTTTGTTCAAAGACCAGAAAAGAGGGCCTGTAAGCCAAGCCGTTCCAAGTGTCATCATGGAACGCGCTGAAGGCGCACAGGACCTTCCTCAAACCAGTGACATCTATGGGCGGAACATGGAGATTCCAAAGAATCTTCCCAAAAAAAGAAAAAGGAAGAGATAGAGGAGAGTTCAGGCGCCAAATAAGAGGAGGAGAATAGAAACATCAGAGAAGGCGAAAGATGGCGGCAAAGAGAAAATGATCAAGGCTTCGAAAAGACCTGGAAGCCCTATACAGGAGAGTATCCTAAAAAAGAGGAAGAGGGGAGAAAAGACAGGGGGAAAAGCTGAAGATGGACCCAGCACATCCTATAACACTGAGATGGAACAGCTGTCAGGTGAGTGCAGATCTAAGACACCTAGAGCCAATATCCCCCAATAACGTATCAATGGGTTTGCCCACTTATGAACATGATTAATGAGCATTTTTGTCTTTCATGCCCCATAAAACTCTTATCCTCTCATAACGTAATTACTATTGGAGGCCAAACGCAGGAATATTAACTATAATGTCTCTTCTCTCTACCAGTGACAACCCCAGCAGAAACCCCCATCATTGTGACTGGACTGGAAAGCTTTACCTTCCATAAAATTCTTGGAGAGGGTGGTTTTGGTAAAGTAAGTATCAGGAGTTGTTGTCACTTTTTCCTTATGTGGAGTAATATGACTATAGCAAAATCAAGATTTCACGTCTTCTCATGGCAGGATGCGCCGTTCTTCAAGTTCTAATGTTCTGTCTCCTCTAGGTCATGCTGGCTACACATCCCGACTGCCAACAACAACTGGCAGTGAAGCTGGTGAAGAAGAGGGTCCTGCTTCAGAACTTTAGAAACAACGTTCTGATTGAGCGACAGGTCCTGGAGGTGACTGGGAAAAGTGCACTATTCACCCATGCTTATGCCACCTTCCAGACCAAGGTAAGAGTCTTATTCACTACTGGGTTTTGTGAGTAGGTCAGTTCTTTCCAACCCCATCCTACTTTTGCCAACATTGTTGTACTTAAATGAGTTCCAAGACTTGCACTATGATGGTAGGTCAACCTGAACCTCTGGCTTCTTCTACTTGAGAAGCATAACATCTCCAAAACAGGGTATATATATATGCACTCTAATATTCCATAGTTAAGTTTTTTTTAAACTTACATGATATGCTCTATCTTTATCACAGGACTATGCCTTCTTCATCATGGAGTTTCTCAGCGGAGGAGACCTAGGTGACCTCATACATGCCAAAGCCCCATTAACCATTCCAGTCACCAGGTAAGGCAGAACATAGATATCTTAGATAAAGACAATAGTTGTCAGGAACATCCATCTTTATATAATTTATTGGTCTCAATGTTGATGTTTTCTCTTTTTTTGTGATCAGATTTTTTGCAGCTGAGATCATCTGTGGGCTGCAGTTTCTCCATAACAGAGGCATCATACATAGAGACATAAAACCAGAAAACATCTTAATGAACAGCGCCGGTCACTTGAAGATTGCCGATTTCGGTCTTGCCGTGATGAACATCTTTGGGGAAAGGAAGATCTCACAATATGCCGGAACTCTTAGCTACATGGCACCTGAGGTGAGGAATCATCTATGTGCTTCACATTGTGCATAGGGCTGGACATCTCCATGACTTCTGCTGCTCTGGACAATGCTCTTATTTTTTTATTGTCAACCTGATATTTCTACAGATTCTTCTGGAGAAGCCCTACAACACGGCAGTGGACTGGTTCTCAGCTGGTGTGACGATATATCAGATGTCTACTGGCAAATATCCATTCTCTGCCAGTATATTTCCTGAAAAAATTCAGAAGTCACTGATCAACGATGTTCCCACCTACCCAAAACGACTCGACCCACAAGCCAGAGACCTCATAGAGAGGGTGAGTATAAAAATATATAGCAGTACAACAGCGGCTAAATATGACATTGAAAACTAGGGACTACATTGGAAAGTGTGATCTACAATTCTGAAATGTCTTCAATATATTTTTTTCCAGCTCTTAATCAAGTCACCAGAGAGTCGCCAGTTAGCGGTATGTAACATCAGGGAACATCCATTTTTCATGGACATCGAGTGGACAGATATAGAGGAAGCAGCAGCTTGTCCACCATTCCAACCAGGACCAGTAAGTACAGGATCCAGGGAAGATGTGGGTAGTAGTAAAGTTCCATTGTGCCCTTTCTTGTTAACCACTTCCCATCTGGGCCCTTTGCCCCCTTCCTGACCAGGCCAAATTTTGCAAAACTGACATATCTCACTTTATGTGGTAATAACTTTGGAACACCTTTATTTATCCAAGTCATTCAGAGATTGTTTTCTCGTGACACATTGTACTTCATGATAGTCATAAATTTGAGTCAAAATATTTCACCTTTATTTATGAAAAAATCCCAAATTTACCCAAAAATTTGAAAAATTCGCAATTTTCTAAATTTCAATTTCTCTGCTTTCAAAACAGAAAGTGATACCTCATAAAATAGTTATTATTTAACATTTCCCATATGTCTACTTTATGTTGGCATCATTTTGGAAATGTCATTTTATTTTTTTAGGACGTTAGAAGGCTTAGAAGTTTAGAAGCAATTCTTCAAATTTGTAAGAAAATTGCCAAAACCCACTTTATAAGGACCAGTTCAGGTCTGAAGTCACTTTGTGGGGCCTACATAGTGGATACCCCCATAAATGACCCCATTGTAGAAACTACACCCCTCAAGGTATTCAAAACCGATTTTACAAACTTTGTTAACCCTTTAGGCGTTCCACAAGAATTAAAGGAAAATGGAGATCAAATTTTTAAATTTCACTTTTTTGGCAGATTTTCCATTTTAATCAATTTTTTTCTTTAACACATCGATGGTTAACAGCCAAACAAAACTCAATATTTATTACCCAGATTCTGCGGTTTACAGAAACACCCCACATGTGGTCGTAAACTGCTGTATGGGCACACGGCAGGGCGCAGAAGGAAAGGAACTCCACATGGTTTTTAGATGCCATGTCCCATTTGAAGCCCCCTGATGCACCCTTACAGTAGAAACTCCCAAGAAGTGACCCCATTTTGGAAACTAGGATATAAGGTGCCAGTTTTATTAGTACTATTTTTGGGTACATATGATTTTTTGATCATTCATTATAACACTTTATGGGGCAAGGTGACCAAAAAATTGGTTGTTTTAGCACAGTTTCTATTTATTTATTTTTACAGCGTTCACCTGAGGGGTTCAGTCAAGTGACATTTTTATAGAGCAGATTGTTACGGACGTGGCGATACCTAATATGTATACTTTTTCTCATTTATTAAAGTTTTACACAATAATAGCATTTTTGAAACCAAAAAATTATGTTTTAATGTGTCCATGTTCTGAGAGCTATAGTTTTTTTATTTTTTGAGAGATTTTCTTATGTAGGGGCTCATTTTTTGCGGGATGAGGTGACGGTTTTATTGGTACTATTTTGTGGGACATACGCGTTTTTGATCACTTGGTGTTGCACCTTTTGTGATGCAAGGTGACAAAAATTGCTTGTTTTGACACAGTTTTTTTTATTTATTTTTTACGGTGTTCACCCGAGGGGTTAGGTCATGTGATATTTTTATAGAGCTGGTTTTTACGGACGCGGCAATACTAAATATGTCTATTTTATTTTATTTTTTCTATTTTTTTTTTATTTTTTTATTCCTTACTTGGGATTTTTTTTTTTTTACATGTGAACCTTTTTTTTATTTTATTTTTTCAACACTTTATTTTATTTTTATTTTATTTTACACTTTTCGTCCCCCATAAGGTCATACAAGACCTCTGGGGGACATTTGCTTCACTTTTTTTTTTTTTTTTCACTGTTGATTTCTCCTGTAACTGGGGCTGACATAGTAGCCCCAGTTACAGGACAAATGCACCCCTAGAGAGGCTGTACAGCAGCAATCCTGCGCTGTACAGCCTCACAGCAGGGCTGATCGAGGTCTCTGAGAGACCTCACACAGCCCCTGCACTCTCCGGTCCCGGCGGTCACATGACCGCCGGGCCGGAACAGGAAGCGCACAGCGCTTCCTGCTCTGCAGACACAGCGCTCGGTGAGCGCTGTGTCTGCAGCGATCGTGAAGGCAGGGACACCTGGGCACTGTCCCTGCCTTATCTCTGGGTTGCCCTGCTGTCACTGACAGCGGGCAACCCGATCAGCAGCTGCACGATTAGCGTGCAGCTGCTATTTCTGACAGGACGTTTTAAAACGTGCTGTCAGAAATAGACGTCCACCCATAGGACGTTTATATCCTATGGGCGGACGTGAGGCGGTTAAACACAGGATCTTGGATCTTCTCTCCACAGCCACCAGTGATGACATCGAAAAAAATAAATGATGTCCTATCCTCCACCGAAGCCAATAAGCCACCAATGGCCGATAAAGATCAAAAGCTATTCTGTGGATTCACTTTTGCCAATGCCAGATGGCAGGTCAAAAAGCCAATACAAGAATTTGTCATACGTCATCGCAGGTGGGTCATCGTAAATGAGAGGGAAATATGGGGATTATTGAAAGTTCCCTCCATTACCTGTAATTCTATCAGCAGAGTGTGGTGTGGAGTCCATTCACTGATGGAAGCTTATAGTCTGCTGATGGGTCTACAGGGTAAAAGTGCAGGTGGTTACCACTATTACAATGCTATTTTATCTCTTGGCAGAACATTTGGCAGAATTGTGAGAGAGATCGTCCACAGAATCTGGAGGAGGATAAACCACTGGAAGTGAGCAGCTCCACTATATATACAGATGTCCACAATAGATCAGTGGGAGAAAACCATCATGTTATAGCAAGGCCTCTTGATGACATCACACTCACCAGGAAAATCCACAGAGAATTGCTGTCCTTGTATGAGCCTCAAATTCCAACCGCTGACCTCTATGTACTCTCCTGAAGACTTATCGGTACTGTGATATAACAGTCCTGGTCCTTCAGTTTCATTTCCAACTGCCACTAGGAGTAACCTGAGGGTCATAACCTGCAGAGTAGCAGGAGCAGAGAAGCAGCAGGAAGTTGATGAAGATTCTTCCACGAATCAATGAATTGACCGCCAGCGCTTCTAGTCCACAAGCTGCCTCTTGTACCCAAGGGAAGGGTAGTCCTTACGCCATGGTTCCCTAGAGGTTTCCTCCACAAGGGGGTTTTTCCTCTCCTGCGTGCCAACGGATAACAACATCAACAAGAAAATGGTAACTTGTTGGACCCTGCCCTCAGTGTTGATCACACCATCCACTAGTGGCATAGAGGGACCGAAGAGGACATTTACCACCAATAAACAATAAACAGTACCATTCACCATCATCTGGTAGTAGCGTGATTATCTTATATCTAACGAATCCTTAGACTCTACAGTCATTGGTTTATCTTTAATGGAGAGCATACAAGTCTAATAAGACTTGTCTCGATACAGTGTCTCTATGTTAAAACATGTCCCTTCCAGAAAACTCCATTAATGATACTGGACAACCCCTTTAAAAAAAATAAAAAGTAGCTTTAAAAAAAGTATAGAAATATATGCCAGGCATATTAACCCCTTCACGCATTTGGACACAACCCTACGTCCAAATGGCATGTATGGCATATAACCCATATCCGTTCACTTATAAGTTATTAAAAAATAAAAAAAACTACACATAATTGGTATCGCTGCCTCCATAACAACCTGATCTATAAAGGTATCAAGTTACTAATCATCCGCGGTGAACGCTGTAAAAATATTGTTAAAAACAATGATGGAATTGCTGTTTTTGTCACCTCACCTCCACAAAAAAATAAAATAACAAGTGGGGGCATTGCCTGGACGCTGATGGCGCTGGCTGCTTAGTTGAGGAGCTCCGCTTCCAGCACTACAATCCGGCTTAATCTCAGCCTTTCCTGCTACCAAATTTATGAGGATCTCTCCTCCTGCATCCTGTCCACATATGGGGCGAGTCAAGAAGCGCCAGGCTCCGGCGAAACTCACAGAGTTCTTTCACAAAACTCCGCCGTTGAGCGTAAGCCCGAAGCTGCCCTCCACGCCATCTTGTGACGGCTTCTCCGCTTCCTCGCCGAGCGAAGTTCGCACCACATCCTGACAACTATCAGATAGCTCCTCACCGCTTACAGAGGAGCTGCTCCGCAGTATGCTGGACTCCCTACGATCTTCCATAAAAGAGGACTTCCACATCGTTCTCAGGGAAGTACAAGCTGAAATAACACAGCTGGGAGAGCGCACTTCGCATCTAGAAGGCAAGATGGCGGAACTTACCACCTCACATAATCTGCTGATAGACGCTGACGCTGCCCTTGAGGAGGAGGTAGGCAAGCTACCATCTAAAGTTGCCAACATGGAGGACCGGAGTCGACGAAACAATGTCAGACTCCGGGGTGTGCCTGAGACGGTGGGTCCTGATCAGCTACTCTCACTGCTGCAAACCTTACTCAAAGAGGCCTGACCAAGTCTCTCAGAGATGGACCTTTCTATTGACCGCATTCACAGGATCCCCAAGCTGGCAAGCCTTGCTCCAGAGGTCCCTCATGATGTCCTGGCGAGGATACACTTCTACCACGTCAAAGAAGCCTTAATGAAAGCACTCCGGAAGGACCCAGAGCCCACCAGCTCCTTTGGCGGCATCTTGGTATTCCCGGATTTATCTGCGACAACCCTGGCCAAATGGAAGGAGTTTGCCCCCCTCACTAGAATCCTGCGGGACAATCAAGTCAGCTACCGGTGGGGCTTTCCGGTGAAACTTATAGTCGCACATAACGGCACATTCCACGTGTGCACAACGCCGCGGGCTGCAGAGCAGAAATTGTCGGCCCTGAGCCTTCTACCTGCTGGCACTCCGCCAGCAGGTCATCCTCTTCGTGAACGAGCAAAGATTCCAGTGGACTGGAACCCCACCTGAGCAGGAATGCCCAATAGTATTTGGCAACCCCTTCTCTATGGGGCAAAAGCCCTTTCTACCACTATACTACTTTGAAGCACTGTAATACTGCTTCTACTCTTTATATGTTAACTTTTGCGTTCTATGTTTTCTTAGTTTATTCGACGTTTTTGGAGGCTCTACCTCCGGTTAAAATGTGTGATGATGTCTACTCCCCATATACGTTCCTATACCTTTGTCCGAACGGAGCAGGGTTAAGCCGGTATACTTACTATCTCGATGGGGGTTAAAATGTATTCGCTGAATGTTAGGGGATTGAACTCCCCATTTAAGAGGAAAATGTTATGGGCTGATGCTATGTCCTCACACTGTAATGTACTAATGGCTCAAGAAACCCATTTGCTGCTGAAAGATAATCATAGATGTACACATCCTGATTTCCCACATATCTTCTACTCTCCCGCGTTTAAGAAAAAGAAAGCAGGAGTTTTAATAGCGATAAAAAGGAATGTAGCGTTCACTTTGTCCTCTTTAACGACGGATAGCAAGGGCAGATATATTATAATAACGGGTCTATTAGATAACCTACCAGTGACGATAGCCACCGTCTATGCACCTAACAGCAAACAAATATCCTCCTTCTGCCGTTTTTTCCGCAAACTCAAAGCAGTGGCGTCAGGCTCCACTGTGATTGGGGGTGACTTTAATATACCGGCAAATGCAGATATGGATTGTAATAACTGCACCCTGACACACAGACGGGACCTCAAATCCCTCATAGATGAATTTCAGCTTCATGACATTTGGAGATACCTCTATGGCGGAGAACGTGACTATACTTTCCTCTCCCCTGCTCACTTATCACAATCCAGAATAGATTATTTTCTTATTTCTACTGATTTGCTATGGAAGGCCTCAGACTCAAGCATAGGTCTCACGGCTTGGTCTAATCATGCTCCCATAACTCTTGAGATCCAAACAGGTTTGCCAAGTCCCTCCCCTCCGCAGTGGAGACTGAATGCTTACTTGCTGAAACGGCTAGAAAGGGTTGAATATATAGACAAATCCATTGGTGAATTTATTGATATAAATGATAGTCCAGTATGGTGTCACGAGAAAACCATCTCAGAATGGCTTGGATAAGTAAAACCATTCCAAAATTAACACCAGATAAACTGTCACATGTCGGATTTGAAAAATGGGAATCCGGCATTTGGTCCAAACTGGCTGTTGCTTGAAGGGTTTGATGCGATTGAATATTATACAAAGCAGCAAATAATATACACACATAGCAGTGTCAACCTACTCTATAAATATATCACATTATGTAAAATGATTGCTAAATGGTATAAAAAAAGGTTAAAAAAAAAAGTTTATAAATGACATAAAAACATAGTGTACTCTAAAATGATAGCAAAGAAAAATACAAAAGTAGCATAAAAAGGCCTTAGGCTACATGTACATGACAGTAAAAAAAACGGACATGTGATGGATGTTTTTTTAACGGCCATCACACATCCATTTTAAGGCCAATGGTAGTCTATGAGGTTATTTACCCGACAGTTGTTTTGACGGCCAGTGAATAACGGATGTCAAAAAATAGATGTTCTATACATATTCTATCTTGTCTGTTTTTCACTGACCGACTGCCGCCATACAATTGAATGGGTCCGTTTTGAATGCCCATTTCTCAGAAAGGCATCAGTGAAAAAAAAGTCTGTTAAAAATGGACAGTTTATCCGTTCTTAACAGACCTTAGGGCTCATTCACACGACTGTATGAATGGGTCGGCATCTGTTCCGCAATTTTATGGAACGGGTGCGGACCCATTCATTTTCAAAGAAAGACCATGTCTTATTCTTGTCCTAAATATTAATGATGTATCCTTAGGAATGTCTATCCTTGTGTAATTGGTAGCCGACAATCAGCTGAATGAAGGGACGCCATGTCTACCCTGGACACAATGTATCATTTTCCCTAACAAGATGCATAATTAGAGTAGAATTGCATCTTGTTCCATTTTTAAACTGTTTGTAGAGGAGAGTTTTTATTCTGGGAATAAACTGGATATAATATAAATGATAAATGCTAGAGAGACTTAGTAAATAGAAAATCATGGACCTTTAAAACTGCTGATAAACACAGGCCTGTCAGCCAGGCTGATGATGTTACAGGTACCCGTAATGTCATGTCACCTTTGACAGCCAGCCATGACACAGGTACCTCTGTAAAGTCATGTGACCTTTAGAATGTGGTGATGTCACAGATGCCTTTGTGATGTCATATAACAATTGATTCTAGCTTTCTGCAGCCTGACTTTCGGCCATATTTCTTCATCACTTGACGGGTGAAGGCGACTTTTACTTGCGCTCAGCAAATTTTGGTTTTGTTCAAAGACCAGAAAAGAGGGCCTGTAAGCCAAGCCGTTCCAAGTGTCATCATGGAACGCGCTGAAGGTGCACAGGACCTTCCTCAACCCAGTGACATCTATGGGCTGAACATGGAGATTCCAAAGAATCTTCCCAAAAAAAGAAAAAGGAAGAGAAAGAGGAGGGTTCAGCCGCCAAATAAGAGGAGGAGAATAGAAACATCAGAGAAGGCGAAAGATGGCGGCAAAGAGAAAATGATCAAGGCTTCGAAAAGACCTGGAAGCCCTATACAGGAGAGTATCCTAAAAAAGAGGAAGAGGGGAGAAAAGACAGGGGGAAAAGCTGAAGATGGACCCAGCACATCCTATGACACTGAGATGGAAAAGCTGTCAGGTGAGTGCAGATCTAAGACACCTAGAGCCAATATCCCCCAATAACGTATCAATGGGTTTGCCCACTTATGAACATGATTAATGAGCATTTTTGTCTTTCATGCCCCATAAAACTCTTATCCTCTCATAACGTAATTACTATTGGAGGCCAAACGCAGGAATATTAACTATAATGTCTCTTCTCTCTACCAGTGACAACCCCAGCAGAAACCCCCATCATTGTGACTGGACTGGAAAGCTTTACCTTCCATAAAATTCTTGGAGAGGGTGGTTTTGGTAAAGTAAGTATCAGGAGTTGTTGTCACTTTTTCCTTATGTGGAGTAATATGACTATAGCAAAATCAAGATTTCACGTCTTCTCATGGCAGGATGCGCCGTTCTTCAAGTTCTAATGTTCTGTCTCCTCTAGGTCATGCTGGCTACACATCCCGACTGCCAACAACAACTGGCAGTGAAGCTGGTGAAGAAGAGGGTCCTCCTTCAGAACTTTAGAAACAACGTTCTGATTGAGCGACAGGTCCTGGAGGTGACTGGGAAAAGTGCACTATTCACCCATGCTTATGCCACCTTCCAGACCAAGGTAAGAGTCTTATTCACTACTGGGTTTTGTGAGTAGGTCAGTTCTTTCCAACCCCATCCTACTTTTGCCAACATTGTTGTACTTAAATGAGTTCCAAGACTTGCACTATGATGGTAGGTCAACCTGAACCTCTGGCTTCTTCTACTTGAGAAGCATAACATCTCCAAAACAGGGTATATATATATGCACTCTAATATTCCATAGTTAAGTTTTTTTTAAACTTACATGATATGCTCTATCTTTATCACAGGACTATGCCTTCTTCATCATGGAGTTTCTCAGCGGAGGAGACCTAGGTGACCTCATACATGCCAAAGCCCCATTCACCATTCCAGTCACCAGGTAAGGCAGAACATAGATATCTTAGATAAAGACAATAGTTGTCAGGAACATCCATCTTTATATAATTTATTGGTCTCAATGTTGATGTTTTCTCTTTTTTTGTGATCAGATTTTTTGCAGCTGAGATCATCTGTGGGCTGCAGTTTCTCCATAACAGAGGCATCATACATAGAGACATAAAACCAGAAAACATCTTAATGGACAGCGCCGGTCACTTGAAGATTGCCGATTTCGGTCTTGCCGTGATGAACATCTTTGGGGATAGGAAGATCTCACAATATGCCGGAACTCTTAGCTACATGGCACCCGAGGTGAGGAATCATCTATGTGCTTCACATTGTGCATAGGGCTGGACATCTCCATGACTTCTGCTGCTCTGGACAATGCTCTTATTTTTTTATTGTCAACCTGATATTTCTACAGATTCTTCTGGAGAAGCCCTACAACACGGCAGTGGACTGGTTCTCAGCTGGTGTGACGATATATCAGATGGCTACTGGCAAATATCCATTCTCTGCCAGTATATTTCCTGAAAAAATTCAGAAGTCACTGATCAACGATGTTCCCACCTACCCAAAACGACTCGACCCACAAGCCAGAGACCTCATAGAGAGGGTGAGTATAAAAATATATAGCAGTACAACAGCGGCTAAATATGACATTGAAAACTAGGGACTACATTGGAAAGTGTGATCTACAATTCTGAAATGTCTTCAATATATTTTTTTCCAGCTCTTAATCAAGTCACCAGAGAGTCGCCAGTTAGCGGTATGTAACATCAGGGAACATCCATTTTTCATGGACATCGAGTGGACAGATATAGAGGAAGCAGCAGCTTGTCCACCATTCCAACCAGGACCAGTAAGTACAGGATCCAGGGAAGATGTGGGTAGTAGTAAAGTTCCATTGTGCCCTTTCTTGTTAAACACAGGATCTTGGATCTCTCTCCACAGCCACCAGTGATGACATCGAAAAAAATAAATGATGTCCTATCCTCCACCGAAGCCAATAAGCCACCAATGGCCGATAAAGATCAAAAGCTATTCTGTGGATTCACTTTTGCCAATGCCAGATGGCAGGTCATAAAGCCAATACAAGAACCTGTCATACGTCATCGCAGGTGGGTCATCGTAAATGAGAGGGAAATATGGGGATTATTGAAAGTTCCCTCCATTACCTGTAATTCTATCAGCAGAGTGTGGTGTGGAGTCCATTCACTGATGGAAGCTTATAGTCTGCTGATGGGTCTACAGGGTAAAAGTGCAGGTGGTTACCACTATTACAATGCTATTTTATCTCTTGGCAGAACATTTGGCAGAATTGTGAGAGAGATCGTCCACAGAATCTGGAGGAGGATAAACCACTGGAAGTGAGCAGCTCCACTATATATACAGATGTCCACAATAGATCAGTGGGAGAAAACCATTATGTTATAGCAAGGCCTCTTGATGACATCACACTCACCAGGAAAATCCACCGAGAATTGCTGTCCTTGTATGAGCCTCAAATTCCAACCGCTGACCTCTATGTACTCTCCTGACGACTTATCGGTACTGTGATATAACAGTCCTGGTCCTTCAGTTTCATTTCCAACTGCCACTAGGAGTAACCTGAGGGTCATAACCTGCAGAGTAGCAGGAGCAGAGAAGCAGCAGGAAGTTGATGAAGATTCTTCCACGAATCAATGAATTGACCGCCAGCGCTTCTAGTCCACAAGCTGCCTCTTGTACCCAAGGGAAGGGTAGTCCTTACGCCATGGTTCCCTAGAGGTTTCCTCCACAAGGGGGTTTTTCCTCTCCTGCGTGCCAACGGATAACAACATCAACAAGAAAATGGTAACTTGTTGGACTCTGCCCTCAGTGTTGATCACACCATCCACTAGTGGCATAGAGGGACCGAAGAGGACATTTACCACCAATAAACAATAAACAGTACCATTCACCATCATCTGGTAGTAGCGTGATTATCTTATATCTAACGAATCCTTAGACTCTACAGTCATTGGTTTATCTTTAATGGAGAGCATACAAGTCTAATAAGACTTGTCTCGATACAGTGTCTCTATGTTATAACATGTCCCTTCCAGAAAACTCCATTAATGATACTGGACAACCCCTTTAAAAAAAATAAAAAGTAGCTTTAAAAAAAAGTATAGAAATATATGCCAGGCATATTAACCCCTTCACGCATTTGGACACAACCCTACGTCCAAATGGCATGTATGGCATATAACCCATATCCGTTCACTTATAAGTTATTAAAAAATAAAAAAACTACACATAATTGGTATCGCTGCCTCCATAACAACCTGATCTATAAAGGTATCAAGTTACTAATCATCCGCGGTGAACGCTGTAAAAATATTGTTAAAAACAATGATGGAATTGCTGTTTTTGTCACCTCACCTCCACAAAAAAATAAAATAACAAGTGGGGGCATTGCCTGGACGCTGATGGCGCTGGCTGCTTAGTTGAGGAGCTCCGCTTCCAGCACTACAATCCGGCTTAATCTCAGCCTTTCCTGCTACCAAATTTATGAGGATCTCTCCTCCTGCATCCTGTCCACATATGGGGCGAGTCAAGAAGCGCCAGGCTCCGGCGAAACTCACAGAGTTCTTTCACAAAACTCCGCCGTTGAGCGTAAGCCCGAAGCTGCCCTCCACGCCATCTTGTGACGGCTTCTCCGCTTCCTCGCCGAGCGAAGTTCGCACCACATCCTGACAACTATCAGATAGCTCCTCACCGCTTACAGAGGAGCTGCTCCGCAGTATGCTGGACTCCCTACGATCTTCCATAAAAGAGGACTTCCACATCGTTCTCAGGGAAGTACAAGCTGAAATAACACAGCTGGGAGAGCGCACTTCGCATCTAGAAGGCAAGATGGCGGAACTTACCACCTCACATAATCTGCTGATAGACGCTGACGCTGCCCTTGAGGAGGAGGTAGGCAAGCTACCATCTAAAGTTGCCAACATGGAGGACCGGAGTCGACGAAACAATGTCAGACTCCGGGGTGTGCCTGAGACGGTGGGTCCTGATCAGCTACTCTCACTGCTGCAAACCTTACTCAAAGAGGCCTGACCAGGGCTGCCATCAGAAATTTTGGGGCCCCTTACACAGCTCAAGGCCTGGGCCCCCCTCCTACCGCGCCCCTTTAGAATCCGTCCTGACTCCACCTCCCGGCCCCCCTCTACCCCCAATTTCATATTTTTTTTTACAACTACAAAGACAGTAAAAAGTGATAATCTGTGATTTCAGTAAGGAATTATTTTTTGACCAAATAATATGAAGCCTGCTACCACGACAAGGTAGACCCTTTAAAGGGAACCTGTCTTGTGGATATTTGATTATAATCTAACTAATTATATACAATCATTAACTACAAAACAGTACCTTAGATGTAATCACTTACTGGTGTGACAGATGGTTATCTCATAATATACACACAAAGATGCCGCATGCTGATGAGCTGATTTGAGTCCAGCGTGATGTCAGTGAGTCCAGCGTATATTTAATTCAGAGCTATAGCCACTCCCCTGCCCACCTGCTGCTGGTTTATATGGAAACAAACTGTCATTCAGCAGCAGGTGGGCGGGGAGAGTCAGGAGCTCATGAATATTCATGACTCATCATTATCAGCTGGAGCTTTTCAATACAAGATGTTGGCAGATTGACTGGGTCAATTAAAGAAAGTGACCCAGCATTGTGCTAAGAGAATCAATCACTTATTTATGTTGCCCTTAGTTAGGACACCATAAAACTGGTGACAGTTTCCCTTTAAGCAGGACCCTACACTAACACTAACTACACTACCTGTTCTAATCTGCCCTAGCAATCTTCCCCTGGCACATTTAAGAAAAAACACCTGAAAAGCACAAGGTTTACTGTTACAGTGTTATGGGGGGGGGGGGGGGGAATCTGTGGATGACACACTGTTATGGGGGATCTGTGGATGACACATTTTTATGGGGGATCTTTGGATGACACATTTTTATGGGGGATCGGTGGATGACACTCAACCACTCTCAAACCCAACTGGTCAAACTTGTTAAAGGGGTTGTCCAGGTTCAGAGCTGAACCCGGACATATCTCCATTTTCACCCCAGCAGCCCCCCTTGACATGAGCATTGGAGCAGTTCATGCTCCGATGCTCTCCTTTGCCCTGCGCTAAATTGCGCAGGGCAAAGGCATTTTTAGGAGTTCCGGTGACGTACCGGGGCTCTCCATGGGGCTGACAGGAACCCCGGTGACGTAACCGGCACTGATGGGCGGGATTTAGCTCTGCCTTAGCCAGTAAAACGGCTAGGGCAGAGCTAAAGCCCGCCCCTCAGAGCTGGTGACGTCACCGAACACACTGCCGGGCGGAAGTTACCGCCCGGCAGTGTGTTATTGAAAACAAAAGAGCTAAATCGCGCAGGGCACGGGAGCGCATCGGAGCATGAGACGCTCCGATGCTAGCCTGAGGGGGGCTGTCTGGGTGAAAATAAGGGTATGTCCGGGTTCAGCTCTGAACCCGGACAACCCCTTTAAATGGATCCCAAACACAATATGCACATGTATAACACCCCCTCCAACACTTAATTAACCCCTTCATGGTCTAAACTTCTTTTTCAAAGCAGAACACACAGCTAAATGGGGCTGGGTGGGCTGGCAAGGGAGGGGTTAATAACAATAAGTGATAGAGGATCATGGCCCTGTGGGATAATTCAGAAAACAGCTTTGCATTTTACCCCCGAGCAAAGACCAGCAAAGACCGAGCAACATTATCCAGG
Source organism: Bufo bufo (assembly GCF_905171765.1). NCBI lineage: Eukaryota > Metazoa > Chordata > Amphibia > Anura > Bufonidae > Bufo > Bufo bufo. The sequence continues at coordinate 391,909,219 of NC_053391.1, forward strand.
GCCATGATGATCCTCCATGATCCATCACTTATTGTTATTAACCCCTCCCTTGCCAGCCCACCCAGCCTCTTATGAAAACAAGTCAAGTAATAACCTAACCTAATGGACCTTAATGAATCATTAGGTGGGTCCATCCAAGTCCAAGTCCAACAACATGTGTGTGATGGAGGGGCGAGGGCACTAGGGCAGCTGGGCAGGCTTCCACAACCTCCACAATTCTTTCCAGATTTGATTCCAGGGCCAGGCAGTCCGTCCCCCCACTCCCAGCCAGAGGCCAGAAGAGAAGTTCCTGCCACGCTAATCTGAAGGCCGGCGGCGTCACGGCGTGAGGCAGCAGCAGGCAACGACAGCTTCTGACGTCACCTGCCGCTGCGCAGCTACGTTTCTCTGCGCAGTGGCTCAGAGCCTTTTAAAGGGGAATGCAGCCGGAGCCGGATACCATCCGCAGGTTAGGTTGTTGGTTGGTATAAATGATACAGGAATCAGCGGAGCGGGGGCCCGGGGGGGGGGGGGGGTCGGGCAACGGGGCAAGGAATAATCAATTGCCCCCCTGCTGACAAATGGAAGGAGAAATTATTATTTTTTTATTGGAACTGGCCGGGCCCCCCCGGGGTCCGGGCCCCTTACTGGGGTATCGGCTGTACCCCCCTGATGGCGGCCCTGGGCCTGACCAAGTCTCTCAGAGATGGACCTTTCTATTGACCGCATTCACAGGATCCCCAAGCTGGCAAGCCTTGCTCCAGAGGTCCCTCATGATGTCCTGGCGAGGATACACTTCTACCACGTCAAAGAAGCCTTAATGAAAGCACTCCGGAAGGACCCAGAGCCCACCAGCTCCTTTGGCGGCATCTTGGTATTCCCGGATTTATCTGCGACAACCCTGGCCAAATGGAAGGAGTTTGCCCCCCTCACTAGAATCCTGCGGGACAATCAAGTCAGCTACCGGTGGGGCTTTCCGGTGAAACTTATAGTCGCACATAACGGCACATTCCACGTGTGCACAACGCCGCGGGCTGCAGAGCAGAAATTGTCGGCCCTGAGCCTTCTACCTGCTGGCACTCCGCCAGCAGGTCATCCTCTTCGTGAACGAGCAAAGATTCCAGTGGACTGGAACCCCACCTGAGCAGGAATATTTGGCAACCCCTTCTCTATGGGGCAAAAGCCCTTTCTACCACTATACTACTTTGAAGCACTGTAATACTGCTTCTACTCTTTATATGTTAACTTTTGCGTTCTATGTTTTCTTAGTTTATTCGACGTTTTTGGAGGCTCTACCTCCGGTTAAAATGTGTGATGATGTCTACTCCCCATATACGTTCCTATACCTTTGTCCGAACGGAGCAGGGTTAAGCCGGTATACTTACTATCTCGATGGGGGTTAAAATGTATTCGCTGAATGTTAGGGGATTGAACTCCCCATTTAAGAGGAAAATGTTATGGGCTGATGCTATGTCCTCACACTGTAATGTACTAATGGCTCAAGAAACCCATTTGCTGCTGAAAGATAATCATAGATGTACACATCCTGATTTCCCACATATCTTCTACTCTCCCGCGTTTAAGAAAAAGAAAGCAGGAGTTTTAATAGCGATAAAAAGGAATGTAGCGTTCACTTTGTCCTCTTTAACGACGGATAGCAAGGGCAGATATATTATAATAACGGGTCTATTAGATAACCTACCAGTGACGATAGCCACCGTCTATGCACCTAACAGCAAACAAATATCCTCCTTCTGCCGTTTTTTCCGCAAACTCAAAGCAGTGGCGTCAGGCTCCACTGTGATTGGGGGTGACTTTAATATACCGGCAAATGCAGATATGGATTGTAATAACTGCACCCTGACACACAGACGGGACCTCAAATCCCTCATAGATGAATTTCAGCTTCATGACATTTGGAGATACCTCTATGGCGGAGAACGTGACTATACTTTCCTCTCCCCTGCTCACTTATCACAATCCAGAATAGATTATTTTCTTATTTCTACAGATTTGCTATGGAAGGCCTCAGACTCAAGCATAGGTCTCACGGCTTGGTCTGATCATGCTCCCATAACTCTTGAGATTCAAACAGGTTTGCCAAGTCCCTCCCCTCCGCAGTGGAGACTGAATGCTTACTTGCTGAAATGGCTAGAAAGGGTTGAATATATAGACAAATCCATTGGTGAATTTATTGATATAAATGATAGTCCAGTATGGTGTCACGAGAAAACCATCTCAGAATGGCTTGGATAAGTAAAACCATTCCAAAATTAACACCAGATAAACTGTCACATGTCGGATTTGAAAAATGGGAATCCGGCATTTGGTCCAAACTGGCTGTTGCTTGAAGGGTTTGATGCGATTGAATATTATACAAAGCAGCAAATAATATACACACATAGCAGTGTCAACCTACTCTATAAATATATCACATTATGTAAAATGATTGCTAAATGGTATAAAAAAAAGGTTAAAAAAAAAAGTTTATAAATGACATAAAAACATAGTGTACTCTAAAATGATAGCAAAGAAAAATACAAAAGTAGCATAAAAAGGCCTTAGGCTACATGTACATGACAGTAAAAAAAACGGACATGTGATGGATGTTTTTTTAACGGCCATCACACATCCATTTTAAGGCCAATGGTAGTCTATGAGGTTATTTACCCGACAGTTGTTTTGACGGCCAGTGAATAACGGATGTCAAAAAATAGATGTTCTATACATATTCTATCTTGTCTGTTTTTCACTGACCGACTGCCGCCATACAATTGAATGGGTCCGTTTTGAATGCCCATTTCTCAGAAAGGCATCAGTGAAAAAAAAGTCTGTTAAAAATGGACAGTTTATCCGTTCTTAACAGACCTTAGGGCTCATTCACACGACTGTATGAATGGGTCGGCATCTGTTCCGCAATTTTATGGAACGGGTGCGGACCCATTCATTTTCAAAGAAAGACCATGTCTTATTCTTGTCCTAAATATTAATGATGTATCCTTAGGAATGTCTATCCTTGTGTAATTGGTAGCCGACAATCAGCTGAATGAAGGGACGCCATGTCTACCCTGGACACAATGTATCATTTTCCCTAACAAGATGCATAATTAGAGTAGAATTGCATCTTGTTCCATTGTTAAACTGTTTGTAGAGGAGAGTTTTTATTCTGGGAATAAACTGGATATAATATAAATGATAAATGCTAGAGAGACTTAGTAAATAGAAAATCATGGACCTTTAAAACTGCTGATAAACACAGGCCTGTCAGCCAGGCTGATGATGTTACAGGTACCCGTAATGTCATGTCACCTTTGACAGCCAGCCATGACACAGGTACCTCTGTAAAGTCATGTGACCTTTAGAATGTGGTGATGTCACAGATGCCTTTGTGATGTCATATAACAATTGATTCTAGCTTTCTGCAGCCTGACTTTCGGCCATATTTCTTCATCACTTGACGGGTGAAGGCGACTTTTACTTGCGCTCAGCAAATTTTGGTTTTGTTCAAAGACCAGAAAAGAGGGCCTGTAAGCCAAGCCGTTCCAAGTGTCATCATGGAACGCGCTGAAGGTGCACAGGACCTTCCTCAACCCAGTGACATCTATGGGCTGAACATGGAGATTCCAAAGAATCTTCCCAAAAAAAGAAAAAGGAAGAGAAAGAGGAGGGTTCAGCCGCCAAATAAGAGGAGGAGAATAGAAACATCAGAGAAGGCGAAAGATGGCGGCAAAGAGAAAATGATCAAGGCTTCGAAAAGACCTGGAAGCCCTATACAAGAGAGTATCCTAAAAAAGAGGAAGAGGGGAGAAAAGACAGGGGGAAAAGCTGACGATGGACCCAGCACATCCTATGACACTGAGATGGAAAAGCTGTCAGGTGAGTGCAGATCTAAGACACCTAGAGCCAATATCCCCCAATAACGTATCAATGGGTTTGCCCACTTATGAACATGATTAATGAGCATTTTTGTCTTTCATGCCCCATAAAACTCTTATCCTCTCATAACGTAATTACTATTGGAGGCCAAACGCAGGAATATTAACTATAATGTCTCTTCTCTCTACCAGTGACAACCCCAGCAGAAACCCCCATCATTGTGACTGGACTGGAAAGCTTTACCTTCCATAAAATTCTTGGAGAGGGTGGTTTTGGTAAAGTAAGTATCAGGAGTTGTTGTCACTTTTTCCTTATGTGGAGTAATATGACTATAGCAAAATCAAGATTTCACGTCTTCTCATGGCAGGATGCGCCGTTCTTCAAGTTCTAATGTTCTGTCTCCTCTAGGTCATGCTGGCTACACATCCCGACTGCCAACAACAACTGGCAGTGAAGCTGGTGAAGAAGAGGGTCCTCCTTCAGAACTTTAGAAACAACGTTCTGATTGAGCGACAGGTCCTGGAGGTGACTGGGAAAAGTGCACTATTCACCCATGCTTATGCCACCTTCCAGACCAAGGTAAGAGTCTTATTCACTACTGGGTTTTGTGAGTAGGTCAGTTCTTTCCAACCCCATCCTACTTTTGCCAACATTGTTGTACTTAAATGAGTTCCAAGACTTGCACTATGATGGTAGGTCAACCTGAACCTCTGGCTTCTTCTACTTGAGAAGCATAACATCTCCAAAACAGGGTATATATATATGCACTCTAATATTCCATAGTTAAGTTTTTTTTAAACTTACATGATATGCTCTATCTTTATCACAGGACTATGCCTTCTTCATCATGGAGTTTCTCAGCGGAGGAGACCTAGGTGACCTCATACATGCCAAAGCCCCATTCACCATTCCAGTCACCAGGTAAGGCAGAACATAGATATCTTAGATAAAGACAATAGTTGTCAGGAACATCCATCTTTATATAATTTATTGGTCTCAATGTTGATGTTTTCTCTTTTTTTGTGATCAGATTTTTTGCAGCTGAGATCATCTGTGGGCTGCAGTTTCTCCATAACAGAGGCATCATACATAGAGACATAAAACCAGAAAACATCTTAATGGACAGCGCCGGTCACTTGAAGATTGCCGATTTCGGTCTTGCCGTGATGAACATCTTTGGGGATAGGAAGATCTCACAATATGCCGGAACTCTTAGCTACATGGCACCCGAGGTGAGGAATCATCTATGTGCTTCACATTGTGCATAGGGCTGGACATCTCCATGACTTCTGCTGCTCTGGACAATGCTCTTATTTTTTTATTGTCAACCTGATATTTCTACAGATTCTTCTGGAGAAGCCCTACAACACGGCAGTGGACTGGTTCTCAGCTGGTGTGACGATATATCAGATGGCTACTGGCAAATATCCATTCTCTGCCAGTATATTTCCTGAAAAAATTCAGAAGTCACTGATCAACGATGTTCCCACCTACCCAAAACGACTCGACCCACAAGCCAGAGACCTCATAGAGAGGGTGAGTATAAAAATATATAGCAGTACAACAGCAGCTAAATATGACATTGAAAACTAGGGACTACATTGGAAAGTGTGATCTACAATTCTGAAATGTCTTCAATATATTTTTTTCCAGCTCTTAATCAAGTCACCAGAGAGTCGCCAGTTAGCGGTATGTAACATCAGGGAACATCCATTTTTCATGGACATCGAGTGGACAGATATAGAGGAAGCAGCAGCTTGTCCACCATTCCAACCAGGACCAGTAAGTACAGGATCCAGGGAAGATGTGGGTAGTAGTAAAGTTCCATTGTGCCCTTTCTTGTTAAACACAGGATCTTGGATCTCTCTCCACAGCCACCAGTGATGACATCGAAAAAAATAAATGATGTCCTATCCTCCACCGAAGCCAATAAGCCACCAATGGCCGATAAAGATCAAAAGCTATTCTGTGGATTCACTTTTGCCAATGCCAGATGGCAGGTCATAAAGCCAATACAAGAACCTGTCATACGTCATCGCAGGTGGGTCATCGTAAATGAGAGGGAAATATGGGGATTATTGAAAGTTCCCTCCATTACCTGTAATTCTATCAGCAGAGTGTGGTGTGGAGTCCATTCACTGATGGAAGCTTATAGTCTGCTGATGGGTCTACAGGGTAAAAGTGCAGGTGGTTACCACTATTACAATGCTATTTTATCTCTTGGCAGAACATTTGGCAGAATTGTGAGAGAGATCGTCCACAGAATCTGGAGGAGGATAAACCACTGGAAGTGAGCAGCTCCACTATATATACAGATGTCCACAATAGATCAGTGGGAGAAAACCATCATGTTATAGCAAGGCCTCTTGATGACATCACACTCACCAGGAAAATCCACCGAGAATTGCTGTCCTTGTATGAGCCTCAAATTCCAACCGCTGACCTCTATGTACTCTCCTGACGACTTATCGGTACTGTGATATAACAGTCCTGGTCCTTCAGTTTCATTTCCAACTGCCACTAGGAGTAACCTGAGGGTCATAACCTGCAGAGTAGCAGGAGCAGAGAAGCAGCAGGAAGTTGATGAAGATTCTTCCACGAATCAATGAATTGACCGCCAGCGCTTCTAGTCCACAAGCTGCCTCTTGTACCCAAGGGAAGGGTAGTCCTTACGCCATGGTTCCCTAGAGGTTTCCTCCACAAGGGGGTTTTTCCTCTCCTGCGTGCCAACGGATAACAACATCAACAAGAAAATGGTAACTTGTTGGACTCTGCCCTCAGTGTTGATCACACCATCCACTAGTGGCATAGAGGGACCGAAGAGGACATTTACCACCAATAAACAATAAACAGTACCATTCACCATCATCTGGTAGTAGCGTGATTATCTTATTTCTAACGAATCCTTAGACTCTACAGTCATTGGTTTATCTTTAATGGAGAGCATACAAGTCTAATAAGACTTGTCTCGATACAGTGTCTCTATGTTATAACATGTCGCTTCCAGAAAACTCCATTAATGATACTGGACAACCCCTTTAAAAAAAATAAAAAGTAGCTTTAAAAAAAAGTATAGAAATATATGCCAGGCATATTAACCCCTTCACGCATTTGGACACAACCCTACGCCCAACCTCCAAATGGCATGTATGGCATATAACCCATATCCGTTCACTTATAAGTTATTAAAAAATAAAAAAACTACACATAATTGGTATCGCTGCCTCCATAACAACCTGATCTATAAAGGTATCAAGTTACTAATCATGCGCAGTGAACGCTGTAAAAATATTGTTAAAAACAATGATGGAATTGCTGTTTTTGTCACCTCACCTCCACAAAAAAATAAAATAACAAGTGGGGGCATTGCCTGGACGCTGATGGCGCTGGCTGCTTAGTTGAGGAGCTCCGCTTCCAGCACTACAATCCGGCTTAATCTCAGCCCTTCCTGCTACCAAATTTATGAGGATCTCTCCTCCTGCATCCTGTCCACATATGGGGCGAGTCAAGAAGCGCCAGGCTCCGGCGAAACTCACAGAGTTCTTTCACAAAACTCCGCCGTTGAGCGTAAGCCCGAAGCTGCCCTCCACGCCATCTTGTGACGGCTTCTCCGCTTCCTCGCCGAGCGAAGTTCGCACCACATCCTGACAACTATCAGATAGCTCCTCACCGCTTACAGAGGAGCTGCTCCGCAGTATGCTGGACTCCCTACGATCTTCCATAAAAGAGGACTTCCACATCGTTCTCAGGGAAGTACAAGCTGAAATAACACAGCTGGGAGAGCGCACTTCGCATCTAGAAGGCAAGATGGCGGAACTTACCACCTCACATAATCTGCTGATAGACGCTGACGCTGCCCTTGAGGAGGAGGTAGGCAAGCTACCATCTAAAGTTGCCAACATGGAGGACCGGAGTCGACGAAACAATGTCAGACTCCGGGGTGTGCCTGAGACGGTGGGCCCTGATCAGCTACTCTCACTGCTGCAAACCTTACTCAAAGAGGCCTGACCAAGTCTCTCAGAGATGGACCTTTCTATTGACCGCATTCACAGGATCCCCAAGCTGGCAAGCCTTGCTCCAGAGGTCCCTCATGATGTCCTGGCGAGGATACACTTCTACCACGTCAAAGAAGCCTTAATGAAAGCACTCCGGAAGGACCCAGAGCCCACCAGCTCCTTTGGCGGCATCTTGGTATTCCCGGATTTATCTGCGACAACCCTGGCCAAATGGAAGGAGTTTGCCCCCCTCACTAGAATCCTGCGGGACAATCAAGTCAGCTACCGGTGGGGCTTTCCGGTGAAACTTATAGTCGCACATAACGGCACATTCCACGTGTGCACAACGCCGCGGGCTGCAGAGCAGAAATTGTCGGCCCTGAGCCTTCTACCTGCTGGCACTCCGCCAGCAGGTCATCCTCTTCGTGAACGAGCAAAGATTCCAGTGGACTGGAACCCCACCTGAGCAGGAATGCCCAATAGTATTTGGCAACCCCTTCTCTATGGGGCAAAAGCCCTTTCTACCACTATACCACTTTGAAGCACTGTAATGATGCTTCTACTCTTTATATGTTAACTTTTGCGTTCTATGTTTTCTTAGTTTATTCGACGTTTTTGGAGGCTCCACCTCCGGTTAAAATGTGTGATGATGTCTACTCCCCATATACGTTCCTATACCTTTGTCCGAACGGAGCAGGGTTAAGCCGGTATACTTACTATCTCGATGGGGGTTAAAATGTATTCGCTGAATGTTAGGGGATTGAACTCCCCATTTAAGAGGAAAATGTTATGGGCTGATGCTATGTCCTCACACTGTAATGTACTAATGGCTCAAGAAACCCATTTGCTGCTGAAAGATAATCATAGATGTACACATCCTGATTTCCCACATATCTTCTACTCTCCCGCGTTTAAGAAAAAGAAAGCAGGAGTTTTAATAGCGATAAAAAGGAATGTAGCGTTCACTTTGTCCTCTTTAACGACGGACAGCAAGGGCAGATATATTATAATAACGGGTCTATTAGATAACCTACCAGTGACGATAGCCACCGTCTATGCACCTAACAGCAAACAAATATCCTTCTTCTGCCGTTTTTTCCGCAAACTCAAAGCAGTGGCGTCAGGCTCCACTGTGATTGGGGGTGACTTTAATATACCGGCAAATGCAGATATGGATTGTAATAACTGCACCCTGACACACAGACGGGACCTCAAATCCCTCATAGATGAATTTCAGCTTCATGACATTTGGAGATACCTCTATGGCGGAGAACGTGACTATACTTTCCTCTCCCCTGCTCACTTATCACAATCCAGAATAGATTATTTTCTTATTTCTACTGATTTGCTATGGAAGGCCTCAGACTCAAGCATAGGTCTCACGGCTTGGTCTGATCATGCTCCCATAACTCTTGAGATCCAAACAGGTTTGCCAAGTCCCTCCCCTCCGCAGTGGAGACTGAATGCTTACTTGCTGAAACGGCTAGAAAGGGTTGAATATATAGACAAATCCATTGGTGAATTTATTGATATAAATGATAGTCCAGTATGGTGTCACGAGAAAACCATCTCAGAATGGCTTGGATAAGTAAAACCATTCCAAAATTAACACCAGATAAACTGACACATGTCGGATTTGAAAAATGGGAATCCGGCATTTGGTCCAAACTGGCTGTTGCTTGAAGGGTTTGATGCGATTGAATATTATACAAAGCAGCAAATAATATACACACATAGCAGTGTCAACCTACTCTATAAATATATCACATTATGTAAAATGATTGCTAAATGGTATAAAAAAAAGGTTAAAAAAAAAAGTTTATAAATGACATAAAAACATAGTGTACTCTAAAATGATAGCAAAGAAAAATACAAAAGTAGCATAAAAAGGCCTTAGGCTACATGTACATGACAGTAAAAAAAACGGACATGTGATGGATGTTTTTTTAACGGCCATCACACATCCATTTTAAGGCCAATGGTAGTCTATGAGGTTATTTACCCGACAGTTGTTTTGACGGCCAGTGAATAACGGATGTCAAAAAATAGATGTTCTATACATGTTCTATCTTGTCTGTTTTTCACTGACCGACTGCCGCCATACAATTGAATGGGTCCGTTTTGAATGCCCATTTCTCAGAAAGGCATCAGTGAAAAAAAAGTCTGTTAAAAATGGACAGTTTATCCGTTCTTAACAGACCTTAGGGCTCATTCACACGACTGTATGAATGGGTCGGCATCTGTTCCGCAATTTTATGGAACGGGTGCGGACCCATTCATTTTCAAAGAAAGACCATGTCTTATTCTTGTCCTAAATATTAATGATGTATCCTTAGGAATGTCTATCCTTGTGTAATTGGTAGCCGACAATCAGCTGAATGAAGGGACGCCATGTCTACCCTGGACACAATGTATCATTTTCCCTAACAAGATGCATAATTAGAGTAGAATTGCATCTTGTTCCATTTTTAAACTGTTTGTAGAGGAGAGTTTTTATTCTGGGAATAAACTGGATATAATATAAATGATAAATGCTAGAGAGACTTAGTAAATAGAAAATCATGGACCTTTAAAACTGCTGATAAACACAGGCCTGTCAGCCAGGCTGATGATGTTACAGGTACCCGTAATGTCATGTCACCTTTGACAGCCAGCCATGACACAGGTACCTCTGTAAAGTCATGTGACCTTTAGAATGTGGTGATGTCACAGATGCCTTTGTGATGTCATATAACAATTGATTCTAGCTTTGTGCAGCCTGACTTTCGGCCATATTTCTTCATCACTTGACGGGTGAAGGCGACTTTTACTTGCGCTCAGCAAATTTTGGTTTTGTTCAAAGACCAGAAAAGAGGGCCTGTAAGCCAAGCCGTTCCAAGTGTCATCATGGAACGCGCTGAAGGCGCACAGGACCTTCCTCAACCCAGTGACATCTATGGGCTGAACATGGAGATTCCAAAGAATCTTCCCAAAAAAAGAAAAAGGAAGAGAAAGAGGAGGGTTCAGCCGCCAAATAAGAGGAGGAGAATAGAAACATCAGAGAAGGCGAAAGATGGCGGCAAAGAGAAAATGATCAAGGCTTCGAAAAGACCTGGAAGCCCTATACAGGAGAGTATCCTAAAAAAGAGGAAGAGGGGAGAAAAGACAGGGGGAAAAGCTGAAGATGGACCCAGCACATCCTATGACACTGAGATGGAACAGCTGTCAGGTGAGTGCAGATCTAAGACACCTAGAGCCAATATCCCCCAATAACGTATCAATGGGTTTGCCCACTTATGAACATGATTAATGAGCATTTTTGTCTTTCATGCCCCATAAAACTCTTATCCTCTCATAACGTAATTACTATTGGAGGCCAAACGCAGGAATATTAACTATAATGTCTCTTCTCTCTACCAGTGACAACCCCAGCAGAAACCCCCATCATTGTGACTGGACTGGAAAGCTTTACCTTCCATAAAATTCTTGGAGAGGGTGGTTTTGGTAAAGTAAGTATCAGGAGTTGTTGTCACTTTTTCCTTATGTGGAGTAATATGACTATAGCAAAATCAAGATTTCACGTCTTCTCATGGCAGGATGCGCCGTTCTTCAAGTTCTAATGTTCTGTCTCCTCTAGGTCATGCTGGCTACACATCCCGACTGCCAACAACAACTGGCAGTGAAGCTGGTGAAGAAGAGGGTCCTCCTTCAGAACTTTAGAAACAACGTTCTGATTGAGCGACAGGTCCTGGAGGTGACTGGGAAAAGTGCACTATTCACCCATGCTTATGCCACCTTCCAGACCAAGGTAAGAGTCTTATTCACTACTGGGTTTTGTGAGTAGGTCAGTTCTTTCCAACCCCATCCTACTTTTGCCAACATTGTTGTACTTAAATGAGTTCCAAGACTTGCACTATGATGGTAGGTCAACCTGAACCTCTGGCTTCTTCTACTTGAGAAGCATAACATCTCCAAAACAGGGTATATATATATGCACTCTAATATTCCATAGTTAAGTTTTTTTTAAACTTACATGATATGCTCTATCTTTATCACAGGACTATGCCTTCTTCATCATGGAGTTTCTCAGTGGAGGAGACCTAGGTGACCTCATACATGCCAAAGCCCCATTCACCATTCCAGTCACCAGGTAAGGCAGAACATAGATATCTTAGATAAAGACAATAGTTGTCAGGAACATCCATCTTTATATAATTTATTGGTCTCAATGTTGATGTTTTCTCTTTTTTTGTGATCAGATTTTTTGCAGCTGAGATCATCTGTGGGCTGCAGTTTCTCCATAACAGAGGCATCATACATAGAGACATAAAACCAGAAAACATCTTAATGGACAGCGCCGGTCACTTGAAGATTGCCGATTTCGGTCTTGCCGTGATGAACATCTTTGGGGATAGGAAGATCTCACAATATGCCGGAACTCTTAGCTACATGGCACCCGAGGTGAGGAATCATCTATGTGCTTCACATTGTGCATAGGGCTGGACATCTCCATGACTTCTGCTGCTCTGGACAATGCTCTTATTTTTTTATTGTCAACCTGATATTTCTACAGATTCTTCTGGAGAAGCCCTACAACACGGCAGTGGACTGGTTCTCAGCTGGTGTGACGATATATCAGATGGCTACTGGCAAATATCCATTCTCTGCCAGTATATTTCCTGAAAAAATTCAGAAGTCACTGATCAACGATGTTCCCACCTACCCAAAACGACTCGACCCACAAGCCAGAGACCTCATAGAGAGGGTGAGTATAAAAATATATAGCAGTACAACAGCGGCTAAATATGACATTGAAAACTAGGGACTACATTGGAAAGTGTGATCTACAATTCTGAAATGTCTTCAATATATTTTTTTCCAGCTCTTAATCAAGTCACCAGAAAGTCGCCAGTTAGCGGTATGTAACATCAGGGAACATCCATTTTTCATGGACATCGAGTGGACAGATATAGAGGAAGCAGCAGCTTGTCCACCATTCCAACCAGGACCAGTAAGTACAGGATCCAGGGAAGATGTGGGTAGTAGTAAAGTTCCATTGTGCCCTTTCTTGTTAAACACAGGATCTTGGATCTCTCTCCACAGCCACCAGTGATGACATCGAAAAAAATAAATGATGTCCTATCCTCCACCGAAGCCAATAAGCCACCAATGGCCGATAAAGATCAAAAGCTATTCTGTGGATTCACTTTTGCCAATGCCAGATGGCAGGTCATAAAGCCAATACAAGAACCTGTCATACGTCATCGCAGGTGGGCAATAGTAAATGAGAGGGAAATATGGGGATTATTGAAAGTTCCCTCCATTACCTGTAATTCTATCAGCAGAGTGTGGTGTGGAGTCCATTCACTGATGGAAGCTTATAGTCTGCTGATGGGTCTACAGGGTAAAAGTGCAGGTGGTTACCACTATTACAATGCTATTTTATCTCTTGGCAGAACATTTGGCAGAATTGTGAGAGAGATCGTCCACAGAATCTGGAGGAGGATAAACCACTGGAAGTGAGCAGCTCCACTATATATACAGATGTCCACAATAGATCAGTGGGAGAAAACCATCATGTTATAGCAAGGCCTCTTGATGACATCACACTCACCAGGAAAATCCACCGAGAATTGCTGTCCTTGTATGAGCCTCAAATTCCAACCGCTGACCTCTATGTACTCTCCTGACGACTTATCGGTACTGTGATATAACAGTCCTGGTCCTTCAGTTTCATTTCCAACTGCCACTAGGAGTAACCTGAGGGTCATAACCTGCAGAGTAGCAGGAGCAGAGAAGCAGCAGGAAGTTGATGAAGATTCTTCCACGAATCAATGAATTGACCGCCAGCGCTTCTAGTCCACAAGCTGCCTCTTGTACCCAAGGGAAGGGTAGTCCTTACGCCATGGTTCCCTAGAGGTTTCCTCCACAAGGGGGTTTTTCCTCTCCTGTGTGCCAACGGATAACAACATCAACAAGAAAATGGTAACTTGTTGGACTCTGCCCTCAGTGTTGATCACACCATCCACTAGTGGCATAGAGGGACCGAAGAGGACATTTACCACCAATAAACAATAAACAGTACCATTCACCATCATCTGGTAGTAGCGTGATTATCTTATATCTAACGAATCCTTAGACTCTACAGTCATTGGTTTATCTTTAATGGAGAGCATACAAGTCTAATAAGACTTGTCTCGATACAGTGTCTCTATGTTATAACATGTCCCTTCCAGAAAACTCCATTAATGATACTGGACAACCCCTTTAAAAAAAATAAAAAGTAGCTTTAAAAAAAAGTATAGAAATATATGCCAGGCATATTAACCCCTTCACGCATTTGGACACAACCCTACGTCCAAATGGCATGTATGGCATATAACCCATATCCGTTCACTTATAAGTTATTAAAAAATAAAAAAACTACACATAATTGGTATCGCTGCCTCCATAACAACCTGATCTATAAAGGTATCAAGTTACTAATCATGCGCGGTGAACGCTGTAAAAATATTGTTAAAAACAATGATGGAATTGCTGTTTTTGTCACCTCACCTCCACAAAAAAATAAAATAACAAGTGGGGGCATTGCCTGGACGCTGATGGCGCTGGCTGCTTAGTTGAGGAGCTCCGCTTCCAGCACTACAATCCGGCTTAATCTCAGCCTTTCCTGCTACCAAATTTATGAGGATCTCTCCTCCTGCATCCTGTCCACATATGGGGCGAGTCAAGAAGCGCCAGGCTCCGGCGAAACTCACAGAGTTCTTTCACAAAACTCCGCCGTTGAGCGTAAGCCCGAAGCTGCCCTCCACGCCATCTTGTGACGGCTTCTCCGCTTCCTCGCCGAGCGAAGTTCGCACCACATCCTGACAACTATCAGATAGCTCCTCACCGCTTACAGAGGAGCTGCTCCGCAGTATGCTGGACTCCCTACGATCTTCCATAAAAGAGGACTTCCACATCGTTCTCAGGGAAGTACAAGCTGAAATAACACAGCTGGGAGAGCGCACTTCGCATCTAGAAGGCAAGATGGCGGAACTTACCACCTCACATAATCTGCTGATAGACGCTGACGCTGCCCTTGAGGAGGAGGTAGGCAAGCTACCATCTAAAGTTGCCAACATGGAGGACCGGAGTCGACGAAACAATGTCAGACTCCGGGGTGTGCCTGAGACGGTGGGCCCTGATCAGCTACTCTCACTGCTGCAAACCTTACTCAAAGAGGCCTGACCAAGTCTCTCAGAGATGGACCTTTCTATTGACCGCATTCACAGGATCCCCAAGCTGGCAAGCCTTGCTCCAGAGGTCCCTCATGATGTCCTGGCGAGGATACACTTCTACCACGTCAAAGAAGCCTTAATGAAAGCACTCCGGAAGGACCCAGAGCCCACCAGCTCCTTTGGCGGCATCTTGGTATTCCCGGATTTATCTGCGACAACCCTGGCCAAATGGAAGGAGTTTGCCCCCATCACTAGAATCCTGCGGGACAATCAAGTCAGCTACCGGTGGGGCTTTCCGGTGAAACTTATAGTCGCACATAACGGCACATTCCACGTGTGCACAACGCCGCGGGCTGCAGAGCAGAAATTGTCGGCCCTGAGCCTTCTACCTGCTGGCACTCCGCCAGCAGGTCATCCTCTTCGTGAACGAGCAAAGATTCCAGTGGACTGGAACCCCACCTGAGCAGGAATGCCCAATAGTATTTGGCAACCCCTTCTCTATGGGGCAAAAGCCCTTTCTACCACTATACCACTTTGAAGCACTGTAATGATGCTTCTACTCTTTATATGTTAACTTTTGCGTTCTATGTTTTCTTAGTTTATTCAACGTTTTTGGAGGCTCTACCTCCGGTTAAAATGTGTGATGATGTCTACTCCCCATATACGTTCCTATACCTTTGTCCGAACGGAGCAGGGTTAAGCCGGTATACTTACTATCTCGATGGGGGTTAAAATGTATTCGCTGAATGTTAGGGGATTGAACTCCCCATTTAAGAGGAAAATGTTATGGGCTGATGCTATGTCCTCACACTGTAATGTACTAATGGCTCAAGAAACCCATTTGCTGCTGAAAGATAATCATAGATGTACACATCCTGATTTCCCACATATCTTCTACTCTCCCGCGTTTAAGAAAAAGAAAGCAGGAGTTTTAATAGCGATAAAAAGGAATGTAGCGTTCACTTTGTCCTCTTTAACGACGGACAGCAAGGGCAGATATATTATAATAACGGGTCTATTAGATAACCTACCAGTGACGATAGCCACCGTCTATGCACCTAACAGCAAACAAATATCCTTCTTCTGCCGTTTTTTCCGCAAACTCAAAGCAGTGGCGTCAGGCTCCACTGTGATTGGGGGTGACTTTAATATACCGGCAAATGCAGATATGGATTGTAATAACTGCACCCTGACACACAGACGGGACCTCAAATCCCTCATAGATGAATTTCAGCTTTATGACATTTGGAGATACCTCTATGGCGGAGAACGTGACTATACTTTCCTCTCCCCTGCTCACTTATCACAATCCAGAATAGATTATTTTCTTATTTCTACTGATTTGCTATGGAAGGCCTCAGACTCAAGCATAGGTCTCACGGCTTGGTCTGATCATGCTCCCATAACTCTTGAGATCCAAACAGGTTTGCCAAGTCCCTCCCCTCCGCAGTGGAGACTGAATGCTTACTTGCTGAAACGGCTAGAAAGGGTTGAATATATAGACAAATCCATTGGTGAATTTATTGATATAAATGATAGTCCAGTATGGTGTCACGAGAAAACCATCTCAGAATGGCTTGGATAAGTAAAACCATTCCAAAATTAACACCAGATAAACTGACACATGTCGGATTTGAAAAATGGGAATCCGGCATTTGGTCCAAACTGGCTGTTGCTTGAAGGGTTTGATGCGATTGAATATTATACAAAGCAGCAAATAATATACACACATAGCAGTGTCAACCTACTCTATAAATATATCACATTATGTAAAATGATTGCTAAATGGTATAAAAAAAAGGTTAAAAAAAAAAGTTTATAAATGACATAAAAACATAGTGTACTCTAAAATGATAGCAAAGAAAAATACAAAAGTAGCATAAAAAGGCCTTAGGCTACATGTACATGACAGTAAAAAAAACGGACATGTGATGGATGTTTTTTTAACGGCCATCACACATCCATTTTAAGGCCAATGGTAGTCTACGAGGTTATTTACCCGACAGTTGTTTTGACGGCCAGTGAATAACGGATGTCAAAAAATAGATGTTCTATACATGTTCTATCTTGTCTGTTTTTCACTGACCGACTGCCGCCATACAATTGAATGGGTCCGTTTTGAATGCCCATTTCTCAGAAAGGCATCAGTGAAAAAAAAGTCTGTTAAAAATGGACAGTTTATCCGTTCTTAACAGACCTTAGGGCTCATTCACACGACTGTATGAATGGGTCGGCATCTGTTCCGCAATTTTATGGAACGGGTGCGGACCCATTCATTTTCAAAGAAAGACCATGTCTTATTCTTGTCCTAAATATTAATGATGTATCCTTAGGAATGTCTATCCTTGTGTAATTGGTAGCCGACAATCAGCTGAATGAAGGGACGCCATGTCTACCCTGGACACAATGTATCATTTTCCCTAACAAGATGCATAATTAGAGTAGAATTGCATCTTGTTCCATTGTTAAACTGTTTGTAGAGGAGAGTTTTTATTCTGGGAATAAACTGGATATAATATAAATGATAAATGCTAGAGAGACTTAGTAAATAGAAAATCATGGACCTTTAAAACTGCTGATAAACACAGGCCTGTCAGCCAGGCTGATGATGTTACAGGTACCCGTAATGTCATGTCACCTTTGACAGCCAGCCAAGACACAGGTACCTCTGTAAAGTCATGTGACCTTTAGAATGTGGTGATGTCACAGATGCCTTTGTGATGTCATATAACAATTGATTCTAGCTTTCTGCAGCCTGACTTTCGGCCATATTTCTTCATCACTTGACGGGTGAAGGCGACTTTTACTTGCGCTCAGCAAATTTTGGTTTTGTTCAAAGACCAGAAAAGAGGGCCTGTAAGCCAAGCCGTTCCAAGTGTCATCATGGAACGCGCTGAAGGCGCACAGGACCTTCCTCAACCCAGTGACATCTATGGGCTGAACATGGAGATTCCAAAGAATCTTCCCAAAAAAAGAAAAAGGAAGAGAAAGAGGAGGGTTCAGCCGCCAAATAAGAGGAGGAGAATAGAAACATCAGAGAAGGCGAAAGATGGCGGCAAAGAGAAAATGATCAAGGCTTCGAAAAGACCTGGAAGCCCTATACAGGAGAGTATCCTAAAAAAGAGGAAGAGGGGAGAAAAGACAGGGGGAAAAGCTGAAGATGGACCCAGCACATCCTATAACACTGAGATGGAACAGCTGTCAGGTGAGTGCAGATCTAAGACACCTAGAGCCAATATCCCCCAATAACGTATCAATGGGTTTGCCCACTTATGAACATGATTAATGAGCATTTTTGTCTTTCATGCCCCATAAAACTCTTATCCTCTCATAACGTAATTACTATTGGAGGCCAAACGCAGGAATATTAACTATAATGTCTCTTCTCTCTACCAGTGACAACCCCAGCAGAAACCCCCATCATTGTGACTGGACTGGAAAGCTTTACCTTCCATAAAATTCTTGGAGAGGGTGGTTTTGGTAAAGTAAGTATCAGGAGTTGTTGTCACTTTTTCCTTATGTGGAGTAATATGACTATAGCAAAATCAAGATTTCACGTCTTCTCATGGCAGGATGCGCCGTTCTTCAAGTTCTAATGTTCTGTCTCCTCTAGGTCATGCTGGCTACACATCCCGACTGCCAACAACAACTGGCAGTGAAGCTGGTGAAGAAGAGGGTCCTCCTTCAGAACTTTAGAAACAACGTTCTGATTGAGCGACAGGTCCTGGAGGTGACTGGGAAAAGTGCACTATTCACCCATGCTTATGCCACCTTCCAGACCAAGGTAAGAGTCTTATTCACTACTGGGTTTTGTGAGTAGGTCAGTTCTTTCCAACCCCATCCTACTTTTGCCAACATTGTTGTACTTAAATGAGTTCCAAGACTTGCACTATGATGGTAGGTCAACCTGAACCTCTGGCTTCTTCTACTTGAGAAGCATAACATCTCCAAAACAGGGTATATATATATGCACTCTAATATTCCATAGTTAAGTTTTTTTTAAACTTACATGATATGCTCTATCTTTATCACAGGACTATGCCTTCTTCATCATGGAGTTTCTCAGCGGAGGAGACCTAGGTGACCTCATACATGCCAAAGCCCCATTCACCATTCCAGTCACCAGGTAAGGCAGAACATAGATATCTTAGATAAAGACAATAGTTGTCAGGAACATCCATCTTTATATAATTTATTGGTCTCAATGTTGATGTTTTCTCTTTTTTTGTGATCAGATTTTTTGCAGCTGAGATCATCTGTGGGCTGCAGTTTCTCCATAACAGAGGCATCATACATAGAGACATAAAACCAGAAAACATCTTAATGGACAGCGCCGGTCACTTGAAGATTGCCGATTTCGGTCTTGCCGTGATGAACATCTTTGGGGATAGGAAGATCTCACAATATGCCGGAACTCTTAGCTACATGGCACCCGAGGTGAGGAATCATCTATGTGCTTCACATTGTGCATAGGGCTGGACATCTCCATGACTTCTGCTGCTCTGGACAATGCTCTTATTTTTTTATTGTCAACCTGATATTTCTACAGATTCTTCTGGAGAAGCCCTACAACACGGCAGTGGACTGGTTCTCAGCTGGTGTGACGATATATCAGATGGCTACTGGCAAATATCCATTCTCTGCCAGTATATTTCCTGAAAAAATTCAGAAGTCACTGATCAACGATGTTCCCACCTACCCAAAACGACTCGACCCACAAGCCAGAGACCTCATAGAGAGGGTGAGTATAAAAATATATAGCAGTACAACAGCGGCTAAATATGACATTGAAAACTAGGGACTACATTGGAAAGTGTGATCTACAATTCTGAAATGTCTTCAATATATTTTTTTCCAGCTCTTAATCAAGTCACCAGAGAGTCGCCAGTTAGCGGTATGTAACATCAGGGAACATCCATTTTTCATGGACATCGAGTGGACAGATATAGAGGAAGCAGCAGCTTGTCCACCATTCCAACCAGGACCAGTAAGTACAGGATCCAGGGAAGATGTGGGTAGTAGTAAAGTTCCATTGTGCCCTTTCTTGTTAAACACAGGATCTTGGATCTCTCTCCACAGCCACCAGTGATGACATCGAAAAAAATAAATGATGTCCTATCCTCCACCGAAGCCAATAAGCCACCAATGGCCGATAAAGATCAAAAGCTATTCTGTGGATTCACTTTTGCCAATGCCAGATGGCAGGTCATAAAGCCAATACAAGAACCTGTCATACGTCATCGCAGGTGGGTCATCGTAAATGAGAGGGAAATATGGGGATTATTGAAAGTTCCCTCCATTACCTGTAATTCTATCAGCAGAGTGTGGTGTGGAGTCCATTCACTGATGGAAGCTTATAGTCTGCTGATGGGTCTACAGGGTAAAAGTGCAGGTGGTTACCACTATTACAATGCTATTTTATCTCTTGGCAGAACATTTGGCAGAATTGTGAGAGAGATCGTCCACAGAATCTGGAGGAGGATAAACCACTGGAAGTGAGCAGCTCCACTATATATACAAATGTCCACAATAGATCAGTGGGAGAAAACCATCATGTTATAGCAAGGCCTCTTGATGACATCACACTCACCAGGAAAATCCACAGAGAATTGCTGTCCTTGTATGAGCCTCAAATTCCAACCGCTGACCTCTATGTACTCTCCTGACGACTTATCGGTACTGTGATATAACAGTCCTGGTCCTTCAGTTTCATTTCCAACTGCCACTAGGAGTAACCTGAGGGTCATAACCTGCAGAGTAGCAGGAGCAGAGAAGCAGCAGGAAGTTGATGAAGATTCTTCCACGAATCAATGAATTGACCGCCAGCGCTTCTAGTCCACAAGCTGCCTCTTGTACCCAAGGGAAGGGTAGTCCTTACGCCATGGTTCCCTAGAGGTTTCCTCCACAAGGGGGTTTTTCCTCTCCTGCGTGCCAACGGATAACAACATCAACAAGAAAATGGTAACTTGTTGGACTCTGCCCTCAGTGTTGATCACACCATCCACTAGTGGCATAGAGGGACCGAAGAGGACATTTACCACCAATAAACAATAAACAGTACCATTCACCATCATCTGGTAGTAGCGTGATTATCTTATTTCTAACGAATCCTTAGACTCTACAGTCATTGGTTTATCTTTAATGGAGAGCATACAAGTCTAATAAGACTTGTCTCGATACAGTGTCTCTATGTTATAACATGTCGCTTCCAGAAAACTCCATTAATGATACTGGACAACCCCTTTAAAAAAAATAAAAAGTAGCTTTAAAAAAAAGTATAGAAATATATGCCAGGCATATTAACCCCTTCACGCATTTGGACACAACCCTACGTCCAAATGGCATGTATGGCATATAACCCATATCCGTTCACTTATAAGTTATTAAAAAATAAAAAAACTACACATAATTGGTATCGCTGCCTCCATAACAACCTGATCTATAAAGGTATCAAGTTACTAATCATGCGCGGTGAACGCTGTAAAAATATTGTTAAAAACAATGATGGAATTGCTGTTTTTGTCACCTCACCTCCACAAAAAAATAAAATAACAAGTGGGGGCATTGCCTGGACGCTGATGGCGCTGGCTGCTTAGTTGAGGAGCTCCGCTTCCAGCACTACAATCCGGCTTAATCTCAGCCTTTCCTGCTACCAAATTTATGAGGATCTCTCCTCCTGCATCCTGTCCACATATGGGGCGAGTCAAGAAGCGCCAGGCTCCGGCGAAACTCACAGAGTTCTTTCACAAAACTCCGCCGTTGAGCGTAAGCCCGAAGCTGCCCTCCACGCCATCTTGTGACGGCTTCTCCGCTTCCTCGCCGAGCGAAGTTCGCACCACATCCTGACAACTATCAGATAGCTCCTCACCGCTTACAGAGGAGCTGCTCCGCAGTATGCTGGACTCCCTACGATCTTCCATAAAAGAGGACTTCCACATCGTTCTCAGGGAAGTACAAGCTGAAATAACACAGCTGGGAGAGCGCACTTCGCATCTAGAAGGCAAGATGGCGGAACTTACCACCTCACATAATCTGCTGATAGACGCTGACGCTGCCCTTGAGGAGGAGGTAGGCAAGCTACCATCTAAAGTTGCCAACATGGAGGACCGGAGTCGACGAAACAATGTCAGACTCCGGGGTGTGCCTGAGACGGTGGGCCCTGATCAGCTACTCTCACTGCTGCAAACCTTACTCAAAGAGGCCTGACCAAGTCTCTCAGAGATGGACCTTTCTATTGACCGCATTCACAGGATCCCCAAGCTGGCAAGCCTTGCTCCAGAGGTCCCTCATGATGTCCTGGCGAGGATACACTTCTACCACGTCAAAGAAGCCTTAATGAAAGCACTCCGGAAGGACCCAGAGCCCACCAGCTCCTTTGGCGGCATCTTGGTATTCCCGGATTTATCTGCGACAACCCTGGCCAAATGGAAGGAGTTTGCCCCCATCACTAGAATCCTGCGGGACAATCAAGTCAGCTACCGGTGGGGCTTTCCGGTGAAACTTATAGTCGCACATAACGGCACATTCCACGTGTGCACAACGCCGCGGGCTGCAGAGCAGAAATTGTCGGCCCTGAGCCTTCTACCTGCTGGCACTCCGCCAGCAGGTCATCCTCTTCGTGAACGAGCAAAGATTCCAGTGGACTGGAACCCCACCTGAGCAGGAATGCCCAATAGTATTTGGCAACCCCTTCTCTATGGGGCAAAAGCCCTTTCTACCACTATACCACTTTGAAGCACTGTAATGATGCTTCTACTCTTTATATGTTAACTTTTGCGTTCTATGTTTTCTTAGTTTATTCAACGTTTTTGGAGGCTCTACCTCCGGTTAAAATGTGTGATGATGTCTACTCCCCATATACGTTCCTATACCTTTGTCCGAACGGAGCAGGGTTAAGCCGGTATACTTACTATCTCGATGGGGGTTAAAATGTATTCGCTGAATGTTAGGGGATTGAACTCCCCATTTAAGAGGAAAATGTTATGGGCTGATGCTATGTCCTCACACTGTAATGTACTAATGGCTCAAGAAACCCATTTGCTGCTGAAAGATAATCATAGATGTACACATCCTGATTTCCCACATATCTTCTACTCTCCCGCGTTTAAGAAAAAGAAAGCAGGAGTTTTAATAGCGATAAAAAGGAATGTAGCGTTCACTTTGTCCTCTTTAACGACGGACAGCAAGGGCAGATATATTATAATAACGGGTCTATTAGATAACCTACCAGTGACGATAGCCACCGTCTATGCACCTAACAGCAAACAAATATCCTTCTTCTGCCGTTTTTTCCGCAAACTCAAAGCAGTGGCGTCAGGCTCCACTGTGATTGGGGGTGACTTTAATATACCGGCAAATGCAGATATGGATTGTAATAACTGCACCCTGACACACAGACGGGACCTCAAATCCCTCATAGATGAATTTCAGCTTTATGACATTTGGAGATACCTCTATGGCGGAGAACGTGACTATACTTTCCTCTCCCCTGCTCACTTATCACAATCCAGAATAGATTATTTTCTTATTTCTACTGATTTGCTATGGAAGGCCTCAGACTCAAGCATAGGTCTCACGGCTTGGTCTGATCATGCTCCCATAACTCTTGAGATCCAAACAGGTTTGCCAAGTCCCTCCCCTCCGCAGTGGAGACTGAATGCTTACTTGCTGAAACGGCTAGAAAGGGTTGAATATATAGACAAATCCATTGGTGAATTTATTGATATAAATGATAGTCCAGTATGGTGTCACGAGAAAACCATCTCAGAATGGCTTGGATAAGTAAAACCATTCCAAAATTAACACCAGATAAACTGACACATGTCGGATTTGAAAAATGGGAATCCGGCATTTGGTCCAAACTGGCTGTTGCTTGAAGGGTTTGATGCGATTGAATATTATACAAAGCAGCAAATAATATACACACATAGCAGTGTCAACCTACTCTATAAATATATCACATTATGTAAAATGATTGCTAAATGGTATAAAAAAAAGGTTAAAAAAAAAAGTTTATAAATGACATAAAAACATAGTGTACTCTAAAATGATAGCAAAGAAAAATACAAAAGTAGCATAAAAAGGCCTTAGGCTACATGTACATGACAGTAAAAAAAACGGACATGTGATGGATGTTTTTTTAACGGCCATCACACATCCATTTTAAGGCCAATGGTAGTCTACGAGGTTATTTACCCGACAGTTGTTTTGACGGCCAGTGAATAACGGATGTCAAAAAATAGATGTTCTATACATGTTCTATCTTGTCTGTTTTTCACTGACCGACTGCCGCCATACAATTGAATGGGTCCGTTTTGAATGCCCATTTCTCAGAAAGGCATCAGTGAAAAAAAAGTCTGTTAAAAATGGACAGTTTATCCGTTCTTAACAGACCTTAGGGCTCATTCACACGACTGTATGAATGGGTCGGCATCTGTTCCGCAATTTTATGGAACGGGTGCGGACCCATTCATTTTCAAAGAAAGACCATGTCTTATTCTTGTCCTAAATATTAATGATGTATCCTTAGGAATGTCTATCCTTGTGTAATTGGTAGCCGACAATCAGCTGAATGAAGGGACGCCATGTCTACCCTGGACACAATGTATCATTTTCCCTAACAAGATGCATAATTAGAGTAGAATTGCATCTTGTTCCATTGTTAAACTGTTTGTAGAGGAGAGTTTTTATTCTGGGAATAAACTGGATATAATATAAATGATAAATGCTAGAGAGACTTAGTAAATAGAAAATCATGGACCTTTAAAACTGCTGATAAACACAGGCCTGTCAGCCAGGCTGATGATGTTACAGGTACCCGTAATGTCATGTCACCTTTGACAGCCAGCCATGACACAGGTACCTCTGTAAAGTCATGTGACCTTTAGAATGTGGTGATGTCACAGATGCCTTTGTGATGTCATATAACAATTGATTCTAGCTTTCTGCAGCCTGACTTTCGGCCATATTTCTTCATCACTTGACGGGTGAAGGCGACTTTTACTTGCGCTCAGCAAATTTTGGTTTTGTTCAAAGACCAGAAAAGAGGGCCTGTAAGCCAAGCCGTTCCAAGTGTCATCATGGAACGCGCTGAAGGCGCACAGGACCTTCCTCAACCCAGTGACATCTATGGGCTGAACATGGAGATTCCAAAGAATCTTCCCAAAAAAAGAAAAAGGAAGAGAAAGAGGAGGGTTCAGCCGCCAAATAAGAGGAGGAGAATAGAAACATCAGAGAAGGCGAAAGATGGCGGCAAAGAGAAAATGATCAAGGCTTCGAAAAGACCTGGAAGCCCTATACAGGAGAGTATCCTAAAAAAGAGGAAGAGGGGAGAAAAGACAGGGGGAAAAGCTGAAGATGGACCCAGCACATCCTATAACACTGAGATGGAACAGCTGTCAGGTGAGTGCAGATCTAAGACACCTAGAGCCAATATCCCCCAATAACGTATCAATGGGTTTGCCCACTTATGAACATGATTAATGAGCATTTTTGTCTTTCATGCCCCATAAAACTCTTATCCTCTCATAACGTAATTACTATTGGAGGCCAAACGCAGGAATATTAACTATAATGTCTCTTCTCTCTACCAGTGACAACCCCAGCAGAAACCCCCATCATTGTGACTGGACTGGAAAGCTTTACCTTCCATAAAATTCTTGGAGAGGGTGGTTTTGGTAAAGTAAGTATCAGGAGTTGTTGTCACTTTTTCCTTATGTGGAGTAATATGACTATAGCAAAATCAAGATTTCACGTCTTCTCATGGCAGGATGCGCCGTTCTTCAAGTTCTAATGTTCTGTCTCCTCTAGGTCATGCTGGCTACACATCCCGACTGCCAACAACAACTGGCAGTGAAGCTGGTGAAGAAGAGGGTCCTCCTTCAGAACTTTAGAAACAACGTTCTGATTGAGCGACAGGTCCTGGAGGTGACTGGGAAAAGTGCACTATTCACCCATGCTTATGCCACCTTCCAGACCAAGGTAAGAGTCTTATTCACTACTGGGTTTTGTGAGTAGGTCAGTTCTTTCCAACCCCATCCTACTTTTGCCAACATTGTTGTACTTAAATGAGTTCCAAGACTTGCACTATGATGGTAGGTCAACCTGAACCTCTGGCTTCTTCTACTTGAGAAGCATAACATCTCCAAAACAGGGTATATATATATGCACTCTAATATTCCATAGTTAAGTTTTTTTTAAACTTACATGATATGCTCTATCTTTATCACAGGACTATGCCTTCTTCATCATGGAGTTTCTCAGCGGAGGAGACCTAGGTGACCTCATACATGCCAAAGCCCCATTCACCATTCCAGTCACCAGGTAAGGCAGAACATAGATATCTTAGATAAAGACAATAGTTGTCAGGAACATCCATCTTTATATAATTTATTGGTCTCAATGTTGATGTTTTCTCTTTTTTTGTGATCAGATTTTTTGCAGCTGAGATCATCTGTGGGCTGCAGTTTCTCCATAACAGAGGCATCATACATAGAGACATAAAACCAGAAAACATCTTAATGGACAGCGCCGGTCACTTGAAGATTGCCGATTTCGGTCTTGCCGTGATGAACATCTTTGGGGATAGGAAGATCTCACAATATGCCGGAACTCTTAGCTACATGGCACCCGAGGTGAGGAATCATCTATGTGCTTCACATTGTGCATAGGGCTGGACATCTCCATGACTTCTGCTGCTCTGGACAATGCTCTTATTTTTTTATTGTCAACCTGATATTTCTACAGATTCTTCTGGAGAAGCCCTACAACACGGCAGTGGACTGGTTCTCAGCTGGTGTGACGATATATCAGATGGCTACTGGCAAATATCCATTCTCTGCCAGTATATTTCCTGAAAAAATTCAGAAGTCACTGATCAACGATGTTCCCACCTACCCAAAACGACTCGACCCACAAGCCAGAGACCTCATAGAGAGGGTGAGTATAAAAATATATAGCAGTACAACAGCGGCTAAATATGACATTGAAAACTAGGGACTACATTGGAAAGTGTGATCTACAATTCTGAAATGTCTTCAATATATTTTTTTCCAGCTCTTAATCAAGTCACCAGAGAGTCGCCAGTTAGCGGTATGTAACATCAGGGAACATCCATTTTTCATGGACATCGAGTGGACAGATATAGAGGAAGCAGCAGCTTGTCCACCATTCCAACCAGGACCAGTAAGTACAGGATCCAGGGAAGATGTGGGTAGTAGTAAAGTTCCATTGTGCCCTTTCTTGTTAAACACAGGATCTTGGATCTCTCTCCACAGCCACCAGTGATGACATCGAAAAAAATAAATGATGTCCTATCCTCCACCGAAGCCAATAAGCCACCAATGGCCGATAAAGATCAAAAGCTATTCTGTGGATTCACTTTTGCCAATGCCAGATGGCAGGTCATAAAGCCAATACAAGAACCTGTCATACGTCATCGCAGGTGGGTCATCGTAAATGAGAGGGAAATATGGGGATTATTGAAAGTTCCCTCCATTACCTGTAATTCTATCAGCAGAGTGTGGTGTGGAGTCCATTCACTGATGGAAGCTTATAGTCTGCTGATGGGTCTACAGGGTAAAAGTGCAGGTGGTTACCACTATTACAATGCTATTTTATCTCTTGGCAGAACATTTGGCAGAATTGTGAGAGAGATCGTCCACAGAATCTGGAGGAGGATAAACCACTGGAAGTGAGCAGCTCCACTATATATACAGATGTCCACAATAGATCAGTGGGAGAAAACCATCATGTTATAGCAAGGCCTCTTGATGACATCACACTCACCAGGAAAATCCACCGAGAATTGCTGTCCTTGTATGAGCCTCAAATTCCAACCGCTGACCTCTATGTACTCTCCTGACGACTTATCGGTACTGTGATATAACAGTCCTGGTCCTTCAGTTTCATTTCCAACTGCCACTAGGAGTAACCTGAGGGTCATAACCTGCAGAGTAGCAGGAGCAGAGAAGCAGCAGGAAGTTGATGAAGATTCTTCCACGAATCAATGAATTGACCGCCAGCGCTTCTAGTCCACAAGCTGCCTCTTGTACCCAAGGGAAGGGTAGTCCTTACGCCATGGTTCCCTAGAGGTTTCCTCCACAAGGGGGTTTTTCCTCTCCTGCGTGCCAACGGATAACAACATCAACAAGAAAATGGTAACTTGTTGGACTCTGCCCTCAGTGTTGATCACACCATCCACTAGTGGCATAGAGGGACCGAAGAGGACATTTACCACCAATAAACAATAAACAGTACCATTCACCATCATCTGGTAGTAGCGTGATTATCTTATTTCTAACGAATCCTTAGACTCTACAGTCATTGATTTATCTTTAATGGAGAGCATACAAGTCTAATAAGACTTGTCTCGATACAGTGTCTCTATGTTATAACATGTCGCTTCCAGAAAACTCCATTAATGATACTGGACAACCCCTTTAAAAAAAATAAAAAGTAGCTTTAAAAAAAAGTATAGAAATATATGCCAGGCATATTAACCCCTTCACGCATTTGGACACAACCCTACGCCCAACCTCCAAATGGCATGTATGGCATATAACCCATATCCGTTCTCTTATAAGTTATTCAAAAATAAAAAAACTACACATAATTGGTATCGCTGCCTCCATAACAACCTGATCTATAAAAGGTATCAAGTTACTAATCATGCGCGGTGAACGCTGTAAAAATATTGTTAAAAACAATGATGGAATTGCTGTTTTTGTCACCTCACCTCCACAAAAAAATAAAATAACAAGTGGGGGCATTGCCTGGACGCTGATGGCGCTGGCTGCTTAGTTGAGGAGCTCCGCTTCCAGCACTACAATCCGGCTTAATCTCAGCCTTTCCTGCTACCAAATTTATGAGGATCTCTCCTCCTGCATCCTGTCCACATATGGGGCGAGTCAAGAAGCGCCAGGCTCCGGCGAAACTCTCAGAGTTCTTTCACAAAACTCCGCCGTTGAGCGTAAGCCCGAAGCTGCCCTCCACGCCATCTTGTGACGGCTTCTCCGCTTCCTCGCCGAGCGAAGTTCGCACCACATCCTGACAACTATCAGATAGCTCCTCACCGCTTACAGAGGAGCTGCTCCGCAGTATGCTGGACTCCCTACGATCTTCCATAAAAGAGGACTTCCACATCGTTCTCAGGGAAGTACAAGCTGAAATAACACAGCTGGGAGAGCGCACTTCGCATCTAGAAGGCAAGATGGCGGAACTTACCACCTCACATAATCTGCTGATAGACGCTGACGCTGCCCTTGAGGAGGAGGTAGGCAAGCTACCATCTAAAGTTGCCAACATGGAGGACCGGAGTCGACGAAACAATGTCAGACTCCGGGGTGTGCCTGAGACGGTGGGCCCTGATCAGCTACTCTCACTGCTGCAAACCTTACTCAAAGAGGCCTGACCAAGTCTCTCAGAGATGGACCTTTCTATTGACCGCATTCACAGGATCCCCAAGCTGGCAAGCCTTGCTCCAGAGGTCCCTCATGATGTCCTGGCGAGGATACACTTCTACCACGTCAAAGAAGCCTTAATGAAAGCACTCCGGAAGGACCCAGAGCCCACCAGCTCCTTTGGCGGCATCTTGGTATTCCCGGATTTATCTGCAACAACCCTGGCCAAATGGAAGGAGTTTGCCCCCCTCACTAGAATCCTGCGGGACAATCAAGTCAGCTACCGGTGGGGCTTTCCGGTGAAACTTATAGTCGCACATAACGGCACATTCCACGTGTGCACAACGCCGCGGGCTGCAGAGCAAAAATTGTCGGTCCTGAGCCTTCTACCTGCTGGCACTCCGCCAGCAGGTCATCCTCTTCGTGAACGAGCAAAGATTCCAGTGGACTGGAACCCCACCTGAGCAGGACTGCCCAATAGTATTTGGCAACCCCTTCTCTATGGGGCAAAAGCCCTTTCTACCACTATACCACTTTGAAGCACTGTAATACTGCTTCTACTCTTTATATGTTAACTTTTGCGTTCTATGTTTTCTTAGTTTATTCGACGTTTTTGGAGGCTCTACCTCCGGTTAAAATGTGTGATGATGTCTACTCCCCATATACGTTCCTATACCTTTGTCCGAACGGAGCAGGGTTAAGCCGGTATACTTACTATCTCGATGGGGGTTAAAATGTATTCGCTGAATGTTAGGGGATTGAACTCCCCATTTAAGAGGAAAATGTTATGGGCTGATGCTATGTCCTCACACTGTAATGTACTAATGGCTCAAGAAACCCATTTGCTGCTGAAAGATAATCATAGATGTACACATCCTGATTTCCCACATATCTTCTACTCTCCCGCGTTTAAGAAAAAGAAAGCAGGAGTTTTAATAGCGATAAAAAGGAATGTAGCGTTCACTTTGTCCTCTTTAACGACGGACAGCAAGGGCAGATATATTATAATAACGGGTCTATTAGATAACCTACCAGTGACGATAGCCACCGTCTATGCACCTAACAGCAAACAAATATCCTTCTTCTGCCGTTTTTTCCGCAAACTCAAAGCAGTGGCGTCAGGCTCCACTGTGATTGGGGGTGACTTTAATATACCGGCAAATGCAGATATGGATTGTAATAACTGCACCCTGACACACAGACGGGACCTCAAATCCCTCATAGATGAATTTCAGCTTCATGACATTTGGAGATACCTCTATGGCGGAGAACGTGACTATACTTTCCTCTCCCCTGCTCACTTATCACAATCCAGAATAGATTATTTTCTTATTTCTACTGATTTGCTATGGAAGGCCTCAGACTCAAGCATAGGTCTCACGGCTTGGTCTGATCATGCTCCCATAACTCTTGAGATCCAAACAGGTTTGCCAAGTCCCTCCCCTCCGCAGTGGAGACTGAATGCTTACTTGCTGAAACGGCTAGAAAGGGTTGAATATATAGACAAATCCATTGGTGAATTTATTGATATAAATGATAGTCCAGTATGGTGTCACGAGAAAACCATCTCAGAATGGCTTGGATAAGTAAAACCATTCCAAAATTAACACCAGATAAACTGACACATGTCGGATTTGAAAAATGGGAATCCGGCATTTGGTCCAAACTGGCTGTTGCTTGAATGGTTTGATGCGATTGAATATTATACAAAGCAGCAAATAATATACACACATAGCAGTGTCAACCTACTCTATAAATATATCACATTATGTAAAATGATTGCTAAATGGTATAAAAAAAAGGTTAAAAAAAAAAGTTTATAAATGACATAAAAACATAGTGTACTCTAAAATGATAGCAAAGAAAAATACAAAAGTAGCATAAAAAGGCCTTAGGCTACATGTACATGACAGTAAAAAAAACGGACATGTGATGGATGTTTTTTTAACGGCCATCACACATCCATTTTAAGGCCAATGGTAGTCTACGAGGTTATTTACCCGACAGTTGTTTTGACGGCCAGTGAATAACGGATGTCAAAAAATAGATGTTCTATACATGTTCTATCTTGTCTGTTTTTCACTGACCGACTGCCGCCATACAATTGAATGGGTCCGTTTTGAATGCCCATTTCTCAGAAAGGCATCAGTGAAAAAAAAGTCTGTTAAAAATGGACAGTTTATCCGTTCTTAACAGACCTTAGGGCTCATTCACACGACTGTATGAATGGGTCGGCATCTGATCCGCAATTTTATGGAATGGGTGCGGACCCATTCATTTTCAAAGAAAGAGCATGTCTTATTCTTGTCCTAAATATTAATGATGTATCCTTAGGAATGTCTATCCTTGTGTAATTGGTAGCCGACAATCAGCTGAATGAAGGGACGCCATGTCTACCCTGGACACAATGTATCATTTTCCCTAACAAGATGCATAATTAGAGTAGAATTGCATCTTGTTCCATTGTTAAACTGTTTGTAGAGGAGAGTTTTTATTCTGGGAATAAACTGGATATAATATAAATGATAAATTCTAGAGAGACTTAGTAAATAGAAAATCATGGACCTTTAAAACTGCTGATAAACACAGGCCTGTCAGCCAGGCTGATGATGTTACAGGTACCCGTAATGTCATGTCACCTTTGACAGCCAGCCATGACACAGGTACCTCTGTAAAGTCATGTGACCTTTAGAATGTGGTGATGTCACAGATGCCTTTGTGATGTCATATAACAATTGATTCTAGCTTTCTGCAGCCTGACTTTCGGCCATATTTCTTCATCACTTGACGGGTGAAGGCGACTTTTACTTGCGCTCAGCAAATTTTGGTTTTGTTCAAAGACCAGAAAAGAGGGCCTGTAAGCCAAGCCGTTCCAAGTGTCATCATGGAACGCGCTGAAGGCGCACAGGACCTTCCTCAACCCAGTGACATCTATGGGCTGAACATGGAGATTCCAAAGAATCTTCCCAAAAAAAGAAAAAGGAAGAGAAAGAGGAGGGTTCAGCCGCCAAATAAGAGGAGGAGAATAGAAACATCAGAGAAGGCGAAAGATGGCGGCAAAGAGAAAATGATCAAGGCTTCGAAAAGACCTGGAAGCCCTATACAGGAGAGTATCCTAAAAAAGAGGAAGAGGGGAGAAAAGACAGGGGGAAAAGCTGAAGATGGACCCAGCACATCCTATAACACTGAGATGGAACAGCTGTCAGGTGAGTGCAGATCTAAGAAACCTAGAGCCAATATCCCCCAATAACGTATCAATGGGTTTGCCCACTTATGAACATGATTAATGAGCATTTTTGTCTTTCATGCCCCATAAAACTCTTATCCTCTCATAACGTAATTACTATTGGAGGCCAAACGCAGGAATATTAACTATAATGTCTCTTCTCTCTACCAGTGACAACCCCAGCAGAAACCCCCATCATTGTGACTGGACTGGAAAGCTTTACCTTCCATAAAATTCTTGGAGAGGGTGGTTTTGGTAAAGTAAGTATCAGGAGTTGTTGTCACTTTTTCCTTATGTGGAGTAATATGACTATAGCAAAATCAAGATTTCACGTCTTCTCATGGCAGGATGCGCCGTTCTTCAAGTTCTAATGTTCTGTCTCCTCTAGGTCATGCTGGCTACACATCCCGACTGCCAACAACAACTGGCAGTGAAGCTGGTGAAGAAGAGGGTCCTCCTTCAGAACTTTAGAAACAACGTTCTGATTGAGCGACAGGTCCTGGAGGTGACTGGGAAAAGTGCACTATTCACCCATGCTTATGCCACCTTCCAGACCAAGGTAAGAGTCTTATTCACTACTGGGTTTTGTGAGTAGGTCAGTTCTTTCCAACCCCATCCTACTTTTGCCAACATTGTTGTACTTAAATGAGTTCCAAGACTTGCACTATGATGGTAGGTCAACCTGAACCTCTGGCTTCTTCTACTTGAGAAGCATAACATCTCCAAAACAGGGTATATATATATGCACTCTAATATTCCATAGTTAAGTTTTTTTTAAACTTACATGATATGCTCTATCTTTATCACAGGACTATTCCTTCTTCATCATGGAGTTTCTCAGCGGAGGAGACCTAGGTGACCTCATACATGCCAAAGCCCCATTCACCATTCCAGTCACCAGGTAAGGCAGAACATAGATATCTTAGATAAAGACAATAGTTGTCAGGAACATCCATCTTTATATAATTTATTGGTCTCAATGTTGATGTTTTCTCTTTTTTTGTGATCAGATTTTTTGCAGCTGAGATCATCTGTGGGCTGCAGTTTCTCCATAACAGAGGCATCATACATAGAGACATAAAACCAGAAAACATCTTAATGGACAGCGCCGGTCACTTGAAGATTGCCGATTTCGGTCTTGCCGTGATGAACATCTTTGGGGATAGGAAGATCTCACAATATGCCGGAACTCTTAGCTACATGGCACCCGAGGTGAGGAATCATCTATGTGCTTCACATTGTGCATAGGGCTGGACATCTCCATGACTTCTGCTGCTCTGGACAATGCTCTTATTTTTTTATTGTCAACCTGATATTTCTACAGATTCTTCTGGAGAAGCCCTACAACACGGCAGTGGACTGGTTCTCAGATGGTGTGACGATATATCAGATGGCTACTGGCAAATATCCATTCTCTGCCAGTATATTTCCTGAAAAAATTCAGAAGTCACTGATCAACGATGTTCCCACCTACCCAAAACGACTCGACCCACAAGCCAGAGACCTCATAGAGAGGGTGAGTATAAAAATATATAGCAGTACAACAGCGGCTAAATATGACATTGAAAACTAGGGACTACATTGGAAAGTGTGATCTACAATTCTGAAATGTCTTCAATATATTTTTTTCCAGCTCTTAATCAAGTCACCAGAGAGTCGCCAGTTAGCGGTATGTAACATCAGGGAACATCCATTTTTCATGGACATCGAGTGGACAGATATAGAGGAAGCAGCAGCTTGTCCACCATTCCAACCAGGACCAGTAAGTACAGGATCCAGGGAAGATGTGGGTAGTAGAAAAGTTCCATTGTGCCCTTTCTTGTTAAACACAGGATCTTGGATCTTCTCTCCACAGCCACCAGTGATGACATCGAAAAAAATAAATGATGTCCTATCCTCCACCGAAGCCAATAAGCCACCAATGGCCGATAAAGATCAAAAGCTATTCTGTGGATTCACTTTTGCCAATGCCAGATGGCAGGTCATAAAGCCAATACAAGAACCTGTCATACGTCATCGCAGGTGGGTCATAGTAAATGAGAGGGAAATATGGGGATTATTGAAAGTTCCCTCCATTACCTGTAATTCTATCAGCAGAGTGTGGTGTGGAGTCCATTCACTGATGGAAGCTTATAGTCTGCTGATGGGTCTACAGGGTAAAAGTGCAGGTGGTTACCACTATTACAATGCTATTTTATCTCTTGGCAGAACATTTGGCAGAATTGTGAGAGAGATCGTCCACAGAATCTGGAGGAGGATAAACCACTGGAAGTGAGCAGCTCCACTATATATACAGATGTCCACAATAGATCAGTGGGAGAAAACCATCATGTTATAGCAAGGCCTCTTGATGACATCACACTCACCAGGAAAATCCACCGAGAATTGCTGTCCTTGTATGAGCCTCAAATTCCAACCGCTGACCTCTATGTACTCTCCTGACGACTTATCGGTACTGTGATATAACAGTCCTGGTCCTTCAGTTTCATTTCCAACTGCCACTAGGAGTAACCTGAGGGTCATAACCTGCAGAGTAGCAGGAGCAGAGAAGCAGCAGGAAGTTGATGAAGATTCTTCCACGAATCAATGAATTGACCGCCAGCGCTTCTAGTCCACAAGCTGCCTCTTGTACCCAAGGGAAGGGTAGTCCTTACGCCATGGTTCCCTAGAGGTTTCCTCCACAAGGGGGTTTTTCCTCTCCTGCGTGCCAACGGATAACAACATCAACAAGAAAATGGTAACTTGTTGGACTCTGCCCTCAGTGTTGATCACACCATCCACTAGTGGCATAGAGGGACCGAAGAGGACATTTACCACCAATAAACAATAAACAGTACCATTCACCATCATCTGGTAGTAGCGTGATTATCTTATATCTAACGAATCCTTAGACTCTACAGTCATTGGTTTATCTTTAATGGAGAGCATACAAGTCTAATAAGACTTGTCTCGATACAGTGTCTCTATGTTATAACATGTCCCTTCCAGAAAACTCCATTAATGATACTGGACAACCCCTTTAAAAAAAATAAAAAGTAGCTTTAAAAAAAGTATAGAAATATATGCCAGGCATATTAACCCCTTCACGCATTTGGACACAACCCTACGTCCAAATGGCATGTATGGCATATAACCCATATCCGTTCACTTATAAGTTATTAAAAAATAAAAAAACTACACATAACTGGTATCGCTGCCTCCATAACAACCTGATCTATAAAGGTATCAAGTTACTAATCATGCGCGGTGAACGCTGTAAAAATATTGTTAAAAACAATGATGGAATTGCTGTTTTTGTCACCTCACCTCCACAAAAAAAAAAAAATAACAAGTGGGGGCATTGCCTGGACGCTGATGGCGCTGGCTGCTTAGTTGAGGAGCTCCGCTTCCAGCACTACAATCCGGCTTAATCTCAGCCTTTCCTGCTACCAAATTTATGAGGATCTCTCCTCCTGCATCCTGTCCACATATGGGGCGAGTCAAGAAGCGCCAGGCTCCGGCGAAACTCACAGAGTTCTTTCACAAAACTCCGCCGTTGAGCGTAAGCCCGAAGCTGCCCTCCACGCCATCTTGTGACGGCTTCTCCGCTTCCTCGCCGAGCGAAGTTCGCACCACATCCTGACAACTATCAGATAGCTCCTCACCGCTTACAGAGGAGCTGCTCCGCAGTATGCTGGACTCCCTACGATCTTCCATAAAAGAGGACTTCCACATCGTTCTCAGGGAAGTACAAGCTGAAATAACACAGCTGGGAGAGCGCACTTCGCATCTAGAAGGCAAGATGGCGGAACTTACCACCTCACATAATCTGCTGATAGACGCTGACGCTGCCCTTGAGGAGGAGGTAGGCAAGCTACCATCTAAAGTTGCCAACATGGAGGACCGGAGTCGACGAAACAATGTCAGACTCCGGGGTGTGCCTGAGACGGTGGGCCCTGATCAGCTACTCTCACTGCTGCAAACCTTACTCAAAGAGGCCTGACCAAGTCTCTCAGAGATGGACCTTTCTATTGACCGCATTCACAGGATCCCCAAGCTGGCAAGCCTTGCTCCAGAGGTCCCTCATGATGTCCTGGCGAGGATACACTTCTACCACGTCAAAGAAGCCTTAATGAAAGCACTCCGGAAGGACCCAGAGCCCACCAGCTCCTTTGGCGGCATCTTGGTATTCCCGGATTTATCTGCGACAACCCTGGCCAAATGGAAGGAGTTTGCCCCCCTCACTAGAATCCTGCGGGACAATCAAGTCAGCTACCGGTGGGGCTTTCCGGTGAAACTTATAGTCGCACATAACGGCACATTCCACGTGTGCACAACGCCGCGGGCTGCAGAGCAGAAATTGTCGGCCCTGAGCATTCTACCTGCTGGCACTCCGCCAGCAGGTCATCCTCTTCGTGAACGAGCAAAGATTCCAGTGGACTGG
Source organism: Bufo bufo (assembly GCF_905171765.1). Taxonomy (NCBI): domain Eukaryota; kingdom Metazoa; phylum Chordata; class Amphibia; order Anura; family Bufonidae; genus Bufo; species Bufo bufo. Next base: position 391,946,316 of record NC_053391.1, read on the forward strand.
AACCCCACCTGAGCAGGAATGCCCAATAGTATTTGGCAACCCCTTCTCTATGGGGCAAAAGCCCTTTCTACCACTATACCACTTTGAAGCACTGTAATACTGCTTCTACTCTTTATATGTTAACTTTTGCGTTCTATGTTTTCTTAGTTTATTCGACGTTTTTGGAGGCTCTACCTCCGGTTAAAATGTGTGATGATGTCTACTCCCCATATACGTTCCTATACCTTTGTCCGAACGGAGCAGGGTTAAGCCGGTATACTTACTATCTCGATGGGGGTTAAAATGTATTCGCTGAATGTTAGGGGATTGAACTCCCCATTTAAGAGGAAAATGTTATGGGCTGATGCTATGTCCTCACACTGTAATGTACTAATGGCTTAAGAAACCCATTTGATGCTGAAAGATAATCATAGATGTACACATCCTGATTTCCCACATATCTTCTACTCTCCCGCGTTTAACCACTTCCCATCTGGGCCCTTTGCCCCCTTCCTGACCAGGCCAAATTTTGCAAAACGGACATATCTCACTTTATGTGGTAATAACTTTGGAACGCCTTTATTTATCCAAGTCATTCAGAGATTGTTTTCTCGTGACACATTGTACTTCATGATAGTCATAAATTTGAGTCAAAATATTTCACCTTTATTTATGAAAAAATCCCAAATTTACCCAAAAATTTAAAAAAATCGCAATTTTCTAAATTTCAATTTCTCTGCTTTTAAAACAGAAAGTGATACCTCATAAAATATTTATTATTTAACATTCCCCATATGTCTACTTTATGTTAGCATCATTTTGGAAATGTCATTTTATTTTTTTAGGACGTTAGAAGGCTTAGAAGTTTAGAAGCAATTCTTCAAATTTTTAAGAAAATTGCCAAAACCCACTTTATAAGGACCAGTTCAGGTCTGAAGTCACTTTGTGGGGCCTACATAGTGGATACCCCCATAAAGGACCACATTGTAGAAACTACACCCCTCAAGGTATTCAAAACCGATTTTACAAACTTTGTTAACCCTTTAGGCGTTCCTCAAGAATTAAAGGAAAATGGAGATCAAATTTTTACATTTCACTTTTTTGGCAGATTTTCCATTTTAATCAATTTTTTTCTCTAACACATCGATGGTTAACAGCCAAACAAAACTCAATATTTATTACCCAGATTCTGCGGTTTACAGAAACACCCCACATGTGGTCGTAAACTGCTGTATGGGCACACGGCAGGGCGCAGAAGGAAAGGAACTCCACATGGTTTTTAGATGCCATGTCCCATTTGAAGCCCCCTGATGCACCCTTACAGTAGAAACTCCCAAGAAGTGACCCCATTTTGGAAACTAGGGGATAAGGTGCCAGTTTTATTAGTACTATTTTTTGGTACATATGATTTTTTGATCATTCAATATAACACTTTATGGGGCAAGGTGACCAAAAAATTGGTTGTTTTAGCACAGTTTCTATTTATTTATTTTTACAGCGTTCACCTTAGGGGTTCAGTCAAGTGACATTTTTATAGAGCAGATTGTTACGGACGTGGCGATACCTAATATGTATACTTTTTCTCATTTATTAAAGTTTTACACAATAATAGCATTTTTGAAACCAAAAAATTATGTTTTAATGTGTCCATGTTCTGAGAGCTATAGTTTTTTTATTTTTTGAGAGATTTTCTTATGTAGGGGCTCATTTTTTGCGGGATGAGGTGACGGTTTTATTGGTACCATTTTGTGGGACATACGCGTTTTTGATCACTTGGTGTTGCACCTTTTGTGATGCAAGGTGACAAAAATTGCTTGTTTTGACACAGTTTTTTTTTTTTTTTTTTCACGGTGTTCACCCGAGGGGTTAGCTCATGTGATATTTTTATAGAGCTGGTTTTTACGGACGCGGCAATATCTAATATGTATACTTTTTTTTATTTGTTTCACTTTAACACAATAATAGCATTTTTGAAACCAAAAAAATGATGTTTTAGTGTCTCCATGTTCTAAGAGCTATAGTTTTTTTTATTTTTTGAGAGATTTTCTTATGTAGGGGCTCATTTTTTGCGGGATGAGGTGACGTTTTATTGGTACCATTTTGTGGGACATACGCGTTTTTGATCACTTGGTGTTGCACCTTTTGTGATGCAAGGTGACAAAAATTGCTTGTTTTGACACAGTTTTTTTAATTTATTTTTTACGGTGTTCATCCGAGGGGTTAGGTCATGTGATATTTTTATAGAGCTGGTTTTTACGGACGCGGCAATACTAAATATGTCTATTTTACTTTATTTTTTCTATTTTTAATTTTTTTTTTTTATTCCTAACTTGGGAACTTTTTTTTTTTTTACATGTGAAACTTTATTTTATTTGATTTTTTCAACCCTTTATTTTTTTTATTTTTTTTTTACACTTTTCGTCCCCCATAAGGTCATACAAGACCTCTGGGGGACATTTGCTTCACTTTTTCTTTTTTTTTTCACAGTTGATTTCTCCTGTAACTGGGGCTGAGATAGTAGCCCCAGTTACAGGACAAATGCACCCCTATAGAGGCTGTACAGCAGCAATCCAGCGCTGTACAGCCTCAGAGCAGGGCTGATCGAGGTCTCTGAGAGACCTCACACAGCTCCTGCACTCTCCGGTCCCGGCGGTCACATGACCGCCGGGCCGGAACAGGAAGCGCACAGCGCTTCCTGCTCTGCAGACACAGCGCTCGGTGAGCGCTGTGTCTGCAGCGATCGTGAAGGCAGGGACACCTGGGCACTGTCCCTGCCTTGTCTTAGGGTTGCCCTGCTGTCACTGACAGCGGGCAACCCGATCAGCAGCTGCACGATTAGCGTGCAGCTGCTATTTCTGACAGGACGTTTTAAAACGTGCTGTCAGAAATAGACGTCCACCCATAGGACGTTTATATCCTATGGGCGGAAGTGAGGCGGTTAAGAAAAAGAAAGCAGGAGTTTTAATAGCGATAAAAAGGAATGTAGCGTTCACTTTGTCCTCTTTAACGACGGACAGCAAGGGCAGATATATTATAATAACGGGTCTATTAGATAACCTACCAGTGACGATAGCCACCGTCTATGCACCTAACAGCAAACAAATATCCTTCTTCTGCCGTTTTTTCCGCAAACTCAAAGCAGTGGCGTCAGGCTCCACTGTGATTGGGGGTGACTTTAATATACCGGCAAATGCAGATATGGATTGTAATAACTGCACCCTGACACACAGACGGGACCTCAAATCCCTCATAGATGAATTTCAGCTTCATGACATTTGGAGATACCTCTATGGCGGAGAACGTGACTATACTTTCCTCTACCCTGCTCACTTATTACAATCCAGAATAGATTATTTTCTTATTTCTACTGATTTGCTATGGAAGGCCTCAGACTCAAGCATAGGTCTCACGGCTTGGTCTGATCATGCTCCCATAACTCTTGAGATCCAAACAGGTTTGCCAAGTCCCTCCCCTCCGCAGTGGAGACTGAATGCTTACTTGCTGAAACGACTAGAAAGGGTTGAATATATAGACAAATCCATTGGTGAATTTATTGATATAAATGATAGTCCAGTATGGTGTCACGAGAAAACCATCTCAGAATGGCTTGGATAAGTAAAACCATTCCAAAATTAACACCAGATAAACTGACACATGTCGGATTTGAAAAATGGGAATCCGGCATTTGGTCCAAACTGGCTGTTGCTTGAAGGGTTTGATGCGATTGAATATTATACAAAGCAGCAAATAATATACACACATAGCAGTGTCAACCTACTCTATAAATATATCACATTATGTAAAATGATTGCTAAATGGTATAAAAAAAAGGTTAAAAAAAAAAGTTTCTAAATGACATAAAAACATAGTGTACTCTAAAATGATAGCAAAGAAAAATACAAAAGTAGCATAAAAAGGCCTTAGGCTACATGTACATGACAGTAAAAAAAACGGACATGTGATGGATGTTTTTTTAACGGCCATCACACATCCATTTTAAGGCCAATGGTAGTCTACGAGGTTATTTACCCGACAGTTGTTTTGACGGCCAGTGAATAACGGATGTCAAAAAATAGATGTTCTATACATGTTCTATCTTGTCTGTTTTTCACTGACCGACTGCCGCCATACAATTGAATGGGTCCATTTTGAATGCCCATTTCTCAGAAAGGCATCAGTGAAAAAAAAGTCTGTTAAAAATGGACAGTTTATCCGTTCTTAACAGACCTTAGGGCTCATTCACACGACTGTATGAATGGGTCGGCATCTGTTCCGCAATTTTATGGAACGGGTGCGGACCCATTCATTTTCAAAGAAAGACCATGTCTTATTCTTGTCCTAAATATTAATGATGTATCCTTAGGAATGTCTATCCTTGTGTAATTGGTAGCCGACAATCAGCTGAATGAAGGGACGCCATGTCTACCCTGGACACAATGTATCATTTTCCCTAACAAGATGCATAATTAGAGTAGAATTGCATCTTGTTCCATTGTTAAACTGTTTGTAGAGGAGAGTTTTTATTCTGGGAATAAACTGGATATAATATAAATGATAAATGCTAGAGAGACTTAGTAAATAGAAAATCATGGACCTTTAAAACTGCTGATAAACACAGGCCTGTCAGCCAGGCTGATGATGTTACAGGTACCCGTAATGTCATGTCACCTTTGACAGCCAGCCATGACACAGGTACCTCTGTAAAGTCATGTGACCTTTAGAATGTGGTGATGTCACAGATGCCTTTGTGATGTCATATAACAATTGATTCTAGCTTTCTGCAGCCTGACTTTCGGCCATATTTCTTCATCACTTGACGGGTGAAGGCGACTTTTACTTGCGCTCAGCAAATTTTGGTTTTGTTCAAAGACCAGAAAAGAGGGCCTGTAAGCCAAGCCGTTCCAAGTGTCATTATGGAACACGCTGAAGGCGCACAGGACCTTCCTCAACCCAGTGACATCTATGGGCTGAACATGGAGATTCCAAAGAATCTTCCCAAAAAAAGAAAAAGGAAGAGAAAGAGGAGGGTTCAGCCGCCAAATAAGAGGAGGAGAATAGAAACATCAGAGAAGGCGAAAGATGGCGGCAAAGAGAAAATGATCAAGGCTTCGAAAAGACCTGGAAGCCCTATACAGGAGAGTATCCTAAAAAAGAGGAAGAGGGGAGAAAAGACAGGGGGAAAAGCTAAAGATGGACCCAGCACATCCTGTAACACTGAGATGGAACAGCTGTCAGGTGAGTGCAGATCTAAGACACCTAGAGCCAATATCCCCCAATAACGTATCAATGGGTTTGCCCACTTATGAACATGATTAATGAGCATTTTTGTCTTTCATGCCCCATAAAACTCTTATCCTCTCATAACGTAATTACTATTGGAGGCCAAACGCAGGAATATTAACTATAATGTCTCTTCTCTCTACCAGTGACAACCCCAGCAGAAACCCCCATCATTGTGACTGGACTGGAAAGCTTCACCTTCCATAAAATTCTTGGAGAGGGTGGTTTTGGTAAAGTAAGTATCAGGAGTTGTTGTCACTTTTTCCTTATGTGGAGTAATATGACTATAGCAAAATCAAGATTTCACGTCTTCTCATGGCAGGATGCGCCGTTCTTCAATTCTAATGTTCTGTCTCCTCTAGGTCATGCTGGCTACACATCCCGACTGCCAACAACAACTGGCAGTGAAGCTGGTGAAGAAGAGGGTCCTCCTTCAGAACTTTAGAAACAACGTTCTGATTGAGCGACAGGTCCTGGAGGTGACTGGGAAAAGTGCACTATTCACCCATGCTTATGCCACCTTCCAGACCAAGGTAAAAGTCTTATTCACTACTGGGTTTTGTGAGTAGGTCAGTTCTTTCCAACCCCATCCTACTTTTGCCAACATTGTTGTACTTAAATGAGTTCCAAGACTTGCACTATGATGGTAGGTCAACCTGAACCTCTGGCTTCTTCTACTTGAGAAGCATAACATCTCCAAAACAGGGTATATATATATGCACTCTAATATTCCATAGTTAAGTTTTTTTAAACTTACATGATATGCTCTATCTTTATCACAGGACTATGCCTTCTTCATCATGGAGTTTCTCAGCGGAGGAGACCTAGGTGACCTCATACATGCCAAAGCCCCATTCACCATTCCAGTCACCAGGTAAGGCAGAACATAGATATCTTAGATAAAGACAATAGTTGTCAGGAACATCCATCTTTATATAATTTATTGGTCTCAATGTTGATGTTTTCTCTTTTTTTGTGATCAGATTTTTTGCAGCTGAGATCATCTGTGGGCTGCAGTTTCTCCATAACAGAGGCATCATACATAGAGACATAAAACCAGAAAACATCTTAATGGACAGCGCCGGTCACTTGAAGATTGCCGATTTCGGTCTTGCCGTGATGAACATCTTTGGGGATAGGAAGATCTCACAATATGCCGGAACTCTTAGCTACATGGCACCCGAGGTGAGGAATCATCTATGTGCTTCACATTGTGCATAGGGCTGGACATCTCCATGACTTCTGCTGCTCTGGACAATGCTCTTATTTTTTTATTGTCAACCTGATATTTCTACAGATTCTTCTGGAGAAGCCCTACAACACGGCAGTGGACTGGTTCTCAGCTGGTGTGACGATATATCAGATGGCTACTGGCAAATATCCATTCTCTGCCAGTATATTTCCTGAAAAAATTCAGAAGTCACTGATCAACGATGTTCCCACCTACCCAAAACGACTCGACCCACAAGCCAGAGACCTCATAGAGAGGGTGAGTATAAAAATATATAGCAGTACAACAGCGGCTAAATATGACATTGAAAACTAGGGACTACATTGGAAAGTGTGATCTACAATTCTGAAATGTCTTCAATATATTTTTTTCCAGCTCTTAATCAAGTCACCAGAGAGTCGCCAGTTAGCGGTATGTAACATCAGGGAACATCCATTTTTCATGGACATCGAGTGGACAGATATAGAGGAAGCAGCAGCTTATCCACCATTCCAACCAGGACCAGTAAGTACAGGATCCAGGGAAGATGTGGGTAGTAGTAAAGTTCCATTGTGCCCTTTCTTGTTAAACACAGGATCTTGGATCTTCTCTCCACAGCCACCAGTGATGAGATCGAAAAAAATAAATGATGTCCTATCCTCCACCGAAGCCAATAAGCCACCAATGGCCGATAAAGATCAAAAGCTATTCTGTGGATTCACTTTTGCCAATGCCAGATGGCAGGTCATAAAGCCAATACAAGAACCTGTCATACGTCATCGCAGGTGGGTCATCGTAAATGAGAGGGAAATATGGGGATTATTGAAAGTTCCCTCCATTACCTGTAATTCTATCAGCAGAGTGTGGTGTGGAGTCCATTCACTGATGGAAGCTTATAGTCTGCTGATGGGTCTACAGGGTAAAAGTGCAGGTGGTTACCACTATTACAATGCTATTTTATCTCTTGGCAGAACATTTGGCAGAATTGTGAGAGAGATCGTCCACAGAATCTGGAGGAGGATAAACCACTGGAAGTGAGCAGCTCCACTATATATACAGATGTCCACAATAGATCAGTGGGAGAAAACCATCATGTTATAGCAAGGCCTCTTGATGACATCACACTCACCAGGAAAATCCACCGAGAATTGCTGTCCTTGTATGAGCCTCAAATTCCAACCGCTGACCTCTATGTACTCTCCTGACGACTTATCGGTACTGTGATATAACAGTCCTGGTCCTTCAGTTTCATTTCCAACTGCCACTAGGAGTAACCTGAGGGTCATAACCTGCAGAGTAGCAGGAGCAGAGAAGCAGCAGGAAGTTGATGAAGATTCTTCCACGAATCAATGAATTGACCGCCAGCGCTTCTAGTCCACAAGCTGCCTCTTGTACCCAAGGGAAGGGTAGTCCTTACGCCATGGTTCCCTAGAGGTTTCCTCCACAAGGGGGTTTTTCCTCTCCTGCGTGCCAACGGATAACAACATCAACAAGAAAATGGTAACTTGTTGGACTCTGCCCTCAGTGTTGATCACACCATCCACTAGTGGCATAGAGGGACCGAAGAGGACATTTACCACCAATAAACAGTACCATTCACCATCATCTGGTAGTAGCGTGATTATCTTATATCTAACGAATCCTTAGACTCTACAGTCATTGGTTTATCTTTAATGGAGAGCATACAAGTCTAATAAGACTTGTCTCGATACAGTGTCTCTATGTTAAAACATGTCCCTTCCAGAAAACTCCATTAATGATACTGGACAACCCCTTTAAAAAAAATAAAAAGTAGCTTTAAAAAAAGTATAGAAATATATGCCAGGCATATTAACCCCTTCACGCATTTGGACACAACCCTACGTCCAAATGGCATGTATGGCATATAACCCATATCCGTTCACTTATAAGTTATTAAAAAATAAAAAAACTACACATAATTGATATCGCTGCCTCCATAACAACCTGATCTATAAAGGTATCAAGTTACTAATCATGCGCGGTGAACGCTGTAAAAATATTGTTAAAAACAATGATGGAATTGCTGTTTTTGTCACCTCACCTCCACAAAAAAATAAAATAACAAGTGGGGGCATTGCCTGGACGCTGATGGCGCTGGCTGCTTAGTTGAGGAGCTCCGCTTCCAGCACTACAATCCGGCTTAATCTCAGCCTTTCCTGCTACCAAATTTATGAGGATCTCTCCTCCTGCATCCTGTCCACATATGGGGCGAGTCAAGAAGCGCCAGGCTCCGGCGAAACTCACAGAGTTCTTTCACAAAACTCCGCCGTTGAGCGTAAGCCCGAAGCTGCCCTCCACGCCATCTTGTGACGGCTTCTCCGCTTCCTCGCCGAGCGAAGTTCGCACCACATCCTGACAACTATCAGATAGCTCCTCACCGCTTACAGAGGAGCTGCTCCGCAGTATGCTGGACTCCCTACGATCTTCCATAAAAGAGGACTTCTACATCGTTCTCAGGGAAGTACAAGCTGAAATAACACAGCTGGGAGAGCGCACTTCGCATCTAGAAGGCAAGATGGCGGAACTTACCACCTCACATAATCTGCTGATAGACGCTGACGCTGCCCTTGAGGAGGAGGTAGGCAAGCTACCATCTAAAGTTGCCAACATGGAGGACCGGAGTCGACGAAACAATGTCAGACTCCGGGGTGTGCCTGAGACGGTGGGCCCTGATCAGCTACTCTCACTGCTGCAAACCTTACTCAAAGAGGCCTGACCAAGTCTCTCAGAGATGGACCTTTCTATTGACCGCATTCACAGGATCCCCAAGCTGGCAAGCCTTGCTCCAGAGGTCCCTCTTGATGTCCTGGTGAGGATACACTTCTACCACGTCAAAGAAGCCTTAATGAAAGCACTCCGGAAGGACCCAGAGCCCACCAGCTCCTTTGGCGGCATCTTGGTATTCCCGGATTTATCTGCGACAACCCTGGCCAAATGGAAGGAGTTTGCCCCCCTCACTAGAATCCTGCGGGACAATCAAGTCAGCTACCGGTGGGGCTTTCCGGTGAAACTTATAGTCGCACATAACGGCACATTCCACGTGTGCACAACGCCGCGGGCTGCAGAGCAGAAATTGTCGGCCCTGAGCCTTCTACCTGCTGGCACTCCGCCAGCAGGTCATCCTCTTCGTGAAGGAGCAAAGATTCCAGTGGACTGGAACCCCACCTGAGCAGGAATGCCCAATAGTATTTGGCAACCCCTTCTCTATGGGGCAAAAGCCCTTTCTACCACTATACCACTTTGAAGCACTGTAATACTGCTTCTACTCTTTATATGTTAACTTTTGCGTTCTATGTTTTCTTAGTTTATTCGACGTTTTTGGAGGCTCTACCTCCGGTTAAAATGTGTGATGATGTCTACTCCCCATATACGTTCCTATACCTTTGTCCGAACGGAGCAGGGTTAAGCCGGTATACTTACTATCTCGATGGGGGTTAAAATGTATTAGCTGAATGTTAGGGGATTGAACTCCCCATTTAAGAGGAAAATGTTATGGGCTGATGCTATGTCCTCACACTGTAATGTACTAATGGCTCAAGAAACCCATTTGCTGCTGAAAGATAATCATAGATGTACACATCCTGATTTCCCACATATCTTCTACTCTCCCGCGTTTAAGAAAAAGAAAGCAGGAGTTTTAATAGCGATAAAAAGGAATGTAGCGTTCACTTTGTCCTCTTTAACGACGGACAGCAAGGGCAGATATATTATAATAACGGGTCTATTAGATAACCTACCAGTGACGATAGCCACCGTCTATGCACCTAACAGCAAACAAATATCCTTCTTCTGCCGTTTTTTCCGCAAACTCAAAGCAGTGGCGTCAGGCTCCACTGTGATTGGGGGTGACTTTAAAATACCGGCAAATGCAGATATGGATTGTAATAACTGCACCCTGACACACAGACGGGACCTCAAATCCCTCATAGATGAATTTCAGCTTCATGACATTTGGAGATACCTCTATGGCGGAGAACGTGACTATACTTTCCTCTCCCCTGCTCACTTATCACAATCCAGAATAGATTATTTTCTTATTTCTACTGATTTGCTATGGAAGGCTCAGACTCAAGCATAGGTCTCACGGCTTGGTCTGATCATACTCCCATAACTCTTGAGATCCAAACAGGTTTGCCAAGTCCCTCCCCTCCGCAGTGGAGACTGAATGCTTACTTGCTGAAACGGCTAGAAAGGGTTGAATATATAGACAAATCCATTGGTGAATTTATTGATATAAATGATAGTCCAGGGATCTCGGCATCTACCCTCTGGAACACACACAATGCGTATATGAGAGGTATTCTACTCCAACTTGCTTCTCGTTTGAAAAAACAATGGCTCAAGCTCCTCTCAGAGGCACTAGAGTCACTTTCCAAAATTGACTCAGAATATAAACTGCACCCCAGCCCTTCACTCCAAAAACAACTATTTGATGCAAGGGCTAATCTTAGGACCATTCTGTTATACGACCATGAGCGCTCGCTTAGACGAATGAAGGCCACCTATTATAATATAGGCGACAAAGCGGGATCCCTACTCGCTAGAAGGGTAAAACGCAAAAATGCGACAAGCAGAATTGCCCATCTGAAATCAGAGAATTCCCAACTCATTACCTATCCCCAAAAGATTTCGGATACTTTTGCAGAATATTATCAAAACTTATATAACCTACGCAATAGTAGCTCCACTCCCCAGCCCCTGTCTAAAGGCATAGCAGCGTTCTTAGATCGTTTCTTTCCTCCGCCTGTCAGAGTCTGATCTAAACACCCTAAATGCCCCTATTAAAGCCCTTGAAATAGAACGGGCGATACGCTCAGCCAAATCACATTCTGCCCCTGGCCCAGACGGTTACATAAACGAATACTATAAAACTTTCCGGAATTCCCTGACCCCACTCCTGCAGAAGCTATTTAACACCTTCTTATGCACAGGCCACATCCCCCCTGAAATGTTAACCGCGACGATAGTCACATTACCTAAACTTGGTAAACCTGCAGATTCTCCTGGCAATTTTAGGCCCATATCCTTATTGAACACGGATGTCAAACTTTTTTCAAAAACTTTAGCCTCTAGACTCCACAAAGTTCTTCCAACTTTGGTGGATATTGACCAGGTGGGGTTTGTGGCTGGCAGGCAATGCAGAGATGGGACCAGGCGCATCATAGATCTCCTGCATATGGCAGAGCTTTCTAGGTCCCTTACAGTGTTCCTGTCTCTAGATGCTGAGAAAGCATTTGATAGGGTGCACTGGGGGTACCTGGAAAGAGTACTCCAAAAATGTGGCTTCTCGGGACCTATCGTGAGAGGTATCATGGGATTATACTCAAGCCCTTCAGCCAGAGTATTGGCCTCGGGGTTCCTCTCCAGGACATTCCACATAACAAACGGTACCCGACAGGGGTGCCCCCTGTCTCCTTTAATCTTTGCACTGGTAATGGAACCCCTTGCAGAAGCCATCAGGTCAAATAGTGCCATAGGGGGCATCCCTGTCGGTGTGCAACATCACAAGTTGACCTTATACGCTGATGATGTGATCTTAACCATGACTAATCCTGAAAAATCACTAGTAGCTGTGTGGGATGTCTTACAGAGGTTTTCTGAAATCTCCTATTACAAAATTAATGTCTCAAAATCCAATATACTACCCCTATTCATACCTGACTGTGTCCAAATTCTTCACCCTAGCTCCTTCTACAAAAAAAGGGCTATCCATAATGTACCAACTCCTGACCTCACATTATACTGAACACAAATTGCAATTTATGACCAGATGGGAGGAGGAACTTGACACTACGTTTCCACTGACAGCATGGCAAGACGCGTTGTTTTGGGCAGTCAAACCATCCAAATGCATTAACCATGCAGAACAAAACAGAAAAATTCTGTAAAGGTGGTACCTTACACCTGATAGGCTAGCACAAGCATGTCAAACTCAAAGGCTAACATGGGCCAAAAAAACAAAATTTAAGTTTATGTGGGCCGCATCAAAAAAAAAAAAATAATCGTACATTTTCATAGAACAACATTGTTGTTTCATGACTGCTGACCCCCAACATCCCGTTGCCCAATAACACAAGTGAGACCTATATATATATATACAAATATTAAACTTCACTATAAGACGCACCTAGGTTTTTGAGGAGGAAAATAAGAAAAAAATCTTTTTAACCAAAAGTTGTGCTTTTGGTGGGCTTTGAATTAATGGTGGTCTGTGCATGACACTATTATGGGGGATCTGTGGATGACGCGCTGTCATGTGGGGGATCTGTGGATGGCACTGTTATGGGGGACCTGTGGATGGCACTGTTATGGGGGATCTGTGGATGGCACTGTTATGGGGGATCTGTGGATGGCACTGTTATGGGGGATCTGTGGATGGCACTGTTATGGGGGCTCTGTGGATGGCGCTGTTATGGGGGATCTGTGGATGGTGCTGTTATGGGGGATCTGTGGATGGCACTGTTATGGGGGACCTGTGGATGGCACTGTTATGGGGGATCTGTGGATGGCACTGTTATGGGGGATCTGTGGATGGCACTGTTATGGGGGATCTGTGGATGGCGCTGTTATGGGGGATCTGTGGATGGTGCTGTTATGGGGGATCTGTGGATGGCACTGTTATGGGTATCTGTGGATGGCACTGTTATGGGGGATCTGTGGATGGCACTGTTATGGGGGATCTGTGGATGGCACTGTTATGGGGGATCTGTGGATGGCACTGTTATGGGGATCTGTGGATGGCACTGTTAGGGGGGATCTGTGGATGGCACTGTTAGGGGGGATCTGTGGATGGCACTGTTATGGGGGATCTGTGGATGGCACTGTTATGGGGATCTGTGGATGGTACTGCTATGGGGTGGGATATCTGTGGATGGCATTGTTATGGGGTGGGGGGATCTGTGGATGGCATTGTTATGAGGTGGGGGATCTGTGGATGGAACTGTTATGGGGGGGATCTGTGGATGACACTGCTATATGTCATCCACAGATCCCCCTCATAACAGTGTCCCCCAATACACCGGCCCTCTGCTCACCGAAGTATTTATAAACGTGAATCCTTATCCTGTTATTAAGTTGAACTAACGCTGCGCTCTCCCATGTTCCCATGTTCCCCTGTATCCCCCTGTATCCCCACAGCACTTACGAACACGCTTCCATAGCAGGCAGAGCGGACGGCACCAGTAACGTCACTCACTGACGTCGCGCGTCTGCTCCGCCTGCTTCATTCATAAAGTGGGCGGAGCAGGCGCTCGACGTCAGTGAGTGACGTTACTGCTGCCGTCCGCTCTGCCTGCTATTGAAGCTTAAGTAAGTGCTATGGGGATACAGGGGAACATGGGAACATGGGAGAGGGCAGCGTTAGTTCAACTAAATATACAGGATAAGGATTCACGTTTATAAATACTTTGGTGAGCGGCGGGGCCCGGTGTAAGAGTACAGTGACTGCACCGGGCCCCGCCCCTAGTTACGGACTCCAGCCCCTCCTTTCTCCCGGCTCATACATAGCAGTCTGCGATGCTGCATCTTTGCCGGGCCGCAAAGATATTCATTGCGGGCCGCATGTTTGACACCCATGAGCTAGCACATGTATGAGCAGGTTACTCGCCCATTTGCTGGCGTGGTTGTAGCCAAAAAGGTACTCCTGCTCACATGTTGTGGTCCTGCCCTCTTATTATTCCCTTATGGCGACAAGCACGTGATCTCATTGTCGAAGTTACTGATCTACCCATTGATTTAACCCCACAACTAGCTATACTGTGTATCAGGCTTAATGATGCTCCCTACGACCAGAAATGGGTGATTGCACACATACTTATGGCTACGCGCAAGGTGATAGCTCGTCACTGGAAACAAAACGTTACTCCCCCTCTTCTAGAAGTTAACCAGCTTGTAAACCAGCATATGCAACACAAAATTATCTACTCGCCTGCCCTGCAATCTAGAACCAGGTCCCTTAATCAATGGATGCCATGGCTCTCAAGTATACACGCTGTACCTCTCCCTGATGCTTTACTATAACCGAAATGTTAAAGGAAGTCTGTCACCTACATAACATGTTTTAAACTGATGATATAGCTCTGTGGGAGGCAGATCCACAACACTGATGGTACCCATGTTTAGTTTTTCAGAGCTACCAAAGTACCTAAAATGAAGTTTTAAAAATATGCAAATTACCTATCGCAAGTGCCCAGGGGCGGAGAGTGTGCTGCAAGTGCCCAGTGCTCCCCGCCTTACTTACTCACTCCTGACTCCTCCACACTGTTTCGTCCGGCCAGCCCTGTATCCTTGCTGGGTCAATTCCATTCATAATCCAGAGCCTGTGCGCTTTACCGCCTGGGAGCACTGGGCACTTGCAGCACACTCTCTGCCCCTGGGCACTTGCGATAGGTAATTAGCATATTTTTAAAACTTCATTTTAGGTACTTTGGAGTCTCTGAAAAACTAAACATGGGTACCATCAGTGTTATGGATCTGCCTCCTACAGAGCTATATCATCAGTTTAAAACATGTTATGTAGGTGACAGACTCCCTTTAAGGTATTTCTAGCTCCTTGGACAACTCCCACCCTCCCCTCCCCACCCCCTCCCAATATGCGACATATGATCCTGGCTATTGTCACACACTGTCTATTGGTTAAGCCAACAACTTGGCTTATTGTTACCTTGTAATGTTATTGTTTCTATATATACAATTGCACTTCTTATGTACACATTATAAATGTACTTATAGGTGGCTGCGTCCGCCTCATCTGTGCTATTCTTGTGCATAAAAAACCTTTTAATAAAAATCTATTTAAACATAAAATAAATAACAAGTGATCAAAAAGCCATAAGTACCGCAAAATGATACCAATAAAATATACAGCATTGGTGAAAAAATAAAAAAGTTGTAAAATACACTGCTCAAAAAACTAAAGGGAACACAAAAATAACACATCCTAGATCTGAATTAATTAAATATTCTTCTGAAATACTTTGTTCTTTACATAGTTGAATGTGCTGACAACAAAATCACACAAAAATTAAAAATGGAAATCAAATTTTTCAACCCATGGAGGTCTGGATTTGTTGTCACACTCAAAATTAAAGTGGAAAAACACACTACAGGCTGATCCAACTTTGATATAATGTCCTTAAAACAAGTCAAAATGAGGCTCAATAGTGTGTGTGGCCTCCACTTGCCTGTATGACCTCCCTACAACGCCTGTGCATGCTCCTGATGAGGTGGCGGACGGTCTCCTGAGGGATCTCCTCCCAGACCTGGACTAAAGCATCTGCCAACTCCTGGACAGTCTGTGGTGCAACGTGACGTTGGTGGATAGAGCGAGACATGATGTCCCAGATGTGCTCAATTGGATTCAGGTCTGGGGAACGGGCGGACCAGTCCATAGCATCAATGCCTTCGTCTTGCAGGAACTGCTGACACACTTCAGCCACATGAGGTCTAGCATTGTCTTGCATTAGGAGGAACCCAGGGCCAACTGCACCAGCATATGGTCTCACAAGGGGTCTGAGGATCTCATCTCGGTACCTAATGGCAGTCAGGCTACCTCTGGCAAGCACATGGAGGGCTGTGCGGCCCTCCAAAGAAATGCCACCCCACACCATTACTGACCCAATGCCAAACCGGTCATGCTGGAGGATGTTGCAGGCAGCAGAACGTTCTCCACAATGTCTCCAGACTCTGTCACATCTGTCACATGTGCTCAGTGTGAACCTGCTTTCATCTGTGAAGAGCACAGGGCGCCAGTGGCGAATTTGCCAATCTTGGTGTTCTCTGGCAAATGCCAAACGTCCTGCACGGTTTTGGGCTGTAAGCACAACCCCCACCTGTGGACGTCGGGCCCTCATATCACCCTCATGGAGTCTGTTTCTGACCATTTGAGCAGACACATGCACATTTGTGGCCTGCTGGAGGTCATTTTGCAGGGCTCTGGCAGTGCTCCTCCTGTTCCTCTTTGCACAAAGGCGGAGGTAGCGGTCCTGCTGCTGGGTTGTTGCCCTCCTACGGCCTCCTCCACGTCTCCTGATGTACTGGCCTGTCTCCTGGTAGCGCCTCCATGCTCTGGACACTACGCTGACAGACACAGCAAACCTTCTTGCCACAGCTCGCATTGATGTGCCATCCTGGATAAGCTGCACTACCTGAGCCACTTGTGTGCGTTGTAGACTCCGTCTCATGCTACCACTAGAGTGAAAGCACCGCCAGCATTCAAAAGTGACCAAAACATCAGCCAGGAACCATAGGAACTGAGAAGTGGTCTGTGATCACCACCTGCAGAACCACTTCTTTATTGGGGGTGTCTTGCTAATTGCCTATAATTTCCACCTGTTGTCTATCCCATTTTCACAACAACATGTGAAATTGATTGTCACTCAGTGTTGCTTCCTAAGTGGACAGTTTGATTTCACAGAAGTGTGATTGACTTGGAGTTACATTGTGTTGTTTAAGTGTTCCCTTTATTTTTTTGAGCAGTGTACATTTATTTTTAAAACAAAAGTGATTTTATACTAAAAAAGTCATAAAACTTAAAATAAAACTATAATTTTGGTATCGGCATAACCATACCAACCGACAGAATAAAATTATCATATCACTTTTACTACAAGAGGAACCCCATAAAAAATAAAAATTTAAAACACTGACGGAATTGCCTTTTTTGCCCACTTCACTTCCACAAAAAATGATTTACGGTTTACGACCACATATATGGTGTTGCCATATTCAGGACAAAATGCATAACAAATTGTGAGGTGCATTTTCCCCTTGTGAAAATAAAAAATTTGGGGATAAAGCAACGTTTTATTGGATATGAAAGTTAATTTTTAATTTGTATAGCCAAAGCATTCACATCATCCTTTGATTTATTCTGTGAGGGATGTAGTTTCCAAAATGGGGTCACTTTTTAGGTTTACCTGAGGGTCTCTTCAAATGTGACATGGCACCTAAAAACCATTCCAGCAGAATCTGCCCTCCGTTAACAATATGGCGCTCCTTTCCTTCTGTGCTCTGCCGTGTGCCCATACAGCAGGTAACGACCACATATGGGGTTTTTATGTAAACCAGGTAATAAATATTGCGGTTTCTTTGGCTGTTAACCCTTGCTGTGTTACTTGGAAATTTTTAACATTCTTTGGGGTGCACTTTGTGTTGTCATATACTTTGGGGTGCACTTGATGTTGTCATATACTTTGCGGTGCACTGGGGGGCGTCACATACTTTGCGGTACATTGGGGGGCGTATCATACTTTGAGGGGGCACGTACTTTGGGGTGCACTTGGTGTTGTAACATACTTTGGGGTGCACTTGGTGTTGTAACATACTTTGGGGTGCACTTGGTGTTGTAACATACTTTGGGGTGCACTTAGTGTTGTCACATACTTTGGGGTGCACATGGTAACATTACAGGTCTACACATACCCATGTTCTTTCGCTGGACCTTGCTTGCTCCCACTCCTCAGGATGCAGCTCCTTTGTTAGTTCCTCCCATGCCGCATCTTTTCGTACACGGTCATGGTAAAGTTCTGACCTGGTGTCCCATAATAGGGGCCGTTCTTGTACAAGAATGATGAGCTTCTCAACATTGATGATGGCCATGATTCTCTTGCAGCCTCCTTTCTCTACTTCCTGGTCCTAGGTGCAGCCACATGTGATTGAAATGGGGTTTCCTAGAATGTTTCCAGTCCAGGGGTCCGCAAAAAACGGATGACATACGGATGCATTTCCGTGTGCTATCCGTTTTTCATGGACCCAATGACTTTCTATGGGGCCACGGACCGCAATTTGCGGCCAAGTATAGGACATGTTCTAAAATAAAAGGAACGGACACACGGAACGGACAGCACACGGATGACAATGAAAGGCATTCCGCAATTTTTGCGGACCCATAGAAATGAATGGGTCCGTGCATTGTCCGCAAAAATTGCGGAACGGACGCGGAATGGACGCGGAAGAAAAACACGGTCGTGTGAATGCTCCCTAAGGCTATTTTCACACCTGTGGCAGTATGATCTGGCTACCTATACCGGCAGAAAATGCAAGGAATCGACTGGACACAAAGCACAGCATGCAGCGGTTTATGTCCCGCTGATTCTCTGCATTTTTGCCAGATTGTGGCCGGATCTCTGCTGTACCCCATTATAGTGCCGGATCCAGTGAATTCTCAGCTGGAACAGCCTGCCAGGATCACTAACGCAGATGTGAAAGTAGCCACATACCTCTTATATCCAGTGACGTCTCCTTTGATGTAGATGTTCTCTTTCTTCATCTTCTCCATTCAGACCAGACCACCGTGATAATTTCTTTCAGCCATCTCACGTCTCTGCAGAGTTTGACAGACATCTTAGTTTCCTACTTTTCCATCATCCTCCAATTAACATCCCATCATCCACCCCTAATATTGAGAAGCTGTTCTCCCCAAAACTATACTGCAAAAAGAACTGTGCTAAGCTGATGCTGTGCCAGGGTGCCCCCACAGTAATGGTGCTCCCAAAGTCCCAAAAATAGTCATTATTTCTTTGCCAGCATTTAGTAGTAATAGTGCTCCTACAGTGCCCCCAACAGTAATTGTGTCCCACAAGTAATAATGCTCCCATAGTCCCCCAGTTGTAATAAAGCCCACCATAATGCCCCGATAGTAATAATTCTCTTTATAATGTGTGACAGTAGAACCCCCCCCCCCCCTATAATGTGCACCAGTACAAAAAATGCCCCGTTGTGTGGCAGTAAAAAAATAAATACCTCCTCTTAGTGCCCCCAGTAGAGCCAATATCCCCAGAGTGCCCTCATATGTCCCAATGACCCGTACTGTTTGCCACTACAAAAAACACTTAGTGCCACCAGTTGAGCTTAGATGCCCATAGTGACCTTATAATTTGTGCCAGTATAAAATACTCCTATGTAGTCCCCCCAGAAGATTCCCTCATAGTGCTCCTTCCCCGTCTCCATAGTGCCCTCCATAATGTGGCACTATAAAATGCCCCTATAGACTGCTCCACATAGATGCCTCCATAATGCTTCTTTCCTCCCTTCCCCATAGTGGCACCAAAATGGGTGCCAGTATTAAATGCCCCTATATAATGCCCTCATAGTGCTCTTGTCCCCCACTTTTCCATAGTGCCCCCCTATAATGCGTGCCAGTATATAGGGCCCCCAGTAGATGCCCCCATAGTGCTCCTTCCCCTCTTCTTCATAGTGCCCCCCCATGTTGTGCCAGTATATAGGGCCACCATAGTGCTTCTCCTTTTCTCCATAGTGCCCCCCATGTTGTGCCAGTATATAGGGCCCCCATAGTGCTTCCCCTCTTCTCCATAGTGCCCCTGTATTGTGCCAGTATATAGGGCCCCATAGTGCCCCCCCATATTGTGCCAGTATATAGGGCCCCATAGTGCTTCCCCTCTTCTCCATAGTGCCCCCCCATATTGTGCCAGTATATAGGGCCTCCCCATATTGTGCCAGTATATATGGCCCCAATAGTGCTTTCCCTCTTCTCCATAGTGCCCCCCCCATATTGTGCCAGTATATAGGGCCCCCCATATTGTGCCAGTATATATGGCCCCAATAGTGCTTCCCCTCTTCTCCATAGTGCCGACCCCCCCATATTGTGCCAGTATATAGGGGCTCCCACTTCCGTGCTGTGTCCCGCTCTGTACAGCTCAGGTGGCGCAATGACGTCATCGCTCCGCCTGCACCGGCCTCTGATAGGCTACAGGCCTAGTGCCTGTAGCCTATCAGAGGAACGGGCAAGGGAGACGCCTCTCCCCTGTTCCATTCATCTGTATCGCTGTCCTGGGGACGGCGATACACAGATGAATATGGAGATGAGCGCTTCCACAATGGAGGCGCTCATCTCCACTCCTGCTGCTGCCACAAGAATAAAAAAAAATAAAAAAAACTCAGCCGGCGGCCCGGGTCCCCAGTGGCGTGGGCCCCGTAGTCATTGCTATGGCTGCTATAGCGATCCCTACGCCACTGAAGGTGACCCAGAATTTTGCTAAGGGGACCTGTCACTAGTTTATGTTCCCCATAGTTAGGACACTATAAAACTGGTGCCAGACTCCCTTTAAGGTAGTTCTCAAGCTGCGCTTCACTAGCTGACTCTGACATCAGCATCCAGACATGAGCTGTATAGCAGACAAACTTTTCTGCACCTTTTTTAACAGGTTTCTGTACTTACATTACAAGTCCACAGTATCCACCTTGGAATGTGGAGATTCTCACAGATGATCAAGCGGCTTAACCACCTCCGGACCGCCTAACGCAGGATCGCGTTCCGGAGGTGGCAGCCCTGCGCAGAGTCACGCATATATGCGTCATCTCGCGATGGCCGAGATTTCCTGTGAACGCGCGCACACAGGCGCGCGCGCTCACAGGAACGGAAGGTAAGAGAGTTGATCTCCAGCCTGCCAGCGGCGATCGTTCGCTGGCAGCCTGGAGATGTGTTTTTTTTAACCCCTAACAGGTATATTAGACGCTGTTTTGATAACAGCGTCTAATATACCTGCTACCTGGTCCTCTGGTGGTCCCATTTGTTTGGATCGACCACCAGAGGACACAGGTAGCTCAGTAAAGTCCCACCAAGCACCACTACACTACACTACACCCCCCCCCCGGTCACTTATTAACCCCTTATTAGCCCCTGATCACCCCTGATCACCCCATATAGACTCCCTGATCACCCCCCTGTCATTGATTACCCCCCTGTCATTGATCACCCCCCTGTAAAGCTCCATTCAGATGTCCGCATGATTTTTACGGATCCACTGATAGATGGATCGGATCCGCAAAATGCATCCAGACGTCTGAATGAAGCCTTACAGGGGCGTGATCAATGACTGTGGTTATCACCCCATATAGACTCCCTGATCACCCCCCCTGTCATTGATTACACCCCTGTCATTGATCAACCCCTGTAAAGCTCCATTCAGACGTCCGCATGATTTTTACGGATCCACTGATAGATGGATCGGATCCGCAAAACGCATCCGGACGTCTGAATGAAGCCTTACAGGGGCATGATCAATGACTGTGGTGATCACCCCATATAGACTCCCTGATCACCCCCCTGTAAAGCTCCATTCAGATGTCCGCATGATTTTTACGGATGCACTGATAGATGGATCCGATCCGCAAAACGCATCCGGACGTCTGAATGAAGCCTTACAGGGGCATGATCAATGACTGTGGTGATCACCCCATATAGACTCCCTGATCACCCCCCTGTAAAGCTCCATTCAGATGTCCGCATGATTTTTACGGATGCACTGATAGATGGATCCGATCCGCAAAACGCATCCGGACGTCTGAATGAAGCCTTACAGGGGCATGATCAATGACTGTGGTGATCACCCCCCCTGTCATTGATTACCCCCCTGTAAAGCTCCATTCAGATGTCCGCATGATTTTTACGGATGCACTGATAGATGGATCGGATCCGCAAAACGCATCCGGACGTCTGAATGAAGCCTTACAGGGGCATGATCAATGACTGTGGTGATCACCCCATATAGACTCCCTGATCACCCCCCTGTAAAGCTCCATTCAGATGTCCGCATGATTTTTACGGATGCACTGATAGATGGATCCGATCCGCAAAACGCATCCGGACGTCTGAATGAAGCCTTACAGGGGCATGATCAATGACTGTGGTGATCACCCCATATAGACTCCCTGATCACCCCCCTGTCATTGATTACCCCCCTGTAAAGCTCCATTCAGATGTCCGCATGATTTTTACGGATGCACTGATAGATGGATCGGATCCGCAAAACGCATCCGGACGTCTGAATGAAGCCTTACAGGGGCGTGATCAATGACTGTGGTGATCACCCCATATAGACTCCCTGATCACCCCCCTGTCATTGATTACCCCCCTGTCATTGATTACCCCCCTGTAAAGCTCCATTCAGACGTCTGCATGATTTTTACGGATGCACTGATAGATGGATCCGATCCGCAAAACGCATCCGGACGTCTGAATGAAGCCTTACAGGGGCATGATCAATTTTTCCCATTTTTTTATACAAAGTTGGCATTTGACCAAGATATTTATCTCACCCAGCATGGGTATATGTAAAAAGACACCCCAAAACACATTCCCCACCTTCTCCTGAGTACGGAGATACCAGATGTGTGACACTTTTTTGCAGCCTAGGTGGGCAAAGGGGCCCATATTCCAAAGAGCACCTTTCGGATTTCACAGGTCATTTTTTACAGAATTTGATTTCAAACTCCTTACCACACATTTGGGCCCCTAGAATGCCAGGGCAGTATAACTACCCCACAAGTGACCCCATTTTGGAAAGAAGAGACCCCAAGGTATTCGCTGATGGGCATAGTGAGTTCATAGAACTTTTTATTTTTTGTCACAAGTTAGTGGAATATGAGACTTTGAAAGAAAAAAAAAATAAAAGAAAAAATCATCATTTTCCGCTAACTTGTGACAAAAAATAAAAAGTTCTATGAACTCACTATGCCCATCAGCGAATACCTTAGGGTGTGTACTTTCCGAAATGGGGTCATTTGTGGGGTGTTTGTACTGTCTGGGCATTGTAGAACCTCAGGAAACATGACAGGTGCTCAGAAAGTCAGAGCTGCTTCAAAAAGCGGAAATTCACATTTTTGTACCATAGTTTGTAAACGCTATAACTTTTACCCAAACCATTTTTTTTTTACCCAAACATTTTTTTTTTATCAAAGACATGTAGAACAATAAATTTAGAGCAAAAATTATATATGGATGTAGTTTTTTTCTGCAAAATTTGACAACTGAAAGTGAAAAATGTCATTTTTTTGCAAAAAAATCGTTAAATTTCGATTAATAAAAAAAAAGTAAAAATGTCAGCAGCAAAGAAATACCACCAAATGAAAGCTCTATTAGTGAGAAGAAAAGGAGGTAAAATTCATTTGGGTGGTAAGTTGCATGATCGAGCAATAAATGGTGAAAGTAGTGTAGGTCAGAAGTGTAAAAAGTGGCCTGGTCTTTCAGGGTGTTTAAGCACTGGGGGCTGAAGTGGTTAAATGAGTATCAAGGCACCAGAAGCTTCTGCTGGACACATGTGCTGTAGAGCTTATAAGTCCTTATTAGAAATGTATCTCTACTAGACTTCCTATACACTTCTCATTTCATCTAATCTGCTTCTTGTAGTTTTTCTGGTCCTGTCCTGGGTGGTACCAGGTCCAAGATGAGTTTCTGTCAGCATTACACATGTGCTTCCTTCTCCTAGCCCTAGCAAGAGTAGACTCAAACCGACTAGAATGTTATAACTCCTTGACGAGGGTATTGGTTATCCATGTTCGCCTCAACCATTACTTTCATACCCACCTTACTCACCTCTAACCACCATTACACTTTCCCACCCCAGAGCCCTAATCCCAATAAAACTCGGACCACCAATTGGAAATGTAATGGCCACAGCAGCCGTTTATTAAATAACATTTACAACCATAACATAACATAATACAGTAAAAACCCCAATGGGGGGAGGTCCTTGAAGCCCCAAAACATCGAGCTGTCAAACCGGGGTGAGCCATTCTTGCCTCCAGCCGTACCGCCCAGCTCAAAGGCACCATCGAATGACCCCCCCTCGATTCACCACAACCGCTCGGTCCACCTGGGAGTCCAGCCCCCACCGTGGGGCCCCCCCAATTGTCCTCAGATTCCACCATGCCCAACTCCAAGGACCCCCCCCCCACCGCCACCAACGACCGGACTTGACCACCTCAACTCCGGGCGTTCCTCCACAACCTCAGGGACACCTCAGTGCCTTCCTGCAACGCCAAACTCCACATATCCAGCCCCACCGCATTCAAATGCACTCCGTCCGATCTCCAAAAAGCCCCCGTTAGCCTCCAAATCCCTATGCCTGACTACCACCGCCCCGTTCCTAGCCATAAAATGCCCAACTGCCCTGTTCACCTTTATCCTCGCCTTATTCACCGCATCCACAGACCTAGCCTCCCTCCACACCTGCCGGGGAACAATATCCGACCATACGATCACCATATCCGGAAATAACGACCACAACCATAAGAAATCCCACTTGATCTCCTTAATCAACTCCCGGATAGGCTTCGCCGCCAAATCATTGCCCCCCGCATGTACCACCAACATGTGCCCTATCCATTCTCACGAACCTATGAACTTCAGGCAGCACCCCTTTCCAAACCATACCCCGCCTCCCAATCCACCTTACCACCGCAGACTCCCTGTCAAATCCTAGCTGTTGACCGTCCGGCCGAACCGCTGCCCGGACGGCCCCCCAGAAGACGTAGGAATGCCCCACAATCCACACCAGAGCGGGCGCCGTATCTGTAACGAGAGAACAAAAAGAACAATACCGCAGCTTTGCACAAACACAATAAACCTAACACCAACCAACCCTCCTCACTTTACAAGCGATCCAAACGCACATAAGATTTAAACCTCGCCGATTCCCAGCGGCCAATCCTCTTAATAACGTCTTCACCCATACCCCATCTAGCCCCTTCTGTCGCTGCCCCGATTCTAAAGGAGTGGTTAGAATACCCCACCTTATCCACTCCCACCCGGCTCAAACACCTCGAAAAAATAGCAGAAAACTGAAAGCGAGACAAAAAGGTGCCATCCGCATGAACGAAAAACGGGGACCCGTCCCCACCCCTTATCCCATAATCCCGCAAACATTGAACCGGGCACATGTCACAATCCTCCACCCGGAAAAGCACCACCTTCTTCCCTTTACCCAACGTATCCGTCTTTGACCGCCGTATAATAAACTCTACCCTTTCATCAAACAACCCAACATCCCTCCTCAAAAGTCCCCCAACCCGACTCACCGACGGACAAACCAACTCCCCCACCCGCATAGCCCCAAAAAAGGCCAGCGAGAAAGCCAACCGAAACAACCTCGTTTCCCCCTCTGATCGACAAACCGTCCGCAACTGCCCCCCCAACTTAAGCAACAACCCAAACGAGACTGGCCTCCTCCCATCCACCCCAGCACCCATCCTCCTCCAACCTTTTAATGCCTGCACCACCAAAAATGACTTTGTCACATCCACCATCCGCCGAGCCTTAAAACCAAAAGCCAATCCGGCCATGTAACTGTTTATCTTGCTAACCTACCAACCCTGCTCCCTACCATGACCCAAAAACATTAGCAAAACCAACTCCGGCTCCTCAATCCCTACTCCCAAAGCGGCACACCAGTCCTCCCACACCCTCCAAGCCCTCATATACATATTCCACGTACCCGGAGCTAATGACGCCCGAATAAGCCCCATCAATGCTCCTCCAGCAGCTCCCACAGGCAACCCGGACACTCCAATCCAACCGCCTCCGCCTCCGGAGCCAACTGCCGAAAACGATTCCACTGCGAACGAGAAAGGGCGTCAGCAATACAATTGTCAACCCCCGGCACATACACCGCTACAACCCAAGCATTAAGTGACAAGCACTCTAACACTAACCGCTGCAGCAGCCGCACCACCAATGGCGACGATGCCGACAGCCCATTTATCGCTTGAACCACCCCCATGTTGTCGCAGTGAAAACGAACCTTTCTGTCCCGGAACCGCTTTCCCCACAACACAACCGCCAGAACAATAGGGAACAACTCCAACAAAGCCAGATTCTTCACCCAGCCCCGTTCCACCCAAACAGCTGGCCACCCTCCAGCGCACCATTGACCTCCACAAAAAGCCCCAAAACCTGAACCCCCCGCCGCATCCGTGAATAACTCAAAATCAAACGCCTCAACAACTCCCCCCATGAACAGCGAGCGACCGTTGTACTGGTCCAGAAAAGAACTCCAAACCTGCAAGTCCGCCCGCAGCTCCCTACCCAACCGTTGCCTGCGCCAACCGCCTACAGAACACTCGCCCCATGGGCATTATCCGGCAAGCGAAATTAAGCTTCCCCAACATCGACTGAAGCTCCCTCAACTGCAACTTTTTTGCCCGAATCGCCCTAGCCACCAAACCTTTCAGATCTACCAGCTTATCGCCCGACAACCGACACTCCATCCTCACCGAGTCAATCACTATGCCAAGGAAACTTAATTCTGTTACCGGCCCCACCGTCTTACCTTCCGCCAGCGGGACCCCAAACCTCTCAAAAACCTAGCTCAACGTTGCCAACAATAATGCGAAAACCGGCGACCCCGGGGGGCCTATACACAAAAAAACATCCAGGTAATGAATTAGCGATTCACAACCCGACGAGTCCACAACTGCCCACTCCAAAAACGAGCTGAAAGTTTCAAAGTAAGCGCACGACAACGAACACCCCATGGGTAAACACCGATCCACAAAGAACCCCCCAAAAACATCCCAACAAATGCTGACAGTCCGGATGAACCGGCAACAACCTAAATGCCGCCTCAATATCCGTCTTTGCCATCAACGCTCCCGCCCCAAAACGCCTCACCCAACCGACCGCCGCGTCAAACGATGTATATACTACAGAACAAACCGCCGGGTCAATACCATCATTGACCGAGGAGCCCCTCGGGAACGACAGATGATGAATCAGGCGAAACTTATTCGCCTCTTTCTTAGGTACAACCCCCAGCGGTGACACCCGCAAATTGTAAACCGGTGGCTCTAAAAACGGACCCGCCATCCGCCCCAGCATCACCTCCTTCCCCAACTTCTCCCCCACCACCTCAGGATGCTCCCTAGCAGACCGCAAATTCTTCCTGAGCAACACCGCCTCACCCGGAACAAACGAAATTCGAAAACCTACCGCAAAACCCAAAACCAACAAACCCGCCGCCTCCCTATTGGGGTACCTATCTAAGTACGGTTGCATCCTTTCCAGCCGAACCGGCGTCACCCCCTTTTCCAAAACCATCACCCCCTCTCTGCTTGCCTCCCTTAAAACACCGCGCTGCCCCGTGATTCCCTCCACAGCCTGTGCATTCGTGCTTAAATTTACATTTAGGCCCGAACCTACAGGTGCCTTCATTGAAGGCAAAACACAGTCCCCTCGCTGAGGCAACCGCTGTATTGCCCGACCCCCCACTACTACCTTCCCCACGAAAGGGCTGCCCCGAACGCACTGAAGCCGTAACCTTCAGCCATAAGGCAATATCCTTATGGTCCCACCGCATCTCAGGGCGAACCGCCTTCCTCTGCCGGAACTGTTCGTCGTACCGCAACCACGCTACTCCCCCATACACTCGATACGCTTCCCCGATTGCGTCCAAATAACAGAACAACCCCGAACAAGCCTCCGAAGTCTTCTCCCCAATCACACTCGCCAATATCGCGAACGCCTGCAACCAGTTTGCAAACGTCCTCGGTATTAACCTATACCGGCGCTTCTCCTCCTCCTCCCGCTTACCATCTTCCCTTCGCACCCTATCCAGATTGAAGCGCTCCAAAGGAAGCAAGGAAAATATCTCCACATATTCCCCCTTCCAAATCCTCTCCCTCACCTCCGACTTCAAATGCGCCCCCAACGGACCCTCAAAGCAAACATAAACCTCCCCTTTTGCCTTATCATCAACCCGAACAGAATCCTCCTCCCCCTCCGTTCCCGCCTGCGTCTGTACCGACACCCCCACACACGGCAACCCCCGCTGCTGCTCCACCGACGACCCTGCGCTCGCAGCCAAACCTTGCACGCCCCAGGCCTGTAACAGCGTCCCCCCACTCAACCCCCAACTAGCAACCAACCCCGCCAGACCCCCCAACAATTGCCCCAGGCCCTTACTCAACTCTAACTGGGAGACACCCCCCACCCCAGCTCCCACACCCTGCACTACCTGCGCAAGTGGACCCCATGCAATCTCACCTGGCTGCCTAGGCGCTGTGTTCCCATCAGCCGCAAGTCCTGACTCCTGAAGATCCCTCCTCTGCGTCACGCTGTCGCCGTCTCTCTGTCCCCTGGACCCGCTGGGACCAGGGACGTCCTCTCCCGGATAGACCATGCTGCTGGAACCTTCATCCTCACCCTGCCTCCTGGCAGGGCAGGAACGCGCGTTGAAACAGGATCCCTCCACGGTCCGGACCTCCTCACATCTCCTGGGCTCGGTCGACTCCTGTCCCCTGGCTCTATGCAAACCAGGGACGCCGGGGTTAACGATGTCATCATAACTGCTCCTGGGGGCGGAGCCTCTCGTGCTGCTTGCAACCTGGGGCCTGCTGCTACCACCGGATCTACATGCAACAGCCCCGCGCTGAATGCCTGACCTCCCACGCCGAGGGGCCGCCCCTGTGCCAGGAGTTACAGGGGCGCCCGCAGTACCCGGTCCCGCTCCCACGCCGTCGCCGCTTGCAGGAGTGGATGGCCGGGCCCGGCCACCCACCAGGCTCCGCCTACAGTGAGGATTCCTCCCATGCCGGGGCCTAGAGGAAGCTGGTGTCGGCGGCACCCGACGTGGAGGGTCCCGGGAGGGGCTCCTAATACGGCGCTGAGCCCGAGGTAGGGAAGTCGATGGGGAAAGGCGCGCCGGCGGCCTGGCCCGCCGCGGCCGTAACACAGGTGAGTGAGGCAAGACGGACACCTCACTCGGCCCCCCCAGCAGCAGCTGGATCTGCTCCTGAGCCCACGCTGGGCCTCTCACCTCAGCCGCTGCCCGCAACTCGCCGATCATGGCCTCCAGACGCTCCATCTCTCCGGTGATGTACCAGCTTTTCTCTCTACCTAAAATGGCCCCTAGCCTTCCTCTTCCCTGCCTATTTAACCCCTTAACTCCACCCCCTCACACCACCTAACCTATCCTAACCTTTCTCCCTGCCAAAGCCCCCTCCCTCTCCCCTAGCCCGACCCCCCCCCCCCCCCAGCTCACTAAACCAAACCCCCGTCATGGGGGCCTCCCCTAAAGGGGGCTCCGCCCCCCCTCAGTCCGGCCACTGCTTTATTTATATTGAGGTTGACACCAGCCCCATCTAATAATGGCTATGAATATGGCCTGCAATTACCATGTGCACATACATACATACATACATACATACATATACAGGTATTACATATTAAGGCATATACATTTTGTTAACCCTCTGCAGTTCGCAGTATATGCAAACCCTTGGAGCAGGATGCTGCATGTCTCCAGGTGCAGGCTATAAGTCTATGGGAATTTATACATTACAAACATGCATTTTTAGTGGCATTTCTCTTTACTTGTGGTGTGTTTTTTGGCTCTGTGGAGTTGAAAACCCCACCATGCTGTGGCTATCGCATTTAAAGCTAATTTTATGGTGTTTATGTGCCATAAATATCCATTGTTTTTTGCCCTTGCTTGAAAAAACACATGTATTGATGGTCATTCCAGTAAACAGACAGAGGTCAGAATAATTCTAATGTGTACCTTTGAAGGACTAGACAAGCTAGGGACTTATAGGTCAGACACCATACCTTAGGAAAAGGTGCCCTACATACCCTAGGGAATGCTATCATTAGATGAAAATAATTTAGCCTAAGCGTGTACAGGCCCTTTGACAGCCAGGGAGAGAGCATGAGCACACCCTAAGGAAGCGAGCACCAGGAAATGGGCAAGGGTGCAAACACAGCATGCAAAATGGGACAATGAGATGGGTGAGTACTCCGGCAGCTGTGCCCTCGAAGAAAGGGCAGGTGTCAGTGGGCACGGATCACCAGTATCACAGTGTGCATCCAAAATGTGCATCAATTCAGCAGTACAATCCACTTTTCTCAAGCAAAATAGAAAAGAACAAGCATTTTTCTAAATAAACTCATCATGTGTTGCTGTGATCTATTTGCTTAAACACATATATTAAGCTTTTTAAAGGGGTTGTCCGGGTTTAAAGCTGAGCCCGGACATATCCCTATTTTCACCCAGGCAGCCCCCTGACTTGAGTATCAGAGCAGTTCATGCTCCGATGCTCTCCTTTGCCCTGCACTAAATCTGCAGCGTACTCAAGTTGTGTTTAATAGTGTTTCTGGGTGTAGTAGTGCAATAGACACTAACCTGAGACGGCTGACTCTCTGCATAGGCAGGTGATGGTAGGAAAATGTTCGTGACGCTAGTGCCAATTAAACGGTGGCACGCCGTTTGCTGATAGCAGGAATAAATGAGGAACACCGTGATGTTAAAACAGAACTCCAACTTTAGTAGTTTTAAATATAGAGACATTCACGGAAGCGCAGTTCCTTTGCATACAGTCGATTTTTCAATACGGTTGATGCAGGCAATACAGATTGAGCAAGGTGACTACAGAGTGTTAAACACACAGGACTTGCAGTACAGGAGCTTGCACTCTATCTCTGACTGATCCTGGAACATAGCAAATCTTCTCCAAGGCCCAATACCTTAACTCTGGCGTATATCCTTGGTTTTAGCTTTATAAAGTACCTCCTCTGTTATCTTGAGTACCTCTTGCTTTCCTGCGCTTTGCCTCTGTCTCCCTCTCAGCTTCCTCAGGCTCTAGAAACTTCTGAGCTCTAGACTAGACTGACCTTTGCTTCCCTGTCTGGGCCTTATATAAACTAGGGCTCTCTAGCTCCCTCTAGTGACTAGAAGCTGGAATGACACCCCTAGCAGGCCTGTACATGCAAGTGTCATAGTAACAGGGAAATACATAGCATTACATTACATGACAATTTATAAAAATGACATATACCAACTTCCCCATAAATAAGGGGGGACGACAGCACACCAAGTGACACTTTTGTAGTGACGGGCATTACAGTCCCCGTACACTACATACCCCACTGCTTTAAGCTGAGTACGGCCTCGTACTCCATCAGGGCTCGCCCAACTGGAATCTCTACCTGAAACAGAAAAAAGAGACATGCAGGCATACATACATGTAATTCATCTGCATTTACATTCATATCAGGTCCAATTGGCAAAGGTGAAGGGTGATGACAAGGGGCGTCGTTCTCTTCTCTCAGGATAGTGAATGGAACTGGGGCGCTGACCTGGCACAGCGTAACATTATAACCAGGATAGTCCATGACAATGAATAAGTCCATAATAGAACAGCACAATAGATAAAACAGTATAAAAACGGAACTACCCAGGAGTTTCCTGTGGGTGTATCACAGGCAAGGGCTCACGTGGAGGAGTCCATTCTTGCGCACAAATGTCAAGTAAGGTATTGCCAGTGGCAACTGTTTGGGAGGAGACACCACCAGAATAATCAAAGTCTCCTAAACGGACTGGCGGGCGTCCCCTGGTCATCCGGGTAGACCTTCTCAAAACAGGGGTCTCCTCTTCCCTTAGCAACAAGGTAGAAGAGAGAGGAGCAACAGGAGGGTCTCCAACAGGGAGATCTTGGTCAGGAACAACTGGAACAACTGGAACAATTAGATCCACTAGAGGGGGAACCGGATCCGGGGCATCTTGAACCAGCTCTTCCGGAGGTGAAGTTACAGTAGGTGCCGGAGCAGGCACCAGCAAGTTCAACCAAGGTGTCAGAAGCCAATGCATGGGATCAGCATCATACCTCAGATTACTAACAGCTTGCATAGGATCCTCGGGCTGTATTGCTGACTCTGACACAGGATATTCAGATCCAGAACTCTCGGCACTAGGTTCTGGTGTCAGGCAGAGCTTTAACCGGTTTCGGTGTACAATTTGGGATCCCTTGTCTTCCCGGGTGATCTCATAAGTGTGAGTTCCAACATTTGGGATTGCCGTGACAACATAGGGACTTCGCTCCCATTTACTGTCCAATTTACTGGTACGGCGGTTATTCTTTAACCATACCACGGCCCCTATTGTCAAGGGTTCTGCATGGGCTGCTTGATCATAGTCTCTCTGCTGTCGGTCCCTAGCATAGTCCATACGCTCCTGAACAATGGCTTTGGCTGTATTCAATCGCCTTTGATGTTCAGCAACCCAGTCGGTGTTAGGTAATGGGTTAATGCAATCAGGTACGTGTATGTCCAATGAATGATCAGCAGGCAATGTCCCTTGGCGCCCAAACATCAAGTAAAAAGGGGTATACCCGGTGGAACAATGTATGGTATGATTGTATGTGAACATGAGCTGTGGCAACAGACTGGGCCAATCTCCTCTGTTCTCAGGAGGCACGGCCCTCAGCATCTCTATCAAGGTCTGATTCATTTTTTCACATAATCCGTTACCTTGAGGATGGTAGGCCGTTGTCCGGATCTTCTTACAGTTGTGTAAGCAGCACAGTTCATGGAACAGATGGGACTCAAAAGCAGGTCCTTGATCGGTGAGGATCTTTTCCGGACATCCATAGGGCAGGAGGAAGTGCTTCCAGAACATTTCGGCTGTAGTCTTGGCTGTCTGGTCTCTCACAGGCACTGCTACAACAAACTTTGTGAAATGGTCAATAATAGTCATGGCATAAGCATACCCTGAGCGACTAGGCTCCAGTTTCACATGGTCGATGGCGACAAGTTCAAGAGGACGGGTACTTACAATGGGTCTCAGTGGTGCCCTCTGATCATGGTGCTCACTTCGTTTTAAGGCACAGGCTACACACTTCCGACACCACTTCTCCATGTCTTCTCTCATGCCCACCCAGTAAAACCGCTGGCGGATAGTGGCCTCAGTCTTTTGGACCCCAAAGTGACCGGATTGATTGTGGTACATCTCCAACACCATACCTGCATCTCGTCGGGGGATGAGAATCTGGTGCACTCTCTCGTTGGACACTGGGTCTAGGCTTCTGCGTAGCAATAGGCCCTTTTGTATGAAGAGTTGATGGCGCTGTCTCCACAGTTTGATGAGCTCAGGATCTGCACTCTTACGCCGAATCCTCTCAGGGGCTCTGCCACTAGTAATGAAGTCCAACAACTCACCCAACACTCTACTTTCAGACTGTAGTTTCACCCACCTTTCTTCTTTAGGATCAGGCCTACTGGAGGGTGAAGGAACTGCAGCTCTGTTATTGGTAGCTCGAGCTTGATCCTGTTGAGCAAATTTGTTATAGAAAGCCGGCATCTCTACATCTTCCCAAGCATCTCGCACATCATCAGGAGCTGTCTCTGTGGGAAGCCTGGATAAAGCATCAGCATTATCATTAGTACGTCCAGCACGATACTTTACAGAGAAATTATAGTTGGCAAGGCGAGAGGCCCATCTCTGCTCCAAGGCCCCCAATTTAGCTGTATTTAGATGTGCCAGAGGGTTATTGTCAGTGAATGCAATGAACGGGGTGGCGGCTAGATAATCCTTGAATTTTTCTGTCACCGCCCACACTAATGCCAGGAACTCTAGTTTGAAGGAACTATAATTCTGGTCATTTTTCTCAGCTCCTTTCAGGGAGCGGCTTGCATATGCTATCACTCTCTCTTTTCCCTCTTGGATCTGGGCTAACACAGCTCCCAGGCCTCGCTTGCTAGCATCAGTATAGAGATGGAAGGGCTTGCTATAATCTGGATAACCTAACACTGGAGGCTCGGTCAGTTTCTTTTTTAGCAATTGGAACGCTATCTCTCTTTCCTCATTTCCACTCAATGGGCACAGGAGTTCTAGGACTTTTCTTGGGTTGCCCCCTCAAGAGTTCCTGGATAGGATCAGCTATTTGAGCAAAATGGGGGATAAAACGTCTATAGTAGCCGGCAAAACCAAGGAAACTCCTCACCTCTTTGACGGTAGTAGGAACCGGCCAATTACGGACAGCTGCTAATTTATCAGGGTCAGGTTGCACTCCCTCTCCGCTTACTACATGCCCCAGGTATCTTACTGCAGGTTTGAGCAGGTGACACTTGGATGGCTTTACCTTTAAGCCATATTTGATAAGGATTTCAAATACTTCTGCCAAATGTTTCAGATGGTCTTCATATGTTTTTGAGTACACAATGACGTCATCTAGATACAGCAGCACTGTTTCGAAGTTTTTGTGACCCAAACACCGTTCCATTAGTCTCTGGAAAGTTCCTGGGGCATTACATAGCCCGAACGGCATACAATTGAATTCAAACAGGCCCATGGGAGTAGTGAAAGCAGTCTTTTCCCTATCCTCGGGGGCCATGGGTACTTGCCAGTAGCCGCTGGTCAAGTCCAATGTGGAGAAATAGGCAGAACAGCCCAGAGCAGTTAGTGACTCCTCAATGCGGGGCAGTGGGTATGCATCTTTGTGGGTTATTTGATTAATTTTCCTATAATCCACACAGAAACGGATACTACCGTCCTTCTTCTTTACAAGAACCAGGGGTGCAGCCCACGGACTACGGCTGTCCCGGATCACATTAGAGTCTTTCATCTCTTGGATCATTTCCTTTACAGTCTGATATGAAGTAGGTGGTAAGGGTCTGTATCTCTCCTTGATAGGAGGATGAGAGCCAGTAGGTATGGTGTGTTGTATGGCACTAACCTCTCCATAGTCAGTAGCATGCTTACTGAAGGCCTGGTGGTGCTCCTTGACAAGCTGTAGAATCCCTTCTTGTTGATGTTGGGGGGTAGTCTCGTCCCCTACATGGAGCTCTTCCTACCAGGGCACTTGTGGCTGGGTCACCGGCGAACATCCGCTGACTGCAGCTGGCG
The DNA here is from genome assembly GCF_905171765.1 of Bufo bufo. Lineage (NCBI taxonomy): Eukaryota > Metazoa > Chordata > Amphibia > Anura > Bufonidae > Bufo > Bufo bufo. Next base: position 391,981,218 of record NC_053391.1, read on the forward strand.
GCTTCTCTGTCGCTGGAAGACGAATGATGTCTTGGAAGGACACCTGGGACAGCTGGGCAACACGGCAATGCTTAGTAAGCGCAACAGGATGATCACTCAGGTTAATCAGACGGACAGGTACTTTACCTTTGGAGACGTTCACCAGGCACTTGGCAGCTCTCACATAAGGGTAATCCTCCATCTGGATTGGTTCCACCAGGGCTGGATAATCTCGGCCTTGGACTCCCAGGACAGCACGACACCATAAAAGAGTTTGAGAATTAGGAGGCAAGGTCACAGGCTTAATATCACTAATCCTGGCAGTACAAATTTCTCCTTTCCCATTAGCAAACCTCTGCTGGGCACTTAACACAGTAATAGTCTTTTGAATCACCCTCCTGGATGCAGAGGAAGCAGTGGGCAAAGTCTGATGTAATACAGCAAGTATTTCTGAATAACAGTTTTTGAAGACATTGGTGCCTAGAATGACAGGATGTCCTCCTCTGTCACCGGCCTGTACTACGATCACTCCCTGTTGAGGCATGGTTACTTCTCCCACCTGCAGGGTGGGTTCCCAGTATCCATGAATCTTTACTGGTTTGCCATTGCTGGCGATAATTTCCACCCAGGATTCAGGCGGTTGGGTCAACTGGTTGGTGTCCCAGAACTTTTCAAATGCAGGCAGCTGAATAGTAGTGACCTGAGACCCAGTATCTAATAGGGCTTCAAAGGGGACCCCGTTGATCTCTATATTGATTTTAGGATGGGATCCTACATAACGTGGCATCCAATTTGGATCCTCTGGACCTAGTGTTCTACCTCCCGAGGGGTGGTCCTCAGCCTCAGGGGTTGCCCGTTTAACTGCCAGCACGTGGATTCTGTGTGTCCCAGCTTTTTGCAGTATGTACACACGGGCCGCTTGCGATCTCTATTACGCCTCCCAGGATCCCTGGGGTGAGTCTCTTGGTAAGGAGGTGGGAACGGCCTAGGAGGTGACAGGAATTCTTCATCTAGCATTATGGGTTTTTCCCACTCCTCTATTTTTCTGCACACTTTCTCTAGACTTTTAGTGAGGTGATTTACTTGCTCTGTCAGCATGGCAATAGTATCGGTAGCTGACACTTGAACAGCTTGGCCGGCCTCAGCTCGGTTAGTGATAAGCGGTTTTGGCCTGCAGGCTGGTGACTCAGGTGGGGTGCTCAACTCAGGAGATACTGCGGACCCCAGAATTTTTATAGCCAGTTCTTTAAAGTCCAGAAAGGTACTGTTAGGGTGCTGGGCGGACAGCATCTTTAATTGGGTCCTTATTTGTTCACTAGACACCCCGTTGATAAATTGTTCCCTCAGGGTCTGGTCCTAGTTATCAGCCTCTTTGGGATCTATCTGAATTACAGCCCCTAAAGCCTCCTGAAGTGATAGGGCATAGTCACGGAGGGACTCACCGGACTTCTGTTTCTTGCCAAAGAAATGCATCTTTATCTCTGAGGCAGTCCTAGTTTCAAAAGTGGCCCTGAGGCGGGTGAATATCTGTTCTAGAGTACTCCGCTCAGTAGCAGGCCAGGATAATACCTCCCTGCGGGCAGCTCCCTCCAGCTGCGCTAGCAGGATTTCCATTTGCTGGTCGGCATTTATGGGGTACAGTTTGAATAATGCCAGCAACTTTTCTTTAAAGTCCCTTAGGGTATGGGTCTCTCCTCTGTAGCGGGGGAACCATGGGGCCCCGAAATAGTAAGGCATGGTAAAGGGCATCATGCTGGGGGCTGTAGGATGATTAGGAGCCGCAAGCTCTCCCGGGGCCGGCTGCTCAGGCACTCCTGGCTCTGACATGGTAGTCTATTGAGATATGGCCGCTGGCGACTAAAGGGGCCGGAACAATCCCCTTCCCTCCGGTTACAAGTTCTTACCGGTATCGCCGGGTCTGCGCAGTCCAAGTCTCGAGAGATTCCGGACGTCCTGAGTACGCGGTGACGTAGAAGAAGCAGGGCCGCGGCGGTGCGATGATGACGAGGGGCGGGATTCTCTGTGTCTTTGCAGGGATCCGCCCACGAAGGTCCTCAGCAGCGCGGGAAACTTTACTCCAGGCGGCCGGTGGCCATCTTTAGCAAAACGCTGTCCATTCACTGACAGCAAGCAGGATTGTAAAAAGTCCACAAAACCACACTCCAATGTGGTGATTTTCTTCCTCTTGGTAGCGCAACACTGCACAGCGCTTTTTAGAGGTTTTAGGAACACTTTGGGTATGATTTTCAGTTCACAAAGTCCACTTTAAATAAACAGGCAATTTGTCACTTTGGTCACAGGGCAACTGTATAAGGCACAAAGTTCACGCTTCTTGCACTAGAAAGCGTGCGTATCCTGTTCGTGACGCCAAAAGAGAGGTGCAGCGTACTCAAGTTGTGTTTAATAGTGTTTCTGGGTGTAGTAGTGCAATAGACACTAACCTGAGACGGCTGACTCTCTGCATAGGCAGGTGATGGTAGGAAAATGTTCGTGACGCCAGTGCCAATTAAACGGTGGCACGCCGTTTGCTGATAGCAGGAATAAATGAGGAACACCGTGATGTTAAAACAGAACTCCAACTTTAGTAGTTTTAAATATAGAGACATTCACGGAAGCGCAGTTCCTTTGCATACAGTCGATTTTTCAATACGGTTGATGCAGGCAATACAGATTGAGCAAGGTGACTACAGAGTGTTAAACACACAGGACTTGCAGTACAGGAGCTTGCACTCTATCTCTGACTGATCCTGGAACATAGCAAATCTTCTCCAAGGCCCAATACCTTAACTCTGGCGTATATCCTTGGTTTTAGCTTTATAAAGTACCTCCTCTGTTATCTTGAGTACTTCTTGCTTTCCTGCGCTTTGCCTCTGTCTCCCTCTCAGCTTCCTCAGGCTCTAGAAACTTCTGAGCTCTAGACTAGACTGACCTTTGCTTCCCTGTCTGGGCCTTATATAAACGAGGGCTCTCTAGCTCCCTCTAGTGACTAGAAGCTGGAATGACACCCCTAGCAGGCCTGTACATGCAAGTGTCATAGTAACAGGGAAATACATAGCATTACATTACATGACAATTTATAAAAATGACATATACCAACTTCCCCATAAATAAGGGGGGACGACAGCACACCAAGTGACACTTTTGTAGTGACGGGCATTACAGTCCCCGTACACTACAAATCACGCAGGGAATTTTTTTGAGATCCGGTGACTTACCAGGGCTCTCCATGGGACTGCTAGGAAGCCCGGTGACGTCACCGACACTGATGGGCGGGCTTTAGCGCTGCTCTAGCCAGTAAAAATGGCTAAAGCCCGCCCATCAGAGCCAGTGACGTCACCGAACACACTGCTGGGCGGAAGCTTCCGCCCGGCAGTGTGTCATGATAAACAAGGGAGTGCATCGGAGCATGAGATGCTGCGATGCGAGCCTCAGGGGGGGCTGCCTGGGTGGAGAAATTTGCCATAGGTTTATATGGAGATTACATTAGGAAAAGGTGACAGAGGATGTTATACTATATTCTGCATACTGTGGGGTGCTATACTGTATACTGTGGATACTATATACTGTATAGTGTTGGTGTTTTTCGATATACTGTGGTGTTTATGCAGTATACTGAGTACTGTGGGGTGTTATACTGTATTCTGCATACTGTAGGGTACTATATACTGTGGGGTTTTATACTGTATACTGCAAACTGTAGAGTGTTATACTGTATACTGTGGGGTACTATATACTGTGGGGTACTATATACTGTGGGGTGGTATATAGAGATGAGCGAAATTCATATTTTGACATTCGTTCACGCTTCGTTTACTGGTAAAAGGTGAATTGCATTATGGATTCCGTTACCACGGACCATAACGCAATTCTATGACGGAATACATAATGGGATGCCTTTAGAGGCATTCCGTTATTAATTCCGTCATAATAGAAGCCTATGGGCTGCATAACGGATCTGTCCCATTTCTGTTATGCAGGGAAGGACTCATAGAATTGCATTATGGTCCGTGGTAACGGAATCCATAACGCAATTCACCTTTTACCAGTAAATGAAGCATGAACGAATGTCAAAATATGAAATTCGCTCATCTCTAGTGGTATACTATATACTATATATTTGGGGGCTTTTTACTGTATACTGTGGGATGTTATACTGTATACTGCATGTAACGGATCTCCTGGCATCATACTTTCCTACTTTTCCATCATCCTCCTCACCTTCTCAACACCCCATCCTGCCACCTCCAATACTGTGTCCCCTTTGCCCCTAATGTTATCCTGCAGAAACAGTCCCCCTGAAAATACTGGTACCACACAGAGCGTCAGTACAAAAACACCCGTTTATATTGTGCGCCAGTACAAAAAATACCCCTTTCATATCAGACCCCCATATAAAACCCTAAATGAGACCCCCCCATCTCAGACCAAACACCCTTTAGACCTCTATGTCAGACCCCCAGTTTTAGACCTCAGATCAGACCCCCATTAGACCTCCATGTAAGAACCCGATCCAATATCAGACCTCAGATAAGACCCCCATTAGACCTCTAGACCCCCAATAAGACATCTATACCCCCATTAGACCTCTCCATAACCCCAGTCAGACCTCCAAAACCCCATTACACCTCTCCAGACCCCAATCATATGTCTATACCCTCATTAGACCTCTCAAGACCCCCAGTCAGACCTCCAGACCCCTCAGTCAGACCAGTCCAGACCCCCCAGTGAGACCACTCCAGACCCCCAATAAACCTCCATAAAAGACCTCAGATCAGACTGTAAAATAATAAAATAACTTACCTCTCCTGTCTCCTGCCTCCACTCTCCCTGTCCTGGCTCTCTTCTCAGGGCCCGGGCTGCACAGTCACCTGACCTCCTGCACCTGAGAAGAGTAAGCAGGAGGAGGGGTAAGTACAGTGCTCACAGCGCTTCACCTCTGCCTCCTCCTCCTGCATACTAGTGAGCACTTCCATTATGGAAGCGCTTACTAGTATTCCCTTTATAAGATGCACTGTTATATGTTATACTGTTATATTGTATACTGTGGGATGTTATACTGTATACTGCATACTGAGGGGTACTATATACTTTGTACTGTGGGGTGTTATCTTCTAAACTGTATACTGTGGGAAGTTATACTGTATACTGTGGGAATGTTATACTATATACTGTGTAGTGTGAGGTGTGTATACTCAGGGGCGTACATAAAAATCACTGGGCCCCATAGCAGGAATCTACATTGGGCCCCCATTCCCCTTTTATAGCCCCTCCTTTTGTTCCATGAACTATTCTTGCTGCTGCGTTTTATAATTTATGCCATCAGGGCCGGATTGGGATTACAAAACAGCCCTGGCACACAAAAGAGGTATAATAGATGCAGATGTATATTATATACAGCAGTGTACAGTTATGTGAGGTACGCGGTATAATAGATGCAGTGTGTACAGGTATATAGTATATTCCCTAGTGTTCTGATATGTGAGGTACAGGGTATAATATATGCAGTGTGTACAGATATATAGTATATACAGCAGTGTACTGATATGTGAGGTACGGAGTATAATATATGCAGTGTATACAGTAGTATAATATGTGAGGTACAAGGTATAATAGATGCAGTGTGTACAGGTATATAGTAAATACAGCAGTGTATTGACACCTCGTACCTCACATATCAGTACACCGCTGTATATACTATATATCTGTACACACTGCATCTATTATACCTCGTACCTCACATATCAGTACACTGCTGTATATACTATATATCTGTACACACTGCATCTATTATACCTTGTACCTCACATATCAGTGCACTGTGGTATATACTACATATCTGTACATATTGCATGTATAATACTGTGTAATATATGCTGTGTGTGTGTATGTGTATATATATATATATATATATATATATATACTGCTCAAAAAAATAAAGGGAACACAAAAATAACACATCCTAGATCTGAATTAATTAAATATTATACTTTGTTCTTTACATAGTTGAATGTGCTGACAACAAAATCACACAAAAATAAAAGAATGGAAATCAAATTTTTCAACCCATGGAGGTCTGGATTTGGAGTCACACTCAAAATTAAAGTGGAAAAACACACTACAGGCTGATCAAACTTTGATGTAATGTCCTTCAAACAAGTCAAAATGAGGCTCAGTAGTGTGTGTGGCCTCCACGTGCCTGTATGACCTCCCTACAACATAGAAACATAGAAACATAGAATGTGTCGGCAGATAAGAACCATTTGGCCCATCTAGTCTGCCCAATATACTGAATACTATGGATAGCCCCCGGCCCTATCTTATATGAAGGATGGCCTTATGCCTATCCCATGCATGCTTAAACCCCTTCACTGTATTTGCAGCTACCACTTCTGCAGGAAGGCTATTCCATGCATCCACTACTCTCTCAGTAAAGTAATACTTCCTTATATTACTTTTAAACCTTTGCCCCTCTAATTTAAAACTGTGTCCTCTTGTGGTAGTTTTTCTTCTTTTAAATATGCTCTCTTCCTTTACCGAGTTGATTCCCTTTATGTATTTAAAAGTTTCTATCATATCCCCTCTGTCTCTTCTTTCTTCCAAGCTATACATATTAAGGTCCTTTAACCTTTCCTGGTAAGTTTTATCCTGCAATCCATGTACTAGTTTAGTAGCTCTTCTCTGAACTCTCTCTAGAGTATCTATATCCTTCTGGAGATATGGCCTCCAGTACTGCGCACAATACTCCAAGTGAGGTCTCACCAGTGTTCTGTACAGCGGCATAAGCACTTCACTCTTTCTACTGCTTATACCTCTCCCTATACATCCAAGCATTCTGCTGGCATTTCGTGCTGCTCTATTACATTGTCTTCCCACCTTTAAGTCTTCTGAAATAATTACTCCTAAATCCCTTTCCTCAGATACTGAGGTCAGGACTGTGTCAAATATTCTATATTCTGCCCTTGGGTTTTTACGCCCCAGGTGCATTATCTTGCACTTATCCACATTAAATTTCAGTTTCCAGAGTTCTGACCATTCTTCTAGTTTTCCTAAATCCTTTTCCATTTGGCGTTTTCCTCTAGGAACATCAACCCTGTTACATATCTTTGTGTCATCAGCAAAAAGACAAACCTTACCAGCGAGGCCTTTTGCAATATCACTTATGAAGATATTAAACAAAATCGGTCCCAGTACAGATCCCTGTGGAACCCCACTGGTAACATTACCTTGTTTTGAATGTTCTCCATTGACTACAACCCTCTGTTGTCTGTCACTGGACAGTCTGTGGTGCAACGTGACGTTGGTGGATAGAGCGAGACATGATGTCCCAGATGTGCTCAATTGGATTCAGGTCTGGGGAACGGGCGGGCCAGTCCATAGCATCAATGCCTTCGTCTTGCAGGAACTGCTGACACACTCCAGCCACATGAGGTCTAGCATTGTCTTGCATTAGGAGGAACCCAGGGCCAACCGCACCAGCATATGGTCTCACAAGGGGTCTGAGGATCTCATCTCCGTACCTAATGGCAGTCAGGCTACCTCTGGCGAGCACATGGAGGGCTGTGCGGCCCTCCAAAGAAATGCCACCCCACACCATTACTGACCCAATGCCAAACCGGTCATGCTGGAGGATGTTGCAGGCAGCAGAACGTTCTCCACGGCGTCTCCAGACTCTGTCACGTCTGTCACATGTGCTCAGTGTGAACCTGCTTTCATCTGTGAAGAGCACAGGACGCAAATGGCGAATTTGCCAATCTTGGTGTTCTCTGGCAAATGCCAAACGTCCTGCACGGTGTTGCGCTGTAAGCACAACCCCCACCTGTGGACGTCGGGCCCTCATATCACCCTCATGGAGTCTGTTTCTGACCGTTTGAGCAGACATATGCACATTTGAGGCCTGCTGGAGGTCATTTTGCAGGGCTCTGGCAGTGCTCCTCCTGTTCCTCCTTGCACAAAGGCGGAGGTAGCGGTCCTGCTGCTGGGTTGTTGCCCTCCTACGGCCTCCTCCATGTCTCCGATGTACTGGCCTGTCTCCTGGTAGCGCCTCCATGCTCTGGACACTACGCTGACAGACACAGCAAACCTTCTTGCCACAGCTCGCATTGATGTGCCATTCTGGATAAGCTGCACTACCTGAGCCACTTGTGTGGGTTGTAGACTCCGTCTCATGCTACCACTAGAGTGAAAGCACCACCAGCATTCAAAAGTGACCAAAACATCAGCCAGGAAGCATAGGAACTGAGAAGTGGTCTGGGTTAACCACCTGCAGAACCACTCCTTTATTGGGGGTGTCTTGCTAATTGCCTATAATTTCCACCCGTTGTCTATCCCATTTGCACAACAGCATGTGAAATTGATTGTCACTCAGTGTTGCTTCCTAAGTGGACAGTTTGATTTCACAGAAGTGTGATTGACTTGGAGTTACATTGTGTTGTTTAAGTGTTCCCTTTATTTTTTTGAGCAGTGTGTGTATATATATATATATATATATATATATATATATATACAGTACAGACCAAAAGTTTGGACACACCTTCTCATTCAAAGAGTTTTCTTTATTTGCATGACTATGAAGGCATCAAAACTATGAATTAACACATGTGGAATTATATACATAACAAACAAGTGTGAAACAACTGAAAATATGTCATATTTTAGGTTCTTCAAAGTAGCCACCTTTTGCTTTGATTACTGCTTTGCACACTCTTGGCATTCTCTTGATGAGCTTCAAGAGGTAGTCCCCTGAAACGGTCTTCCAACAGTCTTGAAGGAGTTCCCAGAGATGCTTAGCACTTGTTGGCCCTTTTGCCTTCACTCTGCGGTCCAGCTCACCCCAAACCATCTCGATTGGGTTCAGGTCCGGTGACTGTGGAGGGCAGGTCATCTGGCGCAGCACCCCATCACTCTCCTTCATGGTCAAATAGCCCTTACTTTCAAAGTTTTCCCAATTTTTCGGCTGACTGACTGACTGACCTTCATTTCTTAAAGTAATGATGGCCACTCGTTTTTCTTTACTTAGCTGCTTTTTTCTTGCTATAATACAAATTCTAACAGTCTATTCAGTAGGACTATCAGCTGTGTATCCACCTGACTTCTCCTCAACGCAACTGATGGTCCCAACCCCATTTATAAGGCAAGAAATCCCACTTATTAAACCTGACAGGGCACACCTGTGAAGTGAAAACCATTTCAGGGGACTACCTCTTGAAGCTCATCAAGAGAATGCCAAGAGTGTGCAAAGCAGTAATCAAAGCAAAAGGTGTCTACTTTGAAGAACCTAGAATATGACATATTTTCAGTTGTTTCACACTTGTTTGTTATGTATATAATTCCACATGTGTTAATTCATAGTTTTGATGCCTTCAGTGTGAATCTACAATTTTCATAGTCATGAAAATAAAGAAAACTCTTTGAATGAGAAGGTGTGTCCAAACTTTTGGTCTGTACTGTATATACACACAGAGCAGTGTATTGATGTGAGACATACAAGGTATAATACTGTAGATGCAGAGATTACAGAAATATGTGGTCAGTTATGCATTATGGTCACTGTGTGTGTTAGGTACATGAGGTAATGGTCACTGTAATTGTCTGAAGTATTATACATGAGTGAGCAATGAGTAAAAACAGGGCATGGAGGGGGGGGGGGGGGAAAAGGATGAAAAGTGGAGGACCTCCTCTTATCTCTCCATTCCAGTCTGTATGGATCAATGCAGAGCTGCTTGTGAACTTCTAATACTTGCTGTTAGGGGTTGAAGGACCTGTGATGATGTCATCACAGGTCCTGGCAGATATACCTTTGAAACCTAGGAACTACACCATTTTTGGTGCAGTTCCTTTGCTAGATTCTGCAGGACCTGTGATGTTGAAGATGATGTCATCACAGGTCCTGGCAGATGCACTGTTCTAACCTGGGAACTACACTTTACACTGTGCAGTTCCCTTACAGGACCTGTAAAGACATCATCAAAGGTCCTTTAGCTTTAGAAAGATAAACAGGAGCAATTAGGGGGCGGGGCCTCTCCTCCACTTCGGGCCCCTCTTTCTGCCTATATGGTATGTACGCCACTGCGTATACTATATACTATGAGGGGCTGGGGGTGTTATACTATATACAGTATACTGTGGGGTGTTATACTATATAACAGGGGTAACTACCATAGCGGCAGACCATGTGACTGCTATGGGGCCCAGAGCAAGAGGGGGCCCAGTTGGGATCTTCTACTGGGGGTGAAAACTTGGTCAGGGCTCTACCCTCTAACATTTAGCAAACGAGGCAGTGGAACAAATGGTCTAAGGGCCATTGAAAGGCGTTTAGGTGGAAACCCTTCTGTCCTGTGTTGGGGGCCCGGTTTGATTCTTTCTATCGGGCCCTTACTTCTCTATGTACGCCACTGCTATATACTGTATACTTTGGGGTGCTATACTGTATACTGCATATACTGTATACTTTGGGGTGCTATACTGTATACTGCATACTGTGGAGGAGCTGGGGGTGTTATACTATATATCTAGTATATTTTTTAATATTTACCAGAAAAGAAATACATTTGGGGCGGAATATGAAATGAGGGAGGGTTGAGGCAACTGACGGGAGGGGGTCCAAGATGGGTAAACAGCCCCTGGCCTATCATACTTTTAATCTGCCCCTGTTGATGTACTGTATGATGTGTGATTTTAATTTTTTACATAACCCCTTCAATATAGTATAGTATATGGTTATAAGCCACTGGTTCCTGCCACAAGAATATAGCAGAAAACCTGATTCTAGCCTACAGGGAAGCTAATGGGAAGTTCTAATTCATTAATTAGTTATGTTCTTTTAGGCCCCTTTCACACAAGTGAGTATTCCCCGCGCAGGTGCAATGCGTGATGCGAATACATTGCGCCCGCACGGAATCCGGACCAATTCATTTCAATGGGGCTGTGTACATGTGCGTTGGTTTTCATGCATCACTTGTGCGTTGCGTGAAAATAGCACCATGTATATTATGCGATTTTCATGCAACGCTGGCCCCATAGAAGTGAATGGAGCTGCGTGAAAATTGCATCCGCAAGCAAGTGCAGATGCGATGCATTTTTCATGGATGGTTGCTAAGAAATGTTGCTTGAATACCTTCATTTTATTATCATGCGCATGCAAAACGCATTAAATCGCATTTCCGCGTGATAAAAACTGAACTGAACGCGATCACAGACAAAACTGAGTGACTTTGTTTGCAAAATCACGCATTTTTCACTGAACGTATTCGCAACGCATCCAGACCTAATCCGCACATGCTCGTCTGCTAGTGGCCTTCGCTTGGATTGTTACAAGCAGGAGCAATTCAGCCTATGACAATATGTTATAAATTACTCTCAATACAATCCGAATATTATACAGTATATAGTGGGAGCTTTCCGGAACTTACTTTACAGACGCAATGCAAAAACAGATTGCCCTTAAATGTACACTTTCATTTATTATTGTAAATACTTTGTAAAGTGCCTTATTTTGAACAGATACTGAGTTTCGTTATGTATCATGGCACAATCATGCCTAGAGCTGCACTCACAATAATGAGCTACACAACATAACCTGCATGTTCAGTCTCTATTGTAACAAGTATAGGCCAAAAGCTGTGTAGTATAAGGCCTCTTTCACATGGGCATCGCGTGTGAGGGCCGGATAGGATGCGGGTGCATCGTGGGAAAGAAAATCGTGCGATTTTGCCTGCGAGTGAGTTTTGACTGCGATTGCGTTGCTCAGTTTTTTCCGCGCGAGTGCAATGCGTTTTGCACGCGCGTGAGAAAAAACTGAATGTGGTACCCAGACCCAAACCCGGACTTCTTCACTGAAGTTCGGATTTGGGTTAGGTATTCTGTAGATTTTAATATTTTCCCTTATAACATGGTTATGAGGGAAAATAATAGCATTCTTAATACAGAATGCTAAGTGAATTAGGGATGGAGGGGTTAAAAAAATATATATAAATATTAAGCTCACCTCATCCACTTGTTTTCGCTGCCCGGCTCATCTTCTTTCTTCTTTGATGACCTGGGAGGAAAGGGACCTTTAGTGACGTCACTGTGCTCATCACATGGTCCATCACCAAGAAAGAAGATGAGCCAGGCAGCGTGAACAAGTGGATGAGGTGAGCTTAATAATTATAATTTTTTTTTGAAACCCTCCATCCCTAATTTACTTAGCACTCTGTATTAAGAATGCTATTATTTTCCCTTATAACCATGTTATAAGGGAAAATAATAATGATCGGGTCCCCATCCCGATCATCCCCTAGCAACCATGTGTGAAAATCGCACCGCATCCGCACTTGCTTGTGGATGCTTGCGATTTTAACGCAGCCCCATTCACTTCTATGGGGCCTGCGTTGCGTGAAAAATGCACAATATAGAGCATGCTGCGATTTTCACGCAAACGCACAAGTGATGTGTGAAAATCACTGCTCATGTGCACAGCCCCTTAGAAATGAATGGGTCTGGATTCAATGTGGGAGCATGCGTTCACCTCACGTATCGCATCCGCACGGAAAACTCGCCCGTATGAAAGGGGCCTAAGTGATGTAGTGCAAGACAGAGCAGAGCAGTGTATTATAAGAGATAAGCAATATTACAGGTTATTTTCATTTCTGCAGATTATATTGATGTATGAGCTGAAATTTGGTGTTGAATTTGGACCTTCTTCTCAACTTAAAGGGGTATTCCCATCTCAGACAATGGGGGCATATCGCTAGGATATGCACCCATTGTCTGATAGGTGTGGGTCCCACCTCTGGGACCTGCACCTACAACGGAGCAGGGAGAGTTGTGGCTGGAGGACCCCAGATTTCCCGTCGGCAGACGGCCCCATAGAAATGAATGCAGGCCGGCTGCGCATGCGCAGTGCGCCATCCACTCATTTCCCCGCTCCGTTCTCATTGTAGGTGCGGATCCCAGAGGTGGGACCCGCAGCTATCAGATAATCTGGGCATATTCTAGCGATATGCCCCCATTGTCTGAGATGGCAAAACCCCTTTAAGAAAAGTTTCAATGCCTAAATCACTTGAACGTATGCATTACAATAGACCCATTTTTTTGCTATTTATAAAATATTCTTCCTCGCCATTTTTTTAAAGCACACTGGGAAAACATCTATGTATTTTTCTTGTAAAATGTTCTGTTTGCGAATAAATCTGAATTAAAAATGCTATATACAAAAAAATACTGATAAGTGGTAGGCAATTAAGAGTGCCGTATTTGTGTGAGGGGAGGCGGGGCGTTCACTATTTAAACCTGGCCCTCCTCCCCCCACTTGTCGGTTCGAACGATTTCGAATCGGCTTGTGGGTTGGTGCCAGAGAAGGGCATGCGTCACTGGAGGATCGGGGGATCGGCTGCGTCGAGCTCGTCGCTACGGTGATTAGGTAGGCAGGGTGGCTTGCACACCCGTCTCGCTATGTATAACATGTGGGGCTGCCGAGCGTGCCGCCGGTCCCCAGCTGCGCTGGAGACTGCCCGCACTCCCGATCGCTTCCGGCACCCCGAGACAGGCACCCCGATCCGCTCCAGGCCCTGCGCTAAGCACCCCCGCTCCCACATGCAGCGTCCCCCAGGCAGGCACCCCTCACCTGTGGCTCAGCAGCGACGGGTCACGACGTCCGCTCGCATACCCTGAGCATCGGTCACGCCGGCCGTCGGCTCCACAACGCAGCGTTATATATCACTCACTCCCGTATCAGAACGTTCTACCGTAGAGGAAAACGCCGTCCGCTCACACAGGGGTCTATTCATTAGCTGCAATCAGTAAGCGGAGGTCCAGCTGCAGGATCAGGGGACGGAAGCCGAAACCTATAGGCGATTAATACGCCGCGGCTTTCCCTGTACAAATAGTCGATAGCGGTGGGCACGGGATGCAATGTTCCACATGGCGGAGCGCAAATCCCTCGCAGCCGATCCTGATGCACGTTCTCCTGGTAATTACAATTAGCGAGGCTGTGAAGGTGGACATGCTTATTCATGTCTAGGAATCCGCTGCAGAATAAACTCGTCTTCTTTACTGCGCCAAACTCAGGCAAGACGAGATAAGCAGATACTCAGACATGTGCACTGTATAACAAGTTATGATTTCAATGGTTAATTCTAACCTAGAAGGGAATCACTGGCTTGCTGCGCTCCAGCAGGTCCTGGCTTGAGAGAGGGCGGGGGATGGTCGACACCTACAGGCCCATACTGGTACTGCAGTCTTGGTGCAGGGCTCCTCTGCTCAGGCACAGTGGCTAGGTACTAAGGCAGGAGTAAAAAAAAAAAAAAAAAATATTTAAAAAAAATTTGGAATATGTTCAAGGATCAAATATTAAGAGGGCTTCAAGGAGGGGGGCTGGCCACGTCACTTTGCGCACGCAGCCGGGCCGCCCGTAAGCCCATACGGTCAGTCAGGGGGTTGGTTCGGGCGCAGTCACAATAATCCGGTGGTTAGCTAGGGAGCGGTGGCATGAGTGAAGTGTCGCCCAGCTGGCGTGCGCTCACTCACACGTCTGTTCTTGGTTATTCAGGTTCACAGGTGGTGGGCTAACTTACGATACTGTGGGGTTCGTGGCTGTCATGGCCGCCAGGTGAGTCAGGGGTGGTGCATGCGGGGGCCAACCCCCTCTTTTCTCCTGCATAGGCTTGGGGGACGGGGGATGGTGGTCTATTATGTCCAGGCCTCTGGCGCATCTCTTACAGGGTGGCGCCTACAGTCGTGGCCTTTGGTGGGGGGGAAAAAAAAAAAAAAAAAAAAATTATAATAATGGTATAGATAGGAATGTTGCTTTGCCAGGTCTGTCACGACTACAGACTCCTTATAAAGCCCTGCCATGACTGCAGGCATCAGTCTGTCACGACTACAGACCCGCTCTAAAGCCCTGCCACGACTGCAGGCAACAGTCTGTCACGACTACAGACCCGTTATAAAGCCCTGCCACGACTGCAGGCATCAGTCTGTCACGACTACAGACTCGTTATAAAGTCCTGCCACGACTGCAGGCATCAGTCTGTCACGACTACAGACCCGTTATAAAGCCCTGCCACGACTGCAGGCATCAGTCTGTCACGACTACAGACTCGTTATAAAGTCCTGCCACGACTGCAGGCATCAGTCTGTCACGACTACAGACCCGCTCTAAAGCCCTGCCACGACTGCAGGCACAAATCCGTTACGACTGCAGACTCATTATTAAGACCGGCCACGACTGCAGGCATTAGTCTCATGTCAACAGACTCATGAGGTAATACTACCACGTCTACAGGCGATGGTCCGTTACCGCTACTCTCGATGTAGGGTCCCCTCACGACTATAGGGGCTAGTCGGTCACATCCACAGACTCGGTCGCACTCCCGTTAACTACAGGCACTGGGTGGGCATCTACGGGTAGTTGCGTCACGACTACGCACGTGGGTCAGCCACGGCCTGGGAGGTCAGCCTTCACGGTCACAGGTAGGTCCAGTTAGGCTTCAGTCTCCCAGCGGGTTCCAGTCACAATAACCAGCCCCTAGGTGAGGGGGGGCACTCCCGCACCGGCGCACAATGCCAGGGAGCTGTGCGGCTCCTCACGCGGCACACGGTTCAAACCAGCGGGGGCCGGGGCCCACGGTAAGGAAGGGCTCCCTCTGATCCGGTGCACATTGCCAGGGAGTGGCGCTGCTCCCCACGCGGTACGAGTGTCCAGCCGGCGGTGGGTCGGCCCTCCCGCACTGGTGCATTCTGCCAGGGAGCAGCGTGAGCTCCCCACGCGGCTGGGGGGTAAGGCTCCTCATCTTCAATAAAGTCTGGCACGGGCCGCCGTGCCGTTAGGTAGGCAGGGATCAGGGGAAGGAGTACTAGGCTCGGTCAGGGGGAGCAGATCATAGGCGGTGGCTGGCTTCCTGCTGCCGGCCGTACATTAGGTTCCAAGGGGGTTATTTAGGCACAAGATGTTAGTTAGTCCGTGCAGGTGATCTGCGTTATACCATGCTCTTCATGCTCGTACTCAGAGCTGTGCCCATACGGGAGCTGCTTAAGTGGTTGATAGTGAAAAAAAAAAAAAAAAAAATATGTATGTATATATATATATATATATATAAAAAAAAATAATAATATATACATTTTTGAGTCTCTCACGCATGGCTTCTCCGTGTGAGTTTTACACATATGACTCCGCCATTAGTCTCTCACGCATGGCTTCTCCGTTTTAGGTTTACACATATGACTCCACCATTAGTCTCTCACGCATGGCTGCTCCGTTTTAGGTTTACACATATGACTCCGCCATTAGTCTCTCACGCATGGCTGCTCCGTTTTAGGTTTACACATATGACTCCGCCATTCGAGTCTCTCACGCATGGCTTCTCCGTTTTAGGTTACACATTTGACTCCGCCATCTGAGTCTCTCATGCATGACTTCTCCGTTTAGGTTCACACATATGTCTCCGCCATTAGAGTCTCACGCATGGCTGCTCCGTTTTAGGTTACACATATGACTCCGCCATTAGAGTCTCTCACGCATGGCTTCTCCGTTTTAGGTTTACACATAGGACTCCGCCATTAGTCTCTCACGCATGGCTGCTCCGTTTTAGGTTTACACATATGACTCCGCCATTAGAGTCTCTCACGCATGGCTTCTCCGTTTTAGGTTACACATTTGACTCCGCCATCTGAGTCTCTCATGCATGACTTCTCCGTTTAGGTTCACACATATGTCTCCGCCATTAGAGTCTCACGCATGGCTGCTCCGTTTTAGGTTACACATATGACTCCGCCATTAGAGTCTCTCACGCATGGCTTCTCCGTTTAGGTTCACACATATGTCTCCGCCATTAGAGTCTCTCACGCATGGCTTCCCCGTTTTAGGTTACACATATGACTCCGCCATTAGAGTCTCTCACGCATGGCTTCTCAGTGTGAGTTTTACACATATGACTCCGCCATTAGTCTCTCACGCCTGGCTTCTCCGTTTTAGGTTGGCACATATGACTCCGTCATTAGAATCTCTCACGCATGGCTGCTCCGTTTTAGGTTTACACATATGACTCCGCCATTAGTCTCTCACGCATGGCTTCTCCGTTTAGGTTCACACATATGTCTCTGCCATTAGAGTCTCACGCATGGCTTCCCCGTTTTAGGCTACACATATGACTCCGCCATCTAAGTCTCTCACGCATGGCTTCTCCGTTTTAGGTTTACACATAGGACTCCGCCATTAGAGTCCCTCACGCAGAGCTTCTCCGTTTTAGTTTTACACATATGACTCCGCCATTAGAGTCTCTCACGCATGGCTTCTCCGTTTTAGGTTTACACATATGACTCCGCCATTAGAGTCTCTCACGCATGGTTTCTCCGTTTTAGGTTACACATATGACTCCGCCATCTGAGTCTCTCACGCATGGCTTCTCCGTTTTAGTTTTACACATATGACTCCGCCATTAGAGTCTCTCACGCATGGAGATTAAAAAAAAAAAAAAAAAAAATTCCTCACCAGGCCCAGCTGCGCTGGGACTAGTCTCCCATCTCACCATAGCTAAGAGACTGATGGCCAATTCCTTGGCCAGTAATACTCTGAGGGCTTACAAGACAGCTTGGCACCTGTTTCAGAGATATGAGAACACCTACCCGGCCGCTGGCCGGGGACCTATCACTCACCTATTGGGCTTCGTCTGGGTTTTGCCACTCTCAATTAAACCTGTCCTATAGCATTGTTAACTATACATGGCAGGTATTCAGCACCATTGGTGCAGGCTACATCCGGACCTACCGTCACTCTTCTCCGCCCACCCGATCAAAGCGGCGTTGAAGGGTTTGCGCAAGATGTCTGTTGTGAAACGACATGGGCGTCAGCCATTTACCGGTAGCTTGTTCAGGCCGTGACAGGCAAACTGCAGGGGCAAACCGTTCAGGCCGCAGGTTAGTGCTCTGGTAGAAACAGCCTTGTACCTGGCTTTCCATGGATTCCTCAGGTCAGGCGAGCTCATGGGCACCAATACGCTGGCTGGGTGCCTGCGGAAAGGTCAGCTCATCCGGCGCGGGTCCATCTATGTCCTCACCTTGGCCTCGTCCAAGACGTCACGGCCGGGGCAACCAGTGGCGGTCAGATACTTTCCCACGGACAGCAGATGGTGTCCGGTGCAGGCCTTGGAGGCTTGGCTGCGTAGTATTTAGTCCAAGCGGCATGTTCTCCCGTACTCGAACTAGTCAATGCCCGGCTAACCACCGCGGCCTTTCTTACGTACTTTCAGGTTAGTTGACAGGTCCAGGGGTCGGTCCTCGCTGGATCACAGGACATTCCTTCCGCATGGGCGCGGCAGCGGCGGCGTCCATGCATAAGGTGCCAGTACATGTCATCAAACGGTTGGGTCGTCGCAGTTCCGTGTGTTCCATACGTAATATCCCGGATCCTTATACGAAATATCATTGGCTTTCGAGTTTTGGTCTGTAGTTTCTGTTATCAAGTTTTCTAACTCCTATGCATGGTTCTTTTGGCCCCTTTAGGCTACCCTTCGATAAGCAGTTCCGGCATAACTCTGCTGCTTCTAGGTTGGGGGGGTGGAGTATAGGCGTAGGTAGGGGACCCTCTCAGCATGAGCCGATCCGAGCACAAGTGGTAGGCAATTAAGAGTGCCGTATTTGTGTGAGGGGAGGCGGGGCGTTCACTATTTAAACCTGGCCCTCCTCCCCCCACTTGTCGGTTCGAACGATTTCAACCCACCCAGGAGCCCTCCCTTCTTTCAGGTCTCATTATTGGGGTAGCCCCCTTTAGGCTACCCTTCGATAAGCAGTTCCGGCATAACTCTGCTGCTTCTAGGTTGGGGGGGTGGAGTATAGGCGTAGGTAGGGGACCCTCTCAGCATGAGCCGATCCGAGCACAAATGCAATAAACACATTTTATATGCTGCAGGAGTTTAGTTTGTCTAGATTTTTATTTAGAATTTATTTAAAAATTCAGTCTACTGGTATCATGTTATAGAGCTGTATGAGCTGAGCAGATTGATATATAACTTATAGAAAAAGATTGTAACTGGTAGCTTATTGACTGAGATCTCTGCTCTTTCTGAGCTTAAAGGGAACCTGTCACTGGGATTTTGTGTATAGAGCTGAGGACATGGGTTGCTAGATGGCCGCTAGCACATCCGCAATACCCAGTCCCCATAGCTCTGTGTGCTTTTATTGTGTAAAAAAACTATTTGATACATATGCAAATTAACCTGAGATGAGTCCTGTATGTGAGATGAGTCAGGGACAGGACTCATCTCAGGTTAATTTGCATATGTATCAAATAGTTTTTTTACACAATAAAAGCACACAGAGCTATGGGGACTGGGTATTGCGGATGTGCTAGCGGCCATCTAGCAACCCATGTTCTCAGCTCTATACCCAAAATCCCAGTGACAGGTTCGCTTTAAGAGTGCATTAGGTGGTGTCAGTGATTGATAACTTTTCAATGACATACATGTATAACAGTCTTCTAAAGAAATATGTAAAGGGTTCAATGACAAACTGTCCTGATTTTGAGGGTGCTTGAGATAAATGGATCCCACGTTAGACAAGGCGACTGAAATGGGGACGGGGCGGAGAGAGCTTGGAAGATGGTGATGGATGGTGACGTGGTACCCCTGAGAATGGACTGGGGCCTGGGCCAAATGGAGTGGCGCCTCTCTGTCAGCACTCAGCTATAGTGTTGCGTGCGAATATTCAAATAGCGAATTTTAATTGCAAATATCGCCACTTCGAGAATTTGCAAAGATTTAGAATATAGTGCTATATATTCATGTTCGCAAATATTCTAGATTTTCTTTTCATCAGTAAGGGAGGCTTCTTGCTTGTGGGCCAATGAGAAGGCTGCAATGTCTTTGTCTGAGCTTAGCAACATCCCTAGCAACCAATAGGAAAGTTGCCTACCCCTTACTATATAAGAAACTCCCCAGCAGCCATTTTCTACAGTTTTTTGCAGTGAGAGAGAGACAGCAGTGTCATTGCTGTGTTCTGTGCTTTACTGTGTCATTACATTAGATAGTTAGTTAGTTAGTTAGCTTATATATATAATACAGATAGTTAGTGGGAGATAGTCAGTGTAGGTTAGATAGTGATATAGTGTAGCTGATAGGATCCAGTGCAGGGTGTTAGATAATGTGATGTTCTGCTGTCCATACATACACGCTACAGACTTAGTGCACCAATCAGTAATATGTAGTCCGACCTGCTAAAATGTGAAGTTACACGTATTGCACCAAAATAAGCGCATCATTAATTGCCGATTTGCGCAATCGCGAATATATTGGAGCACTCTATCTGCGTATAAAGCTATTGTAATGTTCTGCAGTGCCAACCATTTTCTCCAGTCTCAGGAAACTTCTAGCAGCTTGAAAGATGTAGCAAAAGTGACCCACGCCTGTTTTGCCTACATTGCCGATTTTCGAAATCAAGAAAATAATGGTGAATTCTAGAATTTGCAAATTTATGACGAATTTTTGCCCAAATATTTGCAAAATATCGCAAATTCGTATATTGCCCCTGCCGTTCATCACTACTTAGCTATGGGGTGAACTGCATCCTAAAATTTCTCCTGCAACCTAAAAAAGTTACCCAAGAGTTGACAGGACAAATGAGTTATAATTTTCCATTTATCTGAACCAGGACCATGAAGCATTCAACAAACAGCTGAATTCAGAAATCTCTGAAACCCTATATTTATGAGTGGTATTAACCCTTTCGCTACCAGCGCCATACATGTACTGCGATGGGCAAATATGGTGCCCCCTCGCATGTGCAGCGGGCATCATGGCCGGCGGGTCTCCGCTGTTTCGAACAGTAGAGACCCGCGGCTAATCACCGTGACCGGCAATAATGCAGATCGCGGTAATTAAAGCCTTTAGATGCCTTGATCATATGAGATCACCGCATCTAAAGGGTGAAATATCCAGAAGCTGTCGCTTCCGGGCTTCTTACCGGCATCCTATGTGGCCAGTGAGTAATTGATTTTAATACGCCGAGTCTCGCTGAAGAGACACAGGCATTAAAGCTGCCATTCTAATTTTGGCCTCCAGGTGGCAGACCAACATAAGAAATGAGCAATTCTCAGTAATAAATGGATTTTAAAAATCCATGATTGTTCAGAATTTGTTTAAAAGTTTGATTTGTATGCTCAAATACGAGCTTCAAAATCATAAGAAAAAAGTAAAAAAATATAAAAACTTAAAACAATTTAAGTTTAAATCACGCCCCTTTCCCTATACTAACAAAATAAATACATAAATAACAAAAAATATAAACATTATGGGTATCACTGTGACTGAAAATGCCCGTACTATTAAAATATAAAAATATTTTTCCAATACGGCGAATGGCGTAATAGAAAAAAGGGTAAAAATGGCCAATTTACTATTTTTTCAGTTCTTTTCTTACCCACAAAAATTTAATAAAATGTGATCAAAAAATCACACACGCTCCAAAATGGTATCAATAAGATGTAAAGATTGTCCCGTAAAAAAATTTGCCCCCACACAGCTCAGTAGACATAACTATAAGTTATGGGGGTCAGAATATGGTGATGTAAAAATTTTCTTTTTCTATTTAAGTTTATTTTTACACTATTTAGACATAAAAAACTATATATAGGTATCGTTGTAATCGTACTGACCCAGAGAATAAAGGGCACGGGTTATTTTTGCCATAAATGGAAGGATGTGGGAACAAAACCCGTAAAACTATGGAGGAATTGCTTTTTTTGCAATTCCACCCCATTTGGATTTTTTTTCCCGCTTCCCACTACATTGTATGCCATATTTAATGGTGGCATTAGAAAGTACAACTTGTCCTGCAAAAAAATAAGCCCTCATACAGCTATGTGAATGGAAAAATAAAAAAGTTATGGCTCAAGGAAGATATGGAAATAAAATGAAAACACAAAAAGGAAAAAAAGCTCCGGTATCCTAAGGGTTAAGGGAAGTGACAACCACTCTAACCACCAGATACAATGTATGGAGAAAAGTATTGGAACATACCTCGATCATTGAATTCATTCCGTTCCATTGCCACTGTTGTATAAAATCCAGCACCTAGCCAAGCAGTCTGGCTTTGTGAAAGAACTGCTAGTTCTAAAGAGATAACTAAATTTGAGTGTGGTACTGTAATTGGGTGCCACCATTGCAACAACTCAGTTCATGAAATTTCTTCCCTCCTAGATATTTCACCATCAACTGTGAGTGGTATTATTTGAAAGTGGAAGCGTTTAGGAACCACTGCAAGTCAGACACATAATGGTAGACCATGTAAAGTAACAGAGCGGGGTCATAGAGGGGAGAGATGCAATGATCTACTGACTCAATAACTGTAGAGATCCAAACCTCTTCTGGGAGTAACATCAGCACAAGCAAAACCTGCCATGGGAGCTTCAGGGCATGGGTTTCCATGACTGCACAGCTTCATACAAACATCACCAAACACAATGCCAAGTGTTGTATGAAGTGATGTAAAGCATCTGGAGCAGTAGAAATATATTCAGATTAGTCACAGTTCTCTGGCAATCTGATGGACAAGTCTGGGTTTGGTGAATGCCAGGAGAATGTTAGCTGCCTGACTGCATTGTGCCAACTGTAAAGTTTTGTGGAGAAGGGATAATGCTATGGGTTTGTTTTTCAGGGGTTGGCCTTAGTTCCAGTGAGAGGAAATCCTAATGTCTCAGAATATCAAGATATTTTGGACAATTGCACTTTGTGGGAACAGTTTAGGAAAGGATCTTTTCTGTTCCAGCATGATTGTGCCCTAGTGCACAAAGCAAGGTCCATAACTGCACGGTTGGATGAGTTAGGTGTGAAAAACTTGACTAGCCCACACAGAGCCCTGACCTCAACCCCACTGAACACCATTGGGATGAACTAGAAGGGAGATTGTGGTCAGGCCCTCCCATCTGATAATGGGCAAAAATCCCCACAGACATACTCCAAATCTTTTTGAAAGCCTTCCCAGAAGAGTGGAAGCAGTTTTACCTGCAAAGGGAGGACCAACTCCATACCAATGCCTATGGAAGTAAAATGGCATGACATAAATACTACTGTAGATGTCCCAATACTTTTGATTATATAGTATATTTTGAATATAGCCTGATTTATTGGGTTACTTATAGAGTAGTGACACAATACAGCTTTGATCAATGAGCTTGAGGACATCTATGTTCTAGTATAACATTTAGATTCAGTGCAACATAGTGTCAGATGTTTGAAAGGGAACTTGTCGCCACGAAAATGCAGTGCAGTCTGTGGGCAGCATGTTATAGAGCAGGAGGAGCAGAGATTTATATATAGGTTTCAAGGTAAAAATTCAGCAAAACTTGTAATTTATTCATTAACTCCGTAAGGACCGGGCTCATTTTCACCTTAAGGACCAGGCCATTTTTTGCAAATCTGACCAGTGTCACATTATGTGGTGATAACTTTAAAACGCTTCGACTTATCCAGGCCATTCTGAGAATGTTTTTTCGTCACAGATTGTAATTCATGACACTGGTAAAATGGAGTAAAAAAAATTCATTTTTATTTATTAAAAAATACCAAATTTGCCCAAAATCTGGAAAAATTAGCAAATTTCTAAGTTTCAATTTCTCTACTTCTATAATACATAGTAATACCTACAAAAATAGTTATTACTTTACATTCCCCATATGTCTACTTCATGTTTGGATCATTTTGGGAATGACATTTTATTTTTGGGGGATGTTACAAGGCTTAGAAGTTTAAATGCAAATCTTTTGAATTTTTTCAGAAATTTTCAAAAACCCACATTTCAAGGACCAGTTCAGGTCTGAAGTCACTTTGTGAGGCTTACATAATAGAAACCACCCAAAAAATGACCCAATTATACTACACCCCTCAAGGTATTCAAAACTAATTTTGCAAACTTTGTTAACCCTTTAGGTGTTCCACAAGAATTAATGGAATATAGAGATACAATTTCAAAATTTCACTTTTTTGGCAGATTTTCCATTTTAATAATTTTCTTCCAGTTACAAAGCAAGGTTTAACAGCCAAACAAAACTCAAAATTTAAGGCTCTGATTCTGTAGTTTACATAAAAACCCCATATGTGGTCGTAAACCGCTGTACGGGCACATGGCAGGGTGCAGAAGGAAAGGAATGCCATACGGTTTTTTGAAGGCAGATTTTGCTGGACTGTTTTTTTGACACCATGTCCCATTTGAAGCCCCCCTGATACACCTGTAACATCCTGGAGTATGTCACTAAACTCTTTCTCCCTGCTACAACATGTCAGGTGCATATGTATTGTCATCTTGTGTAGTCTAACATTGCATTTTCCATTATATGTATTTTCTATGCCTGTTTCATATATTATGCTGTAATTTCCATGTACACCAGCAGGTGGCAGACATGTGTTTAGCTCAGTTTAGCGTACGGATGGGCTGGTCCATCCGTACCAAGGTAGGAGACACCGTTGACACCATACCTACTACACAGAGACATTATCCCCCTCTGGCATTCCTCACCTGGTACGTGAGCTATTACATCTTAAAGGGCCCTGCTACAGTACCTGCACAAGTTGCAATTAACTATTAATATTGCGCCAGTGTGCATTAGCGGGAAAACTAAAAACTGCCCACCATGAACTTTGTATTGTGAACCAAGGGAGTGCAGACTCCTCCCTCCTGGCTCCACCCTCACCTCCTGCATGCACCATGACGGAAAAGAAGATGGCCGCCAACCCGGAAACCAAGATGGCCGCCGATGCTGAGCCTGCTCCCGCGGAGGATGCCGCTGATACAGCCGCCCAGGCTTCGGACCAGCCTGCACCGCAGACGGTGATTGGACCCCGCGATGACCACCAGGAGGCACCGGAACCGGCCTCGACATCAGGTAGGAGCAGACGCGCTCCCTGAGGCCCAGGGCCGGTACGTAGCTGCCCCTGCACCGCTCCCTGTGGGTCCCGATACCCCTGATAGGCCCAATCCTGCTCCGCCATGCACAAATACTGGTGCGGCGGAGGCGGCCGGAACTTCCACTCCGCCGCCCAGAGCTAATACCGCCAGAGCGGGACGTTTAAATCCAGAGGTCCCCATAGTGAGCCCTGAAATCCCTGCGGCTCCAACTCTACAGGTGGGGCAAATAACTAACTCTGTCCTGACTTTCAATCCCAGAGTGCAACCCTACATTGTGCCCTGGAAGCTGCCACAGGCACCCTCAGTTTGCCTACCAGAGCCTGTCACAGCTGCATTCACCAGGCTGACTGCTCAGCCAATTCTTAAAGACACCACAAGAGGTCAGTGGTGCATCATTACAGCTGCAGAGAGCACCCAGGTTAAGAAAGAACTTTTGTCTCCTCAAATATGGGATCCAGGAGGATGTTTTCCAGACTTTCCTGTTAGGAAAACTACCCATTATAGCAATTAACCACTACCTTGTGTGGATTACAAGTGACTTATGGACTTTTTGTTCCTGTCCACAGTCAAGCACCCAAAGAAAAGACTCAAATAAAACCTGAGCTCTTTGTGATTTCATATTGTAATAATTTTGCACTAAGTACCAGTTTACATGTTATGTAACGTTTAAGATAACATGTCCATTGTGTGTATTACCCTTCTAGGGTTCCGCAATGTGAATTTATGCACTGTTTGTAATGATTGCACTTAACCATTGCACTTAACAAAAATGTAGCAACTTACTTAAAGTGTGCCTTTTTACAGCTCTTGTTCTCTCCCCCTTTATACGGACTGTCTTTATAGGGACGCTGAATACTAATGGCCTACACCCGGTGATATATACCCATAGGAACCCAGGGTAGGACCAAGTGGTAAGTCCAGGCAGGTCCAGATTACTTCACAGGTACCCCTGCTGCTTCGGGAATCGTTAGAAGCCCTAGGCTGCTCCTTCCTGCTTGTTAAATGTTCCGGATTGTTCCCATCCGGAGGTGTCTCATTTCCAGGAGCGCACAGGATTTAAGGCCCTCCTCCTGTGACTTGCCAGAAGATACGGAGACGATAAATACCTCCCCTTCTGAGCCTTTTGCCTAAGGTAAGGCGCCTCAAACCTTAGAGCCATATTTAGCTTCCTTTTAGTCATTATAGTGATCGTGCTACAAGCCAAATTTCTTCAGGCTATGGTGCAGGGAAGGGAATACAGGATAAAGCCACCCTTCTATTTGCGGGCTTTGCATTACACAATGGTAGGATTACGGAGTAAAGACACCCCCATACTGTAAAAACAGGGATCCCAAGACAGGATCGAGCCTCGGCTGGGGCCAAGATCACTCTTCCCAGCCTGAGCCATCAGCCTCAGCTGGTTGACAAGAAAAGCAGCCATCTCCAGCCTCCAGGAAGAAGCATTCCCTGTGAGCCAAGCTGTGAGTACAGATCCAGAGACCAGGAGAAGCCAAATCCCTCCTCAGCTAGTCAGGCCCATATCAAGCAGAAGACAGACAGAGCAGAAGATATATACCTGCCAGATTCTCCAGGCATATAGTATAGGAGCAGAAGAGGCATTAACCCCTGCCATACATTGTCAATACCTGCTGGGACCTAAGGACTATTGCTGTACTCATATGGATTTATGCTGCACCCCTTCAGTAAAGACAAGTTGGATCATATTTCCTGTCTGGATCTCATTCATTCCTCAATTACTCCTATTAACCACACTCATTTTATTGCTAGTGAGCCAGGATCCAGGAGTCCAGCTGTACCAAGGTAGGAGACACCGTTGACACCATACCTACTACACAGAGACATTATCCCCCTCTGGCATTCCTCACCTGGTACGTGAGCTATTACATCTTAAAGGGCCTTGCTACAGTACCTGCGCAAGCTGCAATTGGCGTCACGAACTA
Source organism: Bufo bufo (assembly GCF_905171765.1). NCBI lineage: Eukaryota > Metazoa > Chordata > Amphibia > Anura > Bufonidae > Bufo > Bufo bufo. Next base: position 392,008,007 of record NC_053391.1, read on the forward strand.
AAAACTATTAATATTGCGCCAGTGTGCATTAGTCCCAATCCGGCTTACTGCACACCCCTAGAGTAGAAACTGCAAAAAAGTGACCCCATTTTAGAAACTACACCCCTCAAGGTATTCAAAATAGATTTTTCAAACTTTGTTAACTCTTTAAGTGTTCCACAAGAATTAATGGAACATAGAGATACAATTTCAAAATTTCACTTTTTTGGCAGATTTTCCATTTTAATAATTTTTTTCCAGTTACAAAGCAAGGGCTAACAGCCACACAAAACTCAATATTTATGGCTCTGATTCTGTAGTTTACAAAAAAAAAAAACATATGTGGTCGTAAACCGCTGTACGGGCACACGGCAGGGCGCAGAAGGAAAGGAATGCCATATGGTTTTTGGAAGGCAGATTTTGCTGGACTGTTTTTTTGACACCATGTCCCATTTGAAGCCCCCCTGATGCACCCCTAGAGTAGAAACTCCAAAAAAGTGACCCAATTTTAGAAACTACAGGATAGGGTGGCAGTTTTGTTGGTACTATTTTAGGGTACATATGATTTTTGGTTGCTCTATATTACACTTTTTGTGAGTCAAGGTAACAAGAATTAGCTGTTTTGGCACAGTTTTTATTTTTTGTTATTTACAACATTCATCTGACAGGTTAGATCATGTGGTATTTTTATAGACCAGGTTGTCCTGGACGCGTCGATACTTAATATGTATACTTTTTTTTTATTTGTGTAAGTTTTACACAATGATTTCATTTTTGAAACAAAAAAAATAATGTTTAGTGTTTCCATAGTCTGAGAGCAATTGTTTTTTCAGTTTTTGGACGATTATCTTGGGTAGGGTATGATTTTTGAAGGATGAGATGACGGTTTGATTAGCACTATTTTGGGGTGTGTATGACTTATTTATCGCTTGCTATTACACTTTTTGTGATGTAAGGTGACAAAAAATTGCTTTTTTTACACCGTTTAAATTTATTTATTTTTTTACGGTATTCACCTGAGGGGTTAGATCATGTGATATTTTTATAGAGCAAGTTATTATGGATGTGGCGATACCTAATATGTATACTTTTTTTATTTATATAAGTTTTACACAATGATTTCATTTTTTAAACAAAAAAAATCATGTTTTAGTGTTTCCATAGTCTGAGAGCCATAGTTTTTTCAGTTTTTGGGCAATTATCTTGGGTAGGGTATGATTTTTGCGGGATGAGGTGACGGTTTGATTGGCACTATTTTGGGGTGTGTGTGACTTTTTGATCGCTTGCTATTGCACTTTTTGCGATGTAAGGTGACAAAAAATGGCTTTTTTTTACACTTTTTTTTTTTTTTTACGGTATTCACCTGAGGGGTTAGGTCATGTGATATTTTTATATAGCAAGTTATTAAGGAGGCGGCAATACCTAATATGTATACTTTTTTTTATTTATGTAAGTTTTACACAATAATATCATTTAAAAAAAAAAATTTAAATCATGTTTTAGTGTCTCCATATTCTGAGAGCCATAGTTTTTTCAGTTTTTGGGCGATTATCTTAGGTAGGGTCAAATTTTTTGTGGGATGAGATGACGGTTTGATTGACACTATTTTGGGGTGCATATGACTTTTTGATCGCTTGCTTTTACACTTTTTGTGATGTAAAGTGACAATTTTTTTTAAATTTAGAACAGATTTTATATTTTATTTTTTATGGTGTTCATCTGAGGGGTTAGGTCATGTGATATTTTTATAGAGCCGGTCGATACGGACACAGAGATACCTAATATGTATACTTTTTTTTATTTATGTAAGTTTTACACAATAACAGCTTTTTTAAAACAAAAAAATGATGTTTTAGTGTCTCCATATTCTGAGCTATAATTTTTTTTATTTTTTGGGCGATTGTCTCAGGTGGCTCATTTTTTGCGGGACGAGGTGACGGTTAGATTTGTACTATTCTGGTGGGCATACGCCTTTTTGATCGCTTGCTGTTGTACTTTTTGTGATGTAAGGTGACAAAAAAATGGTTTATTTAGCACAGTTTTTATTTTTTATTTTTTACGGTGTTCATCTGAGGGGTTAGGTAATGTGATATGTTTATAGAGCCGGTCGATACGGACGCGGTGATATCAAATTTTTTCCCCCCCTTATCTTTTACCAATTTTTTTTTACTTTATTTGGGAAAAAATTACGTTTTTGTTTATTTTTATTGAAACTTAATTTTTTTGGGGTAAAACTTTATTTTTTAAACTTTTTTTTTCATTTTATTTTTTTTCCTACTTTGGGACTTCAACTTTTGGGGGTCTAATCCTCTTTACAATGCATTCCAATACTTCTGTATTGGAATGCATTGGCTGTATGAGTAATACAGTGTGTATTACTCATACAGCTTCCGGCCTGTGAGATCCAGGGGGCTGGATCTCACAGGCTCGTCACAGGAAGGCAGCGCCAATGCCGCAGGTAGGCATCGCGCTGCCTTCCATGCCATCAGGTCCCCCCTACAGCCGCATGGGGACCCGATGGCACCGCCGCTCGCCGCAACCTGTAAAAGCCGCAAACCGCAGGTCTGAATTGATCTGCAGTTTGCGGCGATCGTCGACACGGGGGGGGGGGGGGGGCATTTTAGAGGGGGGGGGGGCATTGATCCAAGGTGCCTGCTCAATGATTTGAGCAGGCACCTTGTTCCGATCACCGCCCGCTGTCATGTGTCCTTAAGTACCGGGACATCATGCCGTACCGGTACGTCATGTGTCCGGAAGAGGTTAAATCACTTCTGACTCTCAGCTTAGGAGTCATGGATCTGGTCTTACTCACTGATTGACAGCTTTCCCTATATAATCGTGGATACTGTTATAGATGTTCATCACTGAATTAAAAAAAACTCCTCCATGACTCCTCAGCCTATTTAAATGAGTAAATTACAAGTTTTACTGACTCTTTTCCGACAAAACTATATACTGTATCAATCTGCTCAGCTCCTCCTGCTCTATAACACATTTAGGTTCCCTGGAAGTATACCAATTATAATGATAATATGAATCTCAAATTATAATTGTAATCTGGCTCATGGTATTATATGTTAATAATATTATATGCACTATTGGAATAATATGGGATGCATGTGTATATTTACACTGGTATATTTCTGGTAACTTTGAATGTTTCTAATACACTATAGAACAACGCATAACTGCTATACGAAGTATATGGCTTTTATAAGGATTATGGACAATGCAATCCTCTGTCTCTAAAACAGCTGAGTTGATACATGGTACACATAATATGCCTCCATTTATAATGTAATGGTGACTGCACGCACTGCAGAGATCATTGATTAGTAAATAAAAGGTCACATTGATCAACTATAAAAAATATGATGATGTGGATGGAATAATGACTGCTGCAGTCACTATTGTAGAAAATGCAGCAGTGACTTTTTCTCAGATTTTCATGCCCTACATAGGAAGAAAAACTACTACTCGTATTTTTGCAAGCTTAAGCCCAGATGTTTTTGTCATTTTTATTTGGTAAATAAATAGACTTGTAAAGAACTTTAGATTTGTGGTTAAGCAGGGAGATTAGATTAGTAACTACATATGTTACAAGCAACAATGTCTGTCAATAAGTTATAGAATCATTTATAGATTCCCAGGACAAGGGATTCAGGAGATTTGATCACCAAGTGAAGAATGCAGAAGCACAGAGGGATATATTTACTAGGCAAGTCAGTATTCTGGTAAAAAATATAATTTCCTTGCACATTATTTAAATGTTCAAACAAAACATCTTAAAAATGTACTATGGGTACGTCCACCTCTGGCTTAAACACTGCAGACTTGCTGCCACAGATTTGCCAGTGGGACCTGTGAAGTGAAGCATACTTACTAGTGTTGATCGAGCACCAAAGTGCTCAGGTGTTCTGGTGCTCCAGTAGAACACTTTGGGATGCTCAAGTGCTCTACAGAGCATCAGAGCACAATGGAAGTCAATGGGAGAACCAGAGCATTAAACCAGACACCCCCTGCTCTGAAGAGGGGAGGGTGTTTGGTTCACAGGAAAAGGTCAGAAATTGATGGAATCACCACTGAAATGGTTCGGGAACACCATGTGGAGGATGTCTGGATGCATCTTGGACTCTCAAGTCGCTGTTCGGAACGATGTTGTCCGAGTAGTACGCCACTTTTACAGACTGACAATAATCCGCACAAAACCGAAGATAAAATCGATTTTAGAGAAAAAATTGTTAGGAAACATTCTTTCCTGTATATTTACTTGTATATAAAGTGCAAGTGCAGCCAAAAATTACAAGGAACAGTCACTCCGATACAACCTGTATATCACATAATGGAGGGCCTCATTCACATTGTGGTATAATTGTTCAGGTAGTGGGATTCCTACACTCATAAAGCCTATGCACTAAGTGAAAGGGCTGCCAAAAATTACAAGGAACTGGCACTTCAATACACCCTTTATTACACATAAAGGAGGGCATCATACATACCCTTGAAAAATTACGATTGATGGCCTGCTGGTGACCCTCAAAAACATTACTAGCAAGGGCTTGCTGGTGACCCTCTAAAACATTAGGAGCGAGGGTCTGCTGCTGAGCTGACCCTCTAAAACATTAGGGGCGAGGATCTGCTGCTGAGCTGACCCTCTAAAACATTAGGGGTGAGGGCCTGCTGCTGATCTGACCATCTAAAACATTAGGGGTGTGGGCCTGCTGCTGATCTGACCATCTAAAACATTAGGGGCAACGGCCTGCTGTTGATCTGACCAACTAAAACATTAGGGGCGAAGGCCTGCTGTTGATCTGACCATCTAAAACATTATGGGCGAGGGCCTGCTGGTGACCCTCTAAAACATTAGGGGTGAGGGTCTGCTGCTGATCTGACCCTCTAAAACATTAGGAGCGAGGGAAGCCCAATAAGCATGTTGATATGATGGAGGAGGAGGACGAGAAAAGGAAGATTGAACCATATACCCTTTTTTGTGGTGGAAGGGAATACAGTGTATTCAAGACACCATAAAAGCCACATTTAAAGTGCCTTTATGTTCAGCCGCTTTCCTCTGGTGGAGTAGATAAGTCAGTGGCAATCCAGGCCTTGTTCATTTTTATAATAGTCAAACTGTCAGCATTTTCAGGCGGATGCGCTTACCAATTATTATGCCCCCAGCAGCACTAAATACCCGCTCTGACAAAACGCTGGCGGCAGGGCAGGCCAGCACCTCCAAGGCGTAGAGCGGCAGTTCATGCCACGTGTCCAGCTTGGACACCCAATAGTTGTAAGGCACAGAGGGATCACTGAAGAGGCTGACACGATCTGCTACGTACTCCTTCATCATCTTCCAAAACGTTTGACACTAGGCCGCGCATCAGGGTGTGGGTGCTGGCGGGATGTCATGAAACTGTCGCAGGCCTTGGCGAGTGTTTCCCCTGCCTCTGTTGGAACTGCTGTGTGTTCCCCTCATCTCCCCTCCTCAGTTGCCCAAGGAACTACTTACTCTGCCGCCGGTGTTGCCACCTGGAAATTTTAGGAGCAATTTTTTCACAAGGACCTTCTGGTATTGCATCATTTTGCTAGTACTCTCCACCACAGGAATGAGAGATGAGAAGTTCTCTTTGTAGCGGGGGTTGAGAAGGGTGAACAACCAATAATCGGTGTTGGCCAAAATGCGAATAACGCGAGGGTCACGGGAAAGACAGCATAGCATAAAGTCAGCAATGTGTGCCAGAGTCCCAACAGACTAGACTTCGCTGTCTTCATCAGGAGGATGACTCTCAATCTCCTCATCCTCTTTCTCCTCTTCAGCACATCTACGCTGAACAGATGGAATAAGCCTGCTATGGGTACTACCCTCTGTAGCGGAGGCAACAGTCTCTTGCTCCTCCTCCTCATCATCATCCAATTTGCGCTGAGAAGGCGAACTGATGGTGGTCTGGCTATCACCCTGTGTACTGTCTTCCCCCATTTCCACCTCTTCCACATGCAAAGTGTCAGTTTTCATTGTGAGCAGCAAGCGTTTCAGTAGACACAGAAGTGGGATGGTTACACTGATAATAGCGGCATCGCCACTCACCATCTGTGTTGATTCCTCAAAGTTGCGTAAAACCTCACAGAGGTCAGACATCCATGCCCACTCATCGCTTGTTAAGAGCAGAAGCTGACTTAAAAGGCGACAACCATGTTGCAGCTGGTATTCCACTATTGCCCTCTACTGCTCACAAAGCCTGGCCAATGTGTGGAACGTGGAGTTCCAGCACATGCTCACGTCGCACAACAGTCGGTGAGCTAGGAATTGCAAGCGCTGCTGCAGCATTGCCAGACCGGCAGCAACTGTAGATGACTTTTGGAAATGGGCACACACACGGCGCACCTTCACCAGTAGCTCAGGGAAATTGGGGTATGTTTTGAGAAATCGCTGAACCACTAAGTTAAACAAGTGGGCTAGGCATGGTATGTGTTTGAGCTTGCCAAGCTCCAAAGCCGCCACCAAGTTCCGGCCATTATCAGACACAACCATGCCTGGTCGTAGGTTGAGTGGCGAGAGCCACCGCTCAGTCTGGTCCCTTATTCCCTGGTGTGCTGTTTGTCACCTAAGCAACTTAGTTTCAGCACGGCCTGTTGACGCTTCTCCACTGCAGTGCTACACTGCTTCCAGCTACTGACTGATGGCTGACTGGTGCTGCAAGATGAGAATTCAGAGGTGGAAGTGGAGGTGGATGTGGAGGAGGAGAAAGGGGCGGGGGTGTTGCAGCCACTAATGTAGGTGGTGGCGGAAATCCTGATGGAAGTAAGGCCTGCAATCCTTGGCATTGGTAGCACCTGTGCCATCCCAGGGTACGACTCGCTCCCGACCTCCACAACGTTCACCCAGTGGGCCGTCAGGGAAATGTAGCGTCCCTGGCCAAAAGCACTTGTCCATGTGTCAGTCGTTAAGTGGACCTTCCCAATAACTGCGTTGGTCAGGGCACGGGTGATGTTACGGGACACATGCTGGTGTAAGGCGGGGACGGCACATCGATAAAAATTGTGGCGGCAGGACTGAGTAACGAGGGACGGCTGTCGCCATCAGGCTTCGGAAAGCCACAGTGTCCACAAGCCTAAATGGCAACATTTTCAGGGCCAGCAATTTGGAAAGGTGCCCATTTAGTGCTATGGCCTGTGGGTGGGTGGCTGGGTATTTGTGCTTTCGTTCAAAGTCCTGGGGTATGGACATTTGTACGCTGCACTGGGACACAGAAGTGGATGTGCTAGCTGATGGTGCTTGCAAAGGTCCAGGTGTAGGGCGGGAGGCATCCGGGCCTGCGTCTTGGACAGGGGATTGTCCAGCACGTAACACAGGGGAAGAGGAGGCAGTGGTGTGACCCGCAGACATTGATTGTGGACCCAGGGGTTCGGCCCACCTATTACGGTGCTTTGATGTCATGTGGCGGATTATGCTGGTGGTGGTGAGGTTGCTAGTGTTAATGCCCCTGCTCATTTTGGTATGGCACAGGTTGCAAATAACAATTCTTTTATCGTCTGCACTTTCCTCAAAAAAGAGCCAATCTGCGGAACACCTACCCCTTGGCACAAGGGGGTGCTTTGGGGAACAGTTGCGGGCCTGTTTGGTGTGGCCAGCCTTCTCCCTTTTGCCACCCCACTGCCTCTTCCAGCCTGTTGCGGTGCTGCAGATCCCTCCCCCTCTGTACTGCTGTCCTCACTCGGCTTGCCACCTTCCCAGGTTGGGTCAGTGATTTCATCGTCCACCACCTCCTCTTCCACTTCCTCACTCTGCTCATCCTCCTGACTTGTTGACCTAACAAGAACCTCACTTATTGACAACTGTGTTTCATCTTCATCATCAACCTCTTGAGACACTAATTGCCGTTAACTTATTGGCAACTGTTTCTCATCATCATCATCCACCTCGTGAAACACTAATTGCCGTTCCCCACCGTCATCTTCCTCTGACTGTGGATGCTCAAGAGTTTGGGAATCAGTGCACAAGATCTCCTAATGTCCCTCTTCAAGCGGTCTTGTTGAGAGGCCCAAATCATGGAATGGCGATGAAAAGAGCTCCTTGGAATATCTGAGTGTGGGATCACTTGTTTGCCAAGACTCTCCATGGTGGGAGGAAGGAGCATCAGGGTGAGGATTCTATTAACCAGACTCTTGGCTACTGACACTGAACTTTGTGAAATTTAGGGTGGTGCTTAACCGACTGGAAGCATTATCTGCCTCAATCTAACCGACCACCTGGTCGCACTGGTGTGACTTCGCTAGTGGTGTCCTGCGCCACCCTGCAACCTGGGATACGAAGCTAGGTATCCTGGATGAGTTTGTTTCTTGTGCTCTGGCAGCAGGCATAGTTTTACCGAACCCAGGGCCACGGCCTCAGCGTGCACCATCAGCAGCACGGCCACTTCCCCGTCCCTTATAGTGATGAGCGTCAGGGGATATATTTGAATTTGCAATACTTCACGAATATTTTGTAGAATATTTATCATATATTCGCAAATTTGAGATTATTTTATTGAATGCGAAAAATTGGCAACGTAAAAATCGCGTAATACAAATTCTGAAAAATCGAAATACAGGCACGGGTCACTTTGGCTACATTTTTCAAGCTGGTATAAGTTTCCTGAGACTGGAGAAAATGGTTGCACGGAAGAACATTAGGATAGCTTTATATGCAGATAGAGTCAAGTGCTCCAAAATATTCGCTATTGCGCTAAACGGCAGTGATTTGAAAAATAATTCGCACTACGTGCAACTTGACATTTTAGAAGGTCTGACTACAGATTACTGATTGGTGCACTAAGTATTGTTGTGAACTTGACATTGCTTCCTTCTCATTGGCCCACAAACAAGAAGCAGTGTTCAGATGGCAAACTTCTACTCAACTTGAGCATATTAAATGGTATATATGCTTGCAAGTATGTCACACGTACAGTAGCGCAGGTTTTGTAAGTGTATGTGCAAATAAATTACACTGAATGTCACAGATTTTTAGGATGCGCAAACGTTATACAGGAGATGTAGCGCAGGTAATATCGCTGTCACCAGTGGCTAAGAGAAAATTACACTGAATGTCACAGATATTTAGGACGCACAAACATTATACAGGAGATGTAGCGCAGATAATGTCGCTGTAACTAGCAGCTAAGAAAATATGACACTGAATGTCACAGATTTTTAGGACGCGCAAATGTTATACAGAAGATGTAGCTCAGGTAATGTCGCTGTCACCAGCGGCTAAGAAAAAAATTGCACTGAATGTCACAGATATTTAGGATGCGCAAACGCTATACTAGAGATGTAGCGCAGGTAATGTCGTTGTCAGCAGCAGCTGAACAATTGTGCTGAATGTCACAGATATTTAGGATGCGTAAATGTAATACAACAGATGTAGCAGAGGTTGTGTCACTGTCAGCAGCGGCCAAACAATTGCACACGATTTAGCGCAGGTTGCGCTAATAATATATATTGCAGCCAGATAAAACAATAGTCCTTAAAATGACTTTTGGGTCTCTAACACCTTTCAACACTAAACCCTGCCTAAAAAAAAAAAAAAATTCCTGTCCCTACACTATCTGTCCCTTCTGCTGCAGCTCGCCCTGACTAAGACTGAGCCGAACCACGTGTCATCGGGTGCTATATAGCACCCAATGGCATGTTCCGGCCAGCCAATCACTGTAATGCAGCCAACAAACGTGCGGGGAGGAGACTCAAGAATCGCTCTCGAGCACACGCGGTGTTTGGCTGAACACCGCGATGTCCCGAGCATTGCGATGCTCGAGTTCAAATGGTGTTCAGCCGTGCATGCTCACCCAACACTAATACTTATGAGTAGCCGCAGTGATGACAAGTCTCCTAGTGGCATGTGACCTAGCAGTGATGTGCCCAAAGTGCTGTGCCGACAGTAGCCAAGTAGCAGGGAGCAGGTATGTTTCTCTTCACAGGCCCAGCTGGCTGGGGGTAGGATTTGAAAAATAAATTTCAGAAAACCCTTAAAAAAAAAAGAACCAAAAATAGATGAAACATGAAGTCTTGGGTATTTTTTGGCATGCGTTACCAGCATCTAACTGTTGACCATTTGGAGGGTGCTCAGAGCCATTACAACATTGAAAACATGTTCCCTACTTAAAGGGGTGTCGGCTCATAACATAGCAAAGGGAGAGTGTTTAAATGAAAGACAAAAAGACGCTCCATTCCAGTGACGAGGTCCCTATCCTTCTCACATGTAAACAGAGAAGGGCTCACTAACACAGATTAAGGCTCCATTCACACGTCCGCAAAATGGGTCCGCATCCTTTCCGCAATTTTGCGGAAAGGGTGCGGACCCATTCATTCTCTATGGGGACGGAATGTGCTGTCCGCATCCACATTTGCGGATCCGCACTTCCGCATCCGTGCTTCCGTTTCCGCAAAAAAATAGAACATGTCCTATTCTTGTCCGCAATTGCGGACAAGAACAGGCATATTCTATTATGTCTATTACGCACATTGCCGCTTTCCGTGTTTTGCGGATCTGTGTCTCCGTGTATCCGCAAAACACATTGCGGACGTGTGAATGGAGCCTTAGGCCTCTTTCACACTACCGTTTTTTTTTTTCCGTTTTGCGGTCTGTTTTTTGCGTTCCGTATACGGTCCGTATACGGAACCATTCATTTCAATGGTTCCACAAAAAAAACGGAATGTGTTCCGTATGCATTCCGTTTCCGTATTTCCGTTTTTCCGTTCCGTTGAAAGATAGAACATGTCCTATATTTGGCCGCAAATCACATTCCGTGGCTCCATTAAAGTCATTGGGTCCGCAAAAAAAACGGAACACATACGGAAATGCATCCGTATGTCTTCCGTTTCGTTTTTGCGGAACCATCTATTGAAAATGTTATGCCCAGCCCAATTTTCTCTATGTAATTACTGTATACTGTATATGCCATACGGAAAAACGGAACGGAAAAATGGAATGGAAACGGAAACACAACGGAAACAAAAAAACGGAAAAACGGATCCGTGAAAAACGGAACGCAAAACACTGAAATGGACATACTGTAGTGTGAAAGAGGCCTTAGACAGATTTGTGAACAATATTTGAGAGTAATCGGTCTTTTGTGTATGTAGAAAATGTTTCAGATCTTTGAGTTCAACTCATGCAAAATGGGAGCAAAACCAAAAGTGTTGCATTTATATTTTTGTTCAGTGTAATTTTTATTTGAGTTTTCAATTATTTTTTATATTCAGGTAAATGTAAAAAATAGGAAAACTAGCCAATTTTTCTCATTTTTTGCTAATAGCACAACAAACAACTAAAATATATATTTTTTAACGCCCTCGTGCCATAACGGTTATTATGATATATGGGATAAATGGATTATGGTTGCTAAGGGTTGGGCTAGAACCTATGGTGTGGTGAGGGTGGTCTTTTTATTTTGTTTTATTTTTTATATTTTTTAACTTGCACTAAACAGTTTTTGTGATAGATAATTAAACAATGCATATTATATTAATACTACTAGAAGAATTGCTCTAATGGTCCTATAGTTTTGCATGGTCTAGGACTTAGAAGAGCAGTTGACAACAGATAGATAAGGAGCAGGTCAATGAGGTCATAATTTCAGCTCAGACTAAACATAACCTTCTGTAACAGTGTATTACATGCTGGTGTTGTTAGTAGTAGTAGTATTTACAACAGATATAAAGCAATGCGTAATAAAATTAGACATTATTTTTAATTGTAAACTTTATATATAACATTTAAGTTTTAAACTTCTCATACAATTTCCCCTCACAGACAAAACTTCTCTCTACAGACAATCTTTTTCTCTTCTATTTCTGTAATTTTTTTCAGTCCATTTTGCAATTTTTTCTGAGATATTATCACATCTTACCTTTATAGCTTTACTTACCAATGACCCTTTGCTTCTCCCCTTCATTACATTGATTTTTCTATCTGGCGGTTACTATTGTCCCTCTTCATTGCTTTTTATTTCATCTCACTACCTTTGCTCCCGTGACAGCTCCTGTGTTCTTCTGAAGAGCTCATTAATCAAAAGGCAATTAATTTCCAATCGGAGCAGGTAAATAACAAATAAAGTTATTTAACATTTACCTTCATAGCAAGTGAAATCTGAGCAGCATGCCAGGCAGAGAGTGGAGATTAAGTACTTCATTAGAGATCTGGAGGGAAAGAGCAGGAGGAGAGGTATAAGTGGTACACATGGTGAGAGATCCTGAATAGGACACACAGTGTGTTCCCTCATCTCTGCTGAACACACACAGAGCAAAACATTACAAAACATGTCACAGAGAAGAAATATTTGTGCCATGATGTGAGAAAAAAAGCACATTGAGCATTGCAAACAAATAAGGATACTGTGTGCTATATTTTGCACTCTGCAAAATTACATTTATAAAATGTTTGAAGCCATTATTCAGAGGTGCAACTAATGAGTTGACTTCATCTGTGTTCAACTAGTCCTTTTTGGTCTGTGTTCTGTCTTCATACACGTTCACATAGTCTGCAGTCTGACATTCAGTATACGCCATTCCTGTCTTCCAAATAAGAGGACTGTTCTCTGTAGTCTAACTTGTTTATTGGCGAAACAGTAGGGTTGAGCGAACCCGAACTGTAAAGTTTTTTGGACCCCGGACCCGAACCCCAACATTTCCGTAAAAGTTTGGGTTCGGTGTTCAGCGCTTTCTTGGTGCTTTTTGAAAGGCTGCACAGCAGCCAATCAACAAGCGTCATACTACTTGCCCCAAGAGGCCATCACAGCCATGCCTACTAATGGCATGGCTCTGATTGGCCAGAGCAGCATGTGACCCAGGCTCTATATAAGCTTGTGTCACGTAGCGCTGCACGTCACTCTGCTGTTACAAGTGTAGGGAGAGGATGCTGCTGGACTTTTGATTTCAGGGAGAGAATAGGAGAGAATCTAACTCAGCGATCTACCTAGAAATAGTTGTGTGGGTGCAGGACACAATCGTTTTTCCCTGCCCTGAGGCCATTGACCAAAAAAAAATAAAACTTTTATAATTCTGTTAGTTAGGTGGGTGGTGGCGTTGGCGGACATTTTATGCATGCTCAGTGCACCAGCACTGCATCTGAGCTTTTGGGACATTGCAAATCACCATTTTTTGGGGGCAAACTACAACATCTGTATTAGTCAGTGTGCAATTTAACCACTTCAGCCCTCCTAGCTTAAACACCCTTAATGACCAGGCCACTTTTTACACTTCTGACCTACATTATTTTCACCGTTTATTGCTCAGTCATGCAACTTACCACCCAAATGAATTTTACCTCCTTTTCTTCTCACTAATAGAGCTTTCATTTGGTGGTATTTCATTGCTGCTGCCATTTTTACTTTTTTTGTTATTAATCGAAATTTAACGATTTTTTGTGCAAAAAAATGACATTTTTCACTTTCAGTTGTAAAATTTTGCAAATAAAACGACATCCATATATAAATTTTTCTCTAAATTTATTGTTCTACATTAGGGATGAGCGAACCCGAACCGTACCGAATTTTGGGGTGTCCGTGACACGGACCCGAACCCGAACATTTTCGTAAAAGTCGGTGTTCGGCGCTTTCTTGGCGCTTTTTGAAAGGCTGCAAAGCAGCCAATCAACAAGCGTCATACTACTTGCCCCAAGAGGCCATCACAGCCTTGCCTACTATTGGCATGGCTGTGATTGGCCAGTGCAGCATGTGACCCAGCCTCTATATAAGCTTGGGTCACGTTGCGCTGCACGTCACTCTGCTGATTGAAGCATAGGGAGAGGTTGCAGCTGCGACGTTAGGGCGAGATTAGGCAGATTAACTCCTCCAAAAGACTTCATTCTGTGATCGATCTGCAGCTGTGGATCATTGAAGTGCTAATATTGACTTGCTCACTTTTTTAAGGGCTGCCCAGAGCGTTTTTAGATCACTTTTTTTCTGGGGTGATCGGCGGCCATTTTGTGACTTGTGGTGCGCCAGCACAAGCTATCACCAAGTGTATTTAACCATCAATAGTGTGGTTATTTTGTGCTATATCCTACATCAGCTGCAGGCTGAGCCTGTGTCACCGAAGTGCATTTAACCATCAACAGTCTGGTTATTTTTTGGCCATATACTACATCAGCTGCAGGCTGAGCCTGTGTCACCGAAGTACATTTAACCATAAACAGTCTGATTATTTTTTGGCCATATACTACATCTGGTGCAGGCTGAGCCTGTGTCACCCAAGTGCATTTAACCATCAACAGTGTGGTTATTTTTTGGCCATATACTACATCAGGGGCAAGTTGAGCCTGTCACCCAGCGCCTAAAAAATAGACCTGACATTTCTATTCAAGCAAATCTGTACTGTTTTAGCTGGTCAAGTTATTTCTAGTGACCGTAAAAGCACATTTTTTTTTCTGGGTTGAAAAACTATTTCCAAATTTGCCATTCTCAAAATAACTAGTTTCTGGTATTTGAGGCCTATTTGAAATCTATCCCAAAAAGGATATCTTACATTAAAGGTACTGATAGTGTCATTCAGAAAAACCTAAGACACACGCTACCGTGCAGATAGAAGTCTGATTCTGTGATTAAACCTATACCTGTCACACAGCGCAAAAAAAAACAGGCCTCACATTTCTATTCAACCAAATCTGTACTGTTTTAGCTGGTCAAGTTATTTCTAGTGACCGTAAAGGCACTTTTTTTTTTTCTGGGTTGAAAAACTATTCCCAAATTTGCCATTCTCAAAATAACTAGTTTCTGGTATTTGAGGCCTACTTGAAATCTATCCCAAAAAGGATATCTTACATTGAAGGTACTGATAGTGTCATTCAGAAAAACCTAAGACACACGCTACCGTGCAGATAGAAGTCTGATTCTGTGATTAAACCTATACCTGTCACACAGCGCAAAAAAAAACAGGCCTCACATTTCTATTCAACTAAATCTGTACTGTTTTAGCTGGTCAAGTTATTTCTAGTGACCGTAAAAGCACTTTTTTTTTTCTGGGTTGAAAAACTATTCCCAAATTTGCCATTCTCAAAATAACTAGTTTCTGGTATTTGAGGCCTACTTGAAATCTATCCCAAAAAGGATATCTTACATTGAAGGTACTGATAGTGTCATTCAGAAAAACCTAAGACACACGCTACCGTGCAGATAGAAGTCTGATTCTGTGATTAAACCTATACCTGTCACACAGCGCAAAAAAAAACAGGCCTCACATTTCTATTCAACCAAATCTGTACTGTTTTAGCTGGTCAAGTTATTTCTAGTGACCGTAAAAGCACTTTTTTTTTTCTGGGTTGAAAAACTATTCCCAAATTTGCCATTCTCAAAATAACTAGTTTCTGGTATTTGAGGCCTACTTGAAATCTATCCCAAAAAGGATATCTTACATTGAAGGTGCTGATAGTGCCATTCAGAAAAACCTAAGACACACGCTACTGTGCAGATAGAAGTCTGATTCTGTGATTAAACCTATACCTGTCATACAGCGAAAAAAAAAACAGGCCTCACATTTCTATTCAACCAAATCTGTACTGATTTAGCTGGTCAAGTTATTTGTAGTGACCGTAAAAGCACACTTTTTGTTCTGGGTTGAAAAACTATTCCCAAATTTGCCATTCTCAAAATTGTGGTGAACGGGAACAATGAGGAAAACATCTAATAAGGGACGCGGACGTGGACATGGTCGTGGTGGTGTTAGTGGACCCTCTGGTGCTGGGAGAGGACGTGGCCGTTCTGCCACAGCCACACGTCCTAGTGAACCAACTACCTCAGGTCCCAGTAGCCAGCAGAATTTACAGCGATATTTTGTGGGGCCCAATGCCGTTCTAAGGATGGTAAGGCCTGAGCAGGTACAGGCATTAGTCAATTGGGTGGCCGACAGTGGATCCAGCACGTTCACATTATCTCCCACCCAGTCTTCTGCAGAAAGCGCACAGATGGCGCATGAAAACCAAGCCCATCGGTCTGTCACATCACCCCCATGCATATCAGGGAAACTGTCTGAGCTTCAAGTTATGCAGCAGTCTCTTATGCTGTTTGAAGACTCTGCCAGGGGCGGGCTGGGCCGGGGGGCAGGGAGGCAATTGCCCCCCAGGCCGCCCGAAATAAACGGCCACTGGGCCGACCGTCTTAAAAAAAAAAAAATTTTTTTTTTTTTTTTATTCTTCAGGGCCGCACCGCCGATCATGACCACAGGCGGCGCGGCCCTGGATGTCATTTCGGCCGTGCTGTGTGCTGTGGGGCAGGGGAGGGAGAGGCGTGTCCCTCCCCTGTTCTTCTGATAGGCCGCAGGCACTAATGCCTGCAGCCTATCAGAGGCCGGTGTTCTGTCCCCACATGAAGGCGATTGAAGGTGTAACTGATAATGACTTTGTGACTGTCCTACCTTCGTATCCAAGCAGTGGAGCAGACCGGACCGGCAGATGCTCAGGTTAGATGGATCCAGACGTAGACATGAGGATGCAATCAAACGTGGGTTTATTTGATCCAGAGCAGTGACATACAGTGATACAATACAGGAATGCAGTAGATGCTGTGATGTGGATGTCTTTGCTGAGGCTAACTGCTGAGGCAACTGCTGAGGCAACTGCTGGTCAAAAACTGATGCCTTCACAAGCCGAGGTGTGTGTCTCCAGTCACAAAGGATGCAGCACTGAAAAAGGCTACAGGAAGTGACCAGGCCCAAGGCTGCTAAAACCACGCCCAGAGAAAACTTTATAGACAACGAACGAAGCGTGCAGCATACAAATTCCGGCCAGCAGATGGCAGCAGAGAACAATAGATTTAAACAACATAGGTAAAAACAAGAAATAATACAGTGCAGAAATTCAATATGAAAGGAACAGCACACTCCCCGTCTGAAATTCACTTTGGGGATTTCACTATGACGAATGTCCATAAAATATAAACAACCTGTAAAAGAAAAACATGTTAGAATGCAAAAAAGATTAGTCCTGTTTTCCAACTTGGAATGGAGAAGATCTGCGAAGCTAGATACAGTCCTGTTCACCCATCAGGGACGTTCTCGATGGGTCTCGTCCAACTGGAGAAACGTTCAAAGCGCAGACAACTGAAGCTGGCGGTTTGCTTTGTTCCAGTGACTAATGCACTAACTTCAGTGCGGATTTCTGGATCATTATCCGGATCCTGGATGCTGAAAACTTCCTGTACACATTCGTCCGCCTCTCCAAGCAGAAACTCTGGACCAAAGACTATTCCGACGTGATTTTGGTTGTTGGGTTCTGTCACCTTCAGATAGGCAACCGCTGCGATGGCCTCCGTGGAGGCGTCCGAGAACACGTGGAGTTCTTTCTTTATGCTGGAGGAAAGTGAAGTTTTAATATAGCATCTCGGGATGTGGATCTCATCCAAGGCACACAAAGATCGCTTCCAGGCTTCCCATTTTTGCTCTTTCTCGGAGGGAAGTGGGGTATCCCAATCCTTGACTGTTTCAGAAAACTGTCTCAGTAGAGATTTACCTTGTATGGTAATGGGCGCTACAAATCCCAGCGGATCGAATAGGCTGTTTACTACTGATAGGACTCCTCGCTTTGTGAATGGCTTGTCTGCACAACTTATCTGAAAACCGAAGGAGTCAGCCGAGAGATCCCATCTGAGGCCCAAGCTCCTCTGCACAGGTGGACTGTCCAGTCCCAAGTTAATGTCCTTGAATCCTGGTGCATGATCGCCTGATTCGAAGGCCCTCATAACGGCCAGGCTGTTTGAAGCAATTTTGTGTAGTCTAAGTTTAGCTTGGTACAACATACTTTGAGTCCTTTTAAGCAGATCGATAGCCGCTTCTTCAGTCGGTAGTGATTTGAGTCCATCGTCTACGTAGAAGTCCTTTTCTACAAAGTCTCTGGCGTCTTTACCGTACTCGGATTCTCCCTCTAATGCAGTGCGCCGAAGGCCGTAAGTTGCCACGGCAGGTGAAGGGCTGTTTCCAAATACGTGTACCCTCATACGATATTCTGCCATCTCTGCGTTGGTGTCATTATTCTTGTACCACAGAAACCTGAGGAAATTCCGGTGGTCCTCTCTGACTACGAAACAGTGGAACATCTGTTCAATGTCGGTGGTGATGGCAACGAGCTCTTTTCTGAACCTCATCAGCACTCCAACTAGGTTATTCGTCAGATTAGGACCTGTGAGAAGGACATCATTAAGAGATACACCTTGATGTTTGGCACTTGAGTCGAAAACGACCCTAATTTGATTAGGTTTCCGTGGGTGATACACTCCAAATGAAGGCAAGTACCAGCACTCGTCGTTCTTCCCTAAGGATGGAGCTGGTTCTGCATGGTTGTTGCGAAATATTTTGTCGATAAAGGCAACGATGTGTTCTCTCATCTCAGGCTTGCTGTTCATGGTACGCTGAAGAGAGTTAAATCTAGACAGAGCTTGTTCCCTATTGTTCGGGAGTCTCACCCTGGTAGCTCGGAAGGGTAATGGAGAAACCCAGTGATTGGTTTCGTCTTTAAGGAACTCATTGTCCATTATCTTGATAAATTCTCTGTCCTCTACTGACAAAGCTACTTTATCATCGTCCTTGCTTGTGTGAAAGACTAATCTTCCCAAGTTGTCAGCAAAGGGAGGAATGTCGTCAGGTGGTTGTATGAGGTCTGGAGGCTTCTCTTTCACCTCATAGTGATGAGGGCAAGGCTTAATGCAAGTTGTGCGTCCATCTCCACGCACGTACGTTTTGAATGAGCGGATTTTTGGTTGATCCAAGCATACATTTCCTATGACTACCCATCCCAAGTCCAGTCTCTGGGCGTATGGTGCATAGTCGGGACCATTACACTGTTGACGCACCTTGTGTACCCTTAGATTGTCTCTGCCAAGCAGGAGTAGAATCTCGGCGTTGTTGTCCATAGGTGGGATAACGTTGGCTAGGTGCCTTAGGTGTGGATGGTGAAATGCAGCTTCCGGGGTAGGAATTTCATCCCTATGGTTGGGTATTTGATCGCATTCGATCAGCGTCGGTAGAGGTATTTCTGTATTTCCACTGACGGAACAAGCGATGAATCCTTGTGCCCTCCTGCCGCTAGTCTCTATGCGACCCGAGCAGGTGTTTAAGATGTAGGGTTCTGACGGTCCCTTTATTCCAAAGGCTTCAAAGAATTTAGGTCCTGCTAGGGAGCGGTTGCTTTGGTCGTCAATGATGGCATACATTTTTACTGCCTTTTCTGGTAGCCCCTCCGGGTAGACCTTGATTAGGCATATGCGGGCACAACATTTCTCACTCTGGCCCTCCCCACATACGTCCAAGCATGAGCAGGAAACAGCAGTGGCTGTGTTAGCGTGGTTCTGGGGCTCCCCGCCATGACTTTGAGCAGGACTGGTGGTGACGGCAGCAGGTGAATCCCTTGTGAGTGGAGTTGGGTGCATAGCTGAGGCATGTCTATCACTATGACACTCCTCACACTTGATAATGGATTTGCAGTCCTTAGCCATGTGCTCCAATGAAGCGCAGCACTTGAAACATACCCCAAGCTCGGTCAGGACTTTCCTGCGCTCCTGTATTGTTTTGGATCTAAATCCTCTGCATTTGTTCAGTGAGTGTGGTTTTTTATGAATGGGACATTCACGATTGAAGGCCTTGTCTCCTGATGAGGTAGTGTACTGTCTACCAGTGGGTACTGCAGATGATGGTAGGTTAGTCTTTCTAACATTCACGCTGCTCTTAAAGTCTCTGTGTTTATGTACAATACTTTCATACCTTGATGATGGTGTCACTGAGGCTGTAGTATTGAACTCCAGGAAGTCGAGGCTGGGGTCATTCCTCATCTGGGACTGTTCATCGATGAACCTACAGAAATGAATAAATGGGGGAAAAGTGACGTCATGCACTCTTTTGTACCTTGAGACTGATGCCGCCCACTTCTCTTGCAGGCTGTATGGTAACTTCACGACGATTGGGTTCACCCCATGGGCTGTATCCAGGTAGCACAGCCCGGACAGACGAGGGTCTCTTTTGGCAAGCTCCAGTTCCATGAGCAAATCACTTAAATCCTGAAGCTTGTGGACATCCTTGAGACTGATCTTGGGGACGTTCTGCAGTCTCCTGAATAGTGCCTTCTCTATTGCTTCTGCACTGCCAAAGGTGCGTTCGAGTCTCTGCCAGGCTGCAGCGAGACCTGCTTCTGCTTGTCCCACATAGACAGTTCTAAGGCTCTTGATGCGATTTGTGGAGCCTGGGCCCAGCCAGTTGATCAAGAGGTCGAGCTCCTGCTCTACGGTTAGGTTGAGGTTGGCGATGGCAGCTTTGAAGGTTGCCTTCCAGGCTCTGTAGCTCTCCGCACGGTCATCAAATTTTGAGAGACTGGTGTTAATTAGCTCTCTGCTCACCATAAACCTGGCAAACTCAGACATATCTGATTTCTCACTGCTTGTTGCCATGACAACTTGTGATGCCCCTGGGGCGTATAGGCTGCGTGGCGTGAAAGGGTGAGATGCTTCCGGGTAGAATGATGTTGCTGCAGGGTTGAGCTGTGGTCTAGCCTCTGTAGATTTTGATAACTGCTGCTTGAGCTGTGGACGTAGGCCAGGAAACACCTGGTAGCCATCTTGCTGTAATAACTGCCCTTGAGAGGGCGCGTCTGGGCAACTGTTATTGGATTGCTCGGGTGCTGTGGGTATCGCTGCCACTGCAGGTAGAGCTGACTTGGAGGTTTCAGTGTTGTTGGCTTGGACAGTACTGCACACTGGGGGTGGTGCAGATAACTGTTTCAGTATGTAGTCGCTGGTGCGATCAGCTGGATCGTCTATCTCCTCTGGTGGTAAGCAGACTGAATCAAGGCCTTGGCTCAATGCTTGCTCAAGTAGTCTTACTTTTGCTAATGCAATTTCCTCTTCCCTCTCTGATTCAAGGATCTTTATTCGAGCCTCTGCTTCTGCCCTCTTGGCTTCTGCCTCTGCTTCTGCCCTCTTGGCTTCTGCCTCCGCTTCAGCCCTCTTGGCCGCCGCCTCTGCTTCAGCCCTCTTGGCCGCCATCTGTGCTTCTGCCCTCTTGGCTTCTGCTTCTGCCCTCTTGGCTTCTGCCTCCGCTTCAGCCCTCTTGGCCGCCGCCTCCGCTTCAGCCCTCTTGGCTTCTGCCTCCGCTTCAGCCCTCTTGGCCGCCGCCTCTGCTTCTGCCCTCTTGGCTTCTGCCTCCGCTTCAGCCCTCTTGGCCGCCGTCTGTGCCTCTGCCCTCGCAAGGACTTCTTTTTCGGTGAAGGAACGCCTCACTTTGGATTGCTCTGCATTTATGCGGGCCTCTAGTAATCTTTCGCTCAGGGTGGAGCTTCTAGAGCATGATGATCTGTAGGACCGCGAGGAATGTTTGGATGAATGCGATCTGTGTGATCTAGTTTCTTGCAAATGAGAGATACGGAGTTCCACTTTATCTTTAGCATCCAGCACCATGGCGTCTCTTTGTCTGTCTATTGATTCTGCCTTGCACAATTCTGACGGGGCTTCTTCAATATTAGAGTCTTTTAGAAAGGTTATATACCTTGTGGACAGTCTCTTGTATCTTTCATGGGCTGCGTTCAGCCGCCCGACGGCAACTTGTAAACTGGTGGCATCGCCTGAGGAGGACTTAAATCCTGATATGAGGGAGGAAACTCGTTCCCATAGCTCTTCCAGGTTGTCACATAGCTCATCTTTCCTGGTGTGATAGTTTTCTGTGATCTTTATAGTTGGTTTGAGAGAGCGCCTTGGTCGCGTGACTTGGTCTGCTGGAAGTGTGGTTTCTACCTCGAGCTCTTCATAATGATCAGTATCAGGTTGCATTTGTTTTGTTTCATCACTGGGGAACTGTACGAGGTCCTTTTCGGCCATTTTTATTTAAGGTGCGCTGTCTCTTTAAGAAAATGAACTTTTGAATTGGGGGCTGAAAATTGCTGTGCGGCTCAGATGAGGCACCCCGATGAGTTTCCCAAGGTGTTTTGAGTGAATTGCGGGGTTTTGGTTTGAGGGAGGCCCCGCGTGCGTGAACAGTTCTTATATCATGCGAGCAAGGGTTAATATAGGATGTAGAAAGTGGCTTGGCGAGTAGTGGAGGACTTCCAGGCGAGACTATATCTACTGCGGACACGCCGTGCTCCCCCTTAGGCTTATGGGACGTGCACTGTTGCCGGGCAGATTTGCTGGGAGTGGGCCTGTTGCAGGGGAGGTTCCTGAGTGTGGCACTGGGCTCTGAGGGAACCTGCAGCCGGGCATTGGACATTCAGACGGATATTGACTGGGGTATAAGGCTTTAAGGCAGTTTTTGACTGTTCTGTCCCCACATGAAGGCGATTGAAGGTGTAACTGATAATGACTTTGTGACTGTCCTACCTTCGTATCCAAGCAGTGGAGCAGACCGGACCGGCAGATGCTCAGGTTAGATGGATCCAGACGTAGACATGAGGATGCAATCAAACGTGGGTTTATTTGATCCAGAGCAGTGACATACAGTGATACAATACAGGAATGCAGTAGATGCTGTGATGTGGATGTCTTTGCTGAGGCTAACTGCTGAGGCAACTGCTGAGGCAACTGCTGGTCAAAAACTGATGCCTTCACAAGCCGAGGTGTGTGTCTCCAGTCACAAAGGATGCAGCACTGAAAAAGGCTACAGGAAGTGACCAGGCCCAAGGCTGCTAAAACCACGCCCAGAGAAAACTTTATAGACAACGAACGAAGCGTGCAGCATACAAATTCCGGCCAGCAGATGGCAGCAGAGAACAATAGATTTAAACAACATAGGTAAAAACAAGAAATAATACAGTGCAGAAATTCAATATGAAAGGAACAGCACAGCCGGCTCAGGCAGAGCAATGACGTCATTATCATTGCGACGCCTGAGCCAGCACACAGCAGGGACACAGGCCAGAAGAGGCTGCATCGCTGCTGATGGAGGTAAGTATTAGTGTTGTTTTTTTTTTCTTCTTTGCAGGGGGCTGGCACTATTGGGGGGGATCTGGCACTATAAGGGGGGCTGGCACTATGGGGGGGATCTGGCACTATGGGGGGGGATCTGGCACTTTGGGGGAGCTGGCACTATAGGGGGGGCTGGAACTATGGGGGAGCTGGCACTATGGGGGGGCTGGCACTATGGGGGGCTGGCACTATGGGGAGCTGGCACTATGGGGGGCTGACACTATGGGGGGCTGTCACTATAAGGGGGCTGGCACTATGGGGGAGGAGCTGGCACTATGGGGGGGCTGGCACTATAGGGGGGCTGGCACTATGGGGGGGGGGATCTGGCACTATGGGGGGGATTTGGCACTATGGGGGGATTTGGCACTATGGGGGGATTTGGCACTAAGGTGGGGAATCTGGCACTTTGGGGGAGCTAGCACTATGGGAGGGGCACTATAGGGCTGGAACTATGGGGCAGCTGGCACTATGGGGCGGCTGGCACTATGGGGGGCTGGAACTATGGGGGGGGCTGACACTATGGGGGGGCTGACACTATGGGGGACTGGCACTATAAGGGGGCTGGCACTATGGGGGGGGCTGGCACTATGGGGTAGGAGCTGGCACTATGGGGGGGCTTGCACTATAGGG
The DNA here is from genome assembly GCF_905171765.1 of Bufo bufo. Taxonomy (NCBI): domain Eukaryota; kingdom Metazoa; phylum Chordata; class Amphibia; order Anura; family Bufonidae; genus Bufo; species Bufo bufo. The sequence continues at coordinate 392,031,514 of NC_053391.1, forward strand.
GAGCTGGCACTATGGGGGGGCTGGCACCACGGGGGGGGGCTGGCACTATGGGGGAGCTGGCACTATAAGGGGGCTGGCACTATGGGTGAAGTGGCACTATGGGGGGGCTGACACTATAAAGGGGCTGGCACTATAAGGGGGCTGGCACTATAAGGGGGCTGGCACTATGGGGGGGGCTGGCACTATGGGGTAGGAGCTGGCACTATGGGGGGGCTGGCACTACGGGGGGGGCTGGCACTATAGGGGAGCTGGCACTATAAGAGGGCTGGCACTATGGGTGAAGTGGCACTATGGGGGGGCTGACACTATAAAGGGGCTGGCACTATAAGGGGGCTGGCACTATGGGGGGGGTGGCACTATGGGGTAGGAGCTGGCACTATGGGGGGGCTTGCACTATAGGGGAGCTGGCACTATGGGGGGGCTGGCACCACGGGGGGGGGCTGGCACTATGGGGGAGCTGGCACTATAAGGGGGCTGGCACTATGGGTGAAGTGGCACTATGGGGGGGCTGACACTATAAAGGGGCTGGCACTATAAGGGGGCTGGCACTATGGGGGGGGCTGGCACTATGGGGTAGGAGCTGGCACTATGGGGGGGCTGGCACCACGGGGGGGGCTGGCACTATAGGGGAGCTGGCACTATAAGAGGGCTGGCACTATGGGTGAAGTGGCACTATGGGGGGGCTGACACTATAAAGGGGCTGGCACTATAAGGGGGCTGGCACTATGGGGGGGGTGGCACTATGGGGTAGGGGCTGGCACTACGGGGGGGGGCTGGCACTATGGGGGAGCTGGCACTATAAGGGGGCTGGCACTATGGGGGGGCTGCCACTATGGGGGGCCTGGCACTATGGGGGGCTTGTACTATGGGGGGGGAGCTGGCACTATGGGGGCATTTCTTGCTGGCACATTATGGGGGGGCACCATGGGGGAGAGGAGCACTATGGGGGTATCTGGGGGCTCTAAAGGGGCTTTTTTTTTAATTATTGGCACATTCTGGGGGGCACTATAGGGGAGAGCAGCACTATGGGGCATCTGGGTTACTATAGGGGCATTATTTGGGGGCACTATGGGGAAGTGGGGGCTCTAAAGGGGCCTTTTGTATTGGAACATTATGGGGGGCACTATGGCATTTGGTAGCACTAAGGGGGCATTTTTTACTGGCACATTATGGCAGGCACTATAGGGGAGAGCGGCACTATGGGGCATTATTTGGGGGCACTATGGGGGAGTGGAGCACTATTGGGGCATATGGTGGCACTAAGAAGGGAAATTTTTTTACTGGCACATTGTGGGGGAGAGGAGCACTATAGGGGCATCTGCTGGGGGTACTAAGGAGCATTTTTTTACTGGCATATTATGGGGGACACTATGGGGAAGGGGGAGAGGAGCAGTATGAGTGCATTTACTGGGGCACTATATAGGGGTATTTTATACTGGCATACATTATGGGGACATTAGCTCAACTGCGGGCACTAAGCGGGGGTATTTCATGTACTGTCATATTATAGGGAAAATTAGTACTACTAGGGGGTATTATGGGGAGCTTTACTACTACTGGGGGGCTATGAGGAACATGATTACTAGGGCACTATTGGGGCATTATTACTACTAAGTGTGCTCTGGCAGATAATTATTTCTATTGGTGGGATTTTGGGGGGCACTGTTACTTTGGGGGCACCCTAGCACAGTATAAGCTTAGCACAATTATTTTTGGGGGACATTATCTTTATACTATTAGTGTCTGGGCGCAGTTATTTTTTAGAGCACTGTGTGCCAATAATTGTTTAAGGGGGCACTATCTGTGTGGTAGTAGTATTCCCAGGGGTACTGTTTCTGCAGTATAGTATTGGGGGTGGCAGGAAACTAATGTCTGTTTCTCAATCTCTGCAGAGACGGGAGATGGCAGAAAAATCATCATGGCAGTCTGGTCTGAATGGAGAAGATGAGGAAAAAGAACGTCTACAACAAAGGTGACATTGGATGTAAGAGGTATGTGGTGCTATGTAGGAGAGGAGATGCTCCGGCTCCTCCCCCTGCCATTTGCAGAAGGAGGATTCAGAGCTGGGTGAGGATGACGAAAGGGGGCAGCAGGCCACGGGCGGGTGGCAGATGGTGGGGGGGAACCACAAGCCTTAAGCAGGATCTGGGGAGGGAGGAGAGCGGAGGAGCTTCCTGGCTGTAGCTTGTTGTATAAGCAGGCAGTGCAGCCAGGACAGGTCCTCCCCTCTTCGTATGATGTGTAGACAGGCCGCAACTATAGAATGTCAGCTGTACAGTGTGTGTTGGGAGTGGCCTATTAAATGTAGGAGGGGCTTTTAATAATGGGCGGGGCTAAAAATGGGCCACTTGACTGGATTTGCCCCCCAGGACTAAGGCTGCCAGCCCTCCCCTGGACTCTGCTGCCAGGGTTTCCCAAGGGCATCCACCTAGCCCTTCCCCAGGGGTGGAAGAGATAGAATGCACTAACGCACAACCACTTATTTTTCCTGATGATGAGGACATGGGAATACCAAGTCAGCACGTCTCTGATGATGACGAAACACAGGTGCCAACTGCTGCGTCTTTCTGCAGTGTGCAGACTGAACAGGAGGTCAGGGATCAAGACTGGGTGGAAGACGATGCAGGGGACGATGAGGTCCTAGACCCCACATGGAATGAAGGTCGTGCCACTGACTTTCAGAGTTCGGAGGAAGAAGCAGTGGTGAGACTGAGCCAACAGCGTAGCAAAAGAGGGAGCAGTGGGCAAAATCAGAACACCCGCCGCCAAGAGACTCCGCCTGCTACTGACCGCCGCCATCTGGGACCGAGCACCCCAAAGGCAGCTTCAAGGAGTTCCCTGGCATGGCACTTCTTCAAACAATGTGCTGACGACAAGACCCGAGTGGTTTGCACGCTGTGCCATCAGAGCCTGAAGCGAGGCATTAACGTTCTGAACCTTAGCACAACCTGCATGACCAGGCACCTGCATGCAAAGCATGAACTGCAGTGGAGTAAACACCTTAAAAACAAGGAAGTCACTCAGGCTCCCCCTGCTACCTCTTCTGCTGCTGCCGCCTCGGCCTCTTCTGCTGCTGCCGCCTCGGCCTCTTCTGCTGCTGCCACCTCGGCCTCTTCTGCTGCTGCCGCCGCCTCGGCCTCTTCTGCTGCTGCTGCCGCCGCCTCGGTCTCTTCCTCTGCCTCTGGAGGAACGTTGGCACCTGCCGCCAAGCAAACATGGGATGTACCACCAACACCACCACCTGCGTCACCAAGCATCTAAACCATGTCACACGGCAGCGTTCAGCTCTCCATCTCACAAACATTTGAGAGAAAGCGTAAATTCCCACCTAGCCACCCTCGATCCCTGGCCCTGAATGCCAGCATTTCTAAACTACTGGCCTATGAAATGCTGTCATTTAGGCTGGTGGACACATGCAGCTTCAAACAGCTCATGTCACTTGCTGTCCCACAGTATGTTGTTCCCAGCCGCCACTACTTCTCCAAGAGAGCCGTGCCTTCCCTGCACAAACAAGTGTCCGATAAAATCAAGTGTGCACTGCGCAACGCCATCTGTGGCAAGGTCCACCTAACCACAGATACGTGGACCAGTAAGCACGGCCAGGGACGCTATATCTCCCTAACTGCACACTGGGTAAATGTAGTGGCGGCTGGGCCCCAGGCGGAGAGCTGTTTGGCGCACGTCCTTCCGCCGCCAAGGATCGCAGGGCAACATTCTTTGCCTCCTGTCTCCTCCTCCTCCTACTCAGCTTCCTCCTCCTCTTCTTCCACCTGCTCATCCAGTCAGCCACACACCTTCACCACCAACTTCAGCACAGCCCGGGGTAAACGTCAGCAGGCCGTTCTGAAACTCATATGTTTGGGGGACAGGCCCCACACCGCACAGGAGTTGTGGCGGGGTATAGAACAACAGACCGACAGCCCGGCCTGGTGGTGTGCGATAATGGGCGAAATCTCGTTGCAGCTCTGGGACTAGCCGATTTGACGCACATCCCTTGCCTGGCGCATGTGCTGAATTTGGTGGTGCAGAAGTTCATTCGCAACTACCCCGACATGTCAGAGCTGCTGCATAAAGGGCGGGCCGTCTGTTCGCGCTTCCGGCGTTCACACCCTGCCGCTGCTCGCCTGTCTGCGCTACAGCGTAACTTCGGCCTTCCCGCTCACCGCCTCATATGCGACGTACCCACCAGGTGGAACTCCACCTTGCATATGCTGGACAGACTGTGCGAGCAGCAGCAGGCCATAGTGGAGTTTCAGCTGCAGCACGCACGGGTCAGTCGCACTGTGGATCAGACACACTTCACCACCAATGACTGGGCCTCCATGCGAGACCTGTGTGCCCTGTTGCGTTGTTTCGAGTACTCCACCAACATGGCCAGTGGCGATGACGCCGTTATCAGCGTTACAATACCACTTCTATGTCTCCTTGAGAAAACACTTAGGGTGATGATGGAAGAGGAGGTGGCCCAGGAGGAAGAGGAGGAAGAGGGGTCATTTTTAGCACTTTCAGGCCAGTCTCTTCGAAGTGACTCAGAGGGAGGTTTTTTGCAACACCAGAGGCCAGGTACAAATGTGGCCAGACAGGGCCCACTACTGGAGGACGAGGAGGACGAGGATGAGGAGGAGGTGGAGGAGGATGAGGATGAAGCATGTTCACAGCGGGGTGGCACCCAAAGCAGCTCGGGCCCATCACTGGTGCGTGGCTCCCACAGAGGACAGCTTGTCCTTACCTCTGGGCAGCCTGGCACACATGAGTGACTACATGCTGCAGTGCCTGCGCAACGACAGCAGAGTTGCCCACATTTTAACGTGTGGGGACTACTGGGTTGCCACCCTGCTGGATCCCCGGTACAAAGACAATGTGCCCACCTTACTTCCTACACTGGAGCGTGATAGGAAGATGCGCGAGTACAAGCGCACGTTGGTAGACGCGCTACTGAGAGCATTCCCAAATGTCACAGGGGAACCAGTGGAAGCCCAAGGCGAAGGCAGAGGAGGAGCAAGAGGTCGCCAACGCAGCTGTGTCACGGCCAGCTCCTCTGAGGGCAGGGTTAGCATGGCAGAGATGTGGAAAAGTTTTGTCAACACGCCACAGCTAACTGCACCACCACCTGATTCGGAACGTGTTAGCAGGAGGCAACATTTCACTAACATGGTGGAACAGTACCTGTGCACACCCCTCCACGTACTGACTGATGGTTCGGCCCCATTCAACTTCTGGGTCTCCAAATTGTCCACGTGGCCAGAGCTAGCCTTTTATGCCTTGGAGGTGCTGGCCTGCCCGGCGGCCAGCGTTTTGTCTGAACGTGTATTCAGCACGGCAGGGGGCGTCATTACAGACAAACGCAGCCGCCTGTCTACAGCCAATGTGGACAAGCTGACGTTCATAAAAATGAACCAGGCATGGATCCCACAGGACCTGTCCATCCCTTGTGCAGATTAGATATTAACTACCTCCCCTTAAGAATATATTATTCTACTCCAGGGCACTTCCTCATTCAATCCTATTTTTATTTTCATTTTACCATTATATTGCGGGGCAACCCAAAGTTGAATGAACCTTTCCTCTGTCTGGGTGCCGGGGCCTAAATGTGTGACAGTGGCCTGTTCCAGTGGTGAGTGACGTGAAGCCTGATTCTCTGCTATGACATGAAGACAGATTCTGCGCTGACATAAGGCCAGATTCTCTGTTACGGTACCGCTCTCCTCTGTCTGGGTGCCGGGGCCTAAATGTGTGACAGTGGCCTGTTCCAGTGGTGGGTGACGTGAAGCCTGATTCTCTGCTATGACATGAAGACTGATTCTGCGCTGACATAAGGCCAGATTCTCTGTTACGGGACCTCTCTCCTCTGCCTGAGTGCCTGGGCCTAAATGTGTGACAGTGGCCTGTTCCAGTGGTGGGTGACGTGAAGCCTGATTCTCTGCTATGACATGAAGACTGATTCTGCGCTGACATAAGGCCAGATTCTCTGTTACGGGACCTCTCTCCTCTGCCTGGGTGCCTGGGCCTAAATGTGTGACAGTGGCCTGTTCCAGTGGTGGGTGACGTGAAGCCTGATTCTCTGCTATGACATGAAGACTGATTCTGTGCTGACATGAAGCCAGATTCTCTGCTATGGCATGAAGAGACTGATTCTGTGCTGACATGAAGCCAGATTCATTGCTATGGCATGAAGAGACTGATTCTTTGCTGACGTGAAGCCAGATTCTCTGCTATGGGACCTCTGTCCAATTGATATTGGGTCATTTTAATTTTTTTAATTTTTATTTTAATTCATTTCCCTATCCACATTTGTTTGCAGGGGATTTACCTACATGTTGCTGCCTTTTGCAGCCCTCTAGCTCTTTCCTGGGCTGTTTTACAGCCTTTTTAGTGCCCAAAAGTTCGGGTCCCCATTGACTTCAATGGGGTTCGGGACGAAGTTCGGTTCGGGTTCGGATCCCGAACCCGAACATTTCCGGGAAGTTCGGCCGAACTTCTCGAACCCGAACATCCAGGTGTTCGCTCAACTCTATTCTACATGTCTTTGATAAAAAAAAAATGTTTGGGTAAAAAAAAATGGTTTGGGTAAAAGTTATAGCGTTTACAAACTATGGTACAAAAATGTGAATTTCCGCTTTTTAAAGCAGCTCTGACTTTCTGAGCACCTGTCATGTTTCCTGAGGTTCTACAATGGACAGACAGTACAAACACTCCACAAATCACCCCATTTCGGAAAGTAGACACCCTAAGGTATTTGCTGATGGGCATAGTGAGTTCATAGAACTTTTTATTTTTTGTCACAAGTTAGCGGAAAATGATGATTTTTTTTTTTAAAAAATTTTCTTACAAAGTCTCATATTCCACTAACTTGTGACAAAAAATAGAAACTTCCATGAACTCACTATGCCCATCACGAAATACCTTGGGGTGTCTTTTTTCCAAAATGGGGTCACTTGTGGGGTAGTTATACTGCCCTGGCATTTTAGGGGCCCAAATGCGTGAGATGTAGTTTGAAATCAAAATCTGTAAAAAATGGCCGGTGAAATCCGAAAGGTGCTCTTTGGAATGTGGGCCCCTTTGCCCACCTAGGCTGCAAAAAAGTGTCACACATGTGGTATCGCCGTATTCAGGAGAAGTTGGGCAATGTGTTTTGGGGTGTCTTTTTACATATACTCATGCTGGTGAGAGAAATATCTCGGCAAAAGACAACTTTTCCCATTTTTTATAAAAAGTTGGCATTTGACCAAGATATTTATCTCACCCAGCAGGTATATGTAAAATGACACCCCAAAACACATTGCCCAACTTCTCCTGAGTACGGCGATACCAGATGTGTGACACTTTTTTTCAGCCTAGATGCACAAAGGGGCCCACAATCCTTTTATGAGGGCATTTTTAGACATTTGGATCCCAGACTTCTTCTTACGCTTTAGGGCCCCTAGAATGCCAGGGCAGTATAAATACCCCACATGTGACCCCATTTTGGAAAGAAGACACCTTAAGATATTCAATGAGGGGCATGGCGAGTTCATAGAATTTTTTTTTTTTTGGCACAAGTTAGCGGAAATTGATTTTTTATTATTTTTTTCTCACAAAGTCTCCCTTTCCGCTAACTTGGGACAAAAATTTCAATCTTTCATGGACTCAATATGCCCCTCAGCGAATACCTTGGGGTGTCTTCTTTCCGAAATGGGGTCACATGTGGGGTATTTATACTGCCCTGGCATTCTAGGGGCCCTAAAGCGTGAGAAGAAGTCTGGAATATAAATGTCTAAAAATTTTTACGCATTTGGATTCCGTGAGGGGTATGGGGAGTTCATGTGAGATTTTATTTTTTTACAAAAGTTAGTGGAATATGAGACTTTGTAAGAAAAAAAATAAAATTTCCGCTAACTTGGGCCAAAAAAATGTCTGAATGGAGCCTTACAGGGGGGTGATCAATGACAGGGGGGTGATCAATGATAGGGGTGGTGATCAGGGAGTCTATATGGGGTGATCACCCCCCTGTCATTGATCACCCCCCTGTAAGGCTCCATTCAGATGTCCGTATGTGTTTTGCGGATCCGATCCATGTATCCGTGGATCCGTAAAAAACATACGGACATCTGAATGCAGCCTTACAGGGGAGTGATCAATGACAGGGGGGTGATCAGGGAGTCTATATGGGGTGATCACCCCCTGTCATTGATTACCCCCCTTTAAGGCTCCATTCAGATGTCCGTATGTGTTTTGCGGATCTGACCCATGTATCAGTGGATCCGTAAAAAACATACGGACATCTGAATACAGCCTTACAGGGGAGTGATCAATGACAGGGGGGTGATCAGGGAGTCTATATGGGGTGATCACCCCCCTGTCATTGATCACCCCCCTGTAAGGCTCCATTAAGATGTCCGTATGTGTTTTGCGGATCCGATCCATGTATCCGTGGATCCATAAAAAAACATACGGACATCTGAATGGAGCCTTACAGGGGGGTGATCAATGACAGGGGGTGATCAGGGAGTCTATATGGGGTGATCACCCCCCTGTCATTGATCACCCCCCTATAAGGCTCCATTCAGATGTCCGTATGTGTTTTGCGGATCCGATCCATGTATCCGTGGATCCGTAAAAAACATACGGACATCTGAATGCAGCCTTACAGGGGAGTGATCAATGACAGGGGGGTGATCAATGACAGGGGGGTGATCAGGGAGTCTATATGGGGTGATCACCCCCCTGTCATTGATCACCCCCCTGTAAGGCTCCATTCAGACGTCCGTATGTGTTTTGCGGATCCGATCCATGTATCAGTGGATCCGTAAAAATCATACGGACGTCTGAATGGAGCCTTACAAGGGGGTGATCAATGACAGGGGGGTGATCAATGACAGGGGGGTGATCAGAGAGTCTATATGGGGTGATCAGGGGTGATCAGGGGTGAATAAGGGGTTAATAAGTGACAGGGGGGGGTGTAGTGTAGTGGTGTTTGGTGCTACATATTACTGAGCTGCCTGTGTCCTCTTGTGGTCGATCCAAACAAAAGGGACCACCAGAGGACCAGGTAGCAGGTATATTAGACGCTGTTATCAAAACAGCGTCTAATATACCTGTTAGGGGTTAAAAAAATCGCATCTCCAGCCTGCCAGTGAACGATCGCCGCTGGCAGGCTGGAGATCCACTCGCTTACCTTCCGATCCTGTGAACGCGCGCGCCTGTTTGCGCGCGTTCACAGGAAATCTCGCGTCTCGCGAGATGACGCATATATGCATGACTCTGCGCAGGGCAGCCGCCTCCGGAACGCGATCCTGTGTTAGGCGATCCGGAGGCGGTTAAGGTAGAAATACACCCATAATTTTCTGGGGTTTGAAAAACACATATTTTTTTTTCAAAAAACAGTATTTTCCAGATCTGCAAGTGTTAAATTCAAGTTTAATATGTACAGCATTCATATTCTGTTAGCAAAAAAAGACTTTTTTGGCAATCTACAACATCTGTATTCGTCAGTGTGCAATTTAAGGTAGAAATACACCCATCATTTTCTGGGGTTTGAAAAACGCAATTTTTTTTTCAAAAAACAGTATTTTACAGATCTGCAAGTGTTAAATTCAGGTTTAATATATACAGCATTCATATTCTGTTAGCAAATAAAAGAGTTTTTTGGCAATCTACAACTGTATTAGTCAGTGTGCAATTTAAGGTAGAAATACACCCATCATTTTCTGGGGTTTGAAAAACACACTTTTTTGACAAAAAACACTATTTTCAGGCCTTGCAGCATCAGCACGTGTGAAATTACAGGCTTATATTCTGCTGTCAAATTCAGTTGTTAAACAAACACTCGTTTGGGCACAAAAAATTTAGTTGGCAGCCTTTGATGCATATGTCATTGTGAGATACACCCTTAATACATTTGGGTTACATTCAGAGATTTTAAATACCGCCATTTGGTGCACCAATATTGAATTCAGGCCTACACTGGTTCAGGCCCTATGAGATACCCCCTCTACATACAGGGGTTTGAATCAGGGATTTGAAATACAGCCATTTGAAATACAGCCATTTTGGGCAAAGATATATTTACTTCAGGCCTACACTGGTTCAGACCGTGTGAGATACCCCCCTACATACAGGGGTTTGATTCTGCCATTTGAAATACAGCCATTTGAAATACAGCCATTTTGTGCAAAGATATATTTACTTCAGGCCTACACTGATTCAGAATAAAATATATAATGGTTATGCACACCTCATTAGGAAGAATTACATCCAACACATACGTGCGTAGGTTCCTATAATCTTAGGTGATTTATTTATACACGTAGGTATCAGTATATGAGGTAGAAATACAATGTATGAGGTAGATATATAATATAGACAAATAGTTATCCAGAAAATATCAGCTATTCAACGACAGGGACCAAAAATTGCAATTGGAACCCTATAGTGGATATCCCAGATGTTCTTTGTGAAACACTTAATCAGTACCGTTTAGGGTATATGTATCAATCTGTATATGGTACAATTCATCCAGCAGTTATTACAAGGTTACATAAAAACTCTAAAATTACTCCTATATATATTAATACGTGACAATGGCGTCCATAGACACTAAATATTGTGCAAAAATTGTGCAAAAAAATTGATTAAAATTAATCCCACAGATAGTGCAGCAATTACAGACCACAATAGGTGTATAAAAAAAAAATATGAGAAAAAGACTAGTGAAAAAATATATATAAACTATAGTCCATCCAATAAACAATTTATCCGTACTAGAACATCCACAGTGAAGTCGTATCAAATAAAAACGGTAATAAACTGTAGGATAAAAAGCAAAAATGGAGGTACATCCAACGAAATAGTCTATCCACAACAGGACCGCAACATCTATTGGTAGAGATAGCTACAATACATTTTCAATTATGCAACAACGTATCACTTTCAGGTGGAGTAATATGTTGCAATAGTAAGTATCGGTAATAAACAATATACGAAGCGGTCGTTTAGTTGGCTTATTTGATATAACGTAGCAAATCCAGGTTAGGCTACTTTCACACCTGCGTTCGGGTGTCCGCTCGTGAGCTCCGTTTGAAGGGGCTCACAAGCGGTCCTGAACGCAGCCGTCCGGCCCTAATGCATTCTGAGTGGACGCAGATCCACTGAGAATGCATCCGCCTGCCAGCGTTCAGCCTCCGCTCCGCTCAGTGAGCGGACACCTGAACGCTGCTTGCAGCGTTCGGGTGTCCACCTGGCCGTGCGGAGGCAAGCGGATCCGTCCAGACTTACAATGGAAGTCAATGGGGACGGATCCGCTTGAAGATGACACCATATGGCTCAATCTTCAAGCGGATCCGCCCCCATTGACTTTCAATGTAAAGTCTGAACGGATCCGTTCAGGCTACTTTCACACTTAGAAATTTTTCTAAGTTATAATGCAGACGGATCCGTTCTGAACGGATACAAACGTCTGCATTATAGGAGCGGATCCGTCTGATGAAACATCAGACGGACCCGCTCCGAACGCTAGTGTGAAAGTAGCCTAACTCATAAGTTTATACAGGAATTGGGATGTATCCAATAAATAGTTAATCCGCAATAGGACTACTGCAACTCTTGATAGAAATAGCTATGTATGTTTCCAATGTTGCAACAACGTAGCGGCGTGTCGCTTTCCAGATGAAGTAATATGTTGCAGTAGTAGCAATATGTGAGGTAATATATAGAAAAATATAGAAAAAAGTCTTATAGCAGACTAGATCAATGTAATAATCGATCTAGGTTACTCACGATTCGATGTTTCAGGTTGATAAGGAAGTTTATCTGGCAAAGTCACAGGAAGTATTTTTCCCTCTTTACGATGGATGTATGCCTCAGATTTACAATATGGGCATCTCTATGCTTGAGACAACCTGCTGATGAACCTCACGCTGTTATGTATAACAAGCTGATCGTGTCGGTGTCTGTAGCCGCGGCGTCCCACGTGCTTACAGAGGTCAAGGACACAGTGCTTGTGTGTGCCGGCGTCTCCTCGTGTTTGGAGGTAGCTGCAGGGTCCAAATGCTAGCCGGGTTTGTAAGATTGCGGTTAATATCAAAGACCGCATAAAAAAGAGCGCTCTTTAAAAATATAAAAACAGAAATAGAAATCCGGCTGATGTATGGCGTCTGGCTGGGGGGTCCATTTGAAATACAGCCATTTGAAATACAGCCATTTTGTGCAAAGATATATTTACTGCAGGTCTACACTGGTTCAGGGCGTGTGTGATCCCCCCTATACATACAGGGGTTTGATTCAGCCATTTGAAATACAGCAATTTGAAATACAAACATTTTGTGCAAAGATATATTTACTTCAGGCCTACACTGGTTCAGGGCGTGTGTGATCCCCCCTATACATACAGGGATTTGATTCAGCCATTTGAAATACAGCAATTTGAAATACAGCCATTTTGTGCAAAGATATATTTACTGCAGGCCTACACTGGTTCAGGGTGTGTGTGTAATCCCCCCTATACATACAGGGGTTTGATTCAGCCATTTGAAATATAGCCATTTGAAATACAGCCATTTGAAATACAAACATTTTGTGCAAAGATATATTTACTGCAGGCCTACACTGGTTCTGACCGTGTGAGATACCCCCCTACATACAGGGGTTTGAATCAGGCATTTGAAATACAGTCATTTGAAATACAGCCATTTAGTGCAAAGAAATCTTTAATTCAGGCCTACACTGATTCAGTTTATAAATAATAAATAAGCCTCAAAAAAGTACGTTGCTTAGTGGCGTCACAGGTCCCAATGGTGAAGTGGGTACAGTTCACACAGGTGAAAGCGTTTCTTTTGATTGGACCGCGCTGCCTCAGAAGTCACAGAAAATCCACAATCGAAGCCAGCAAGATAATCACAGACATGGGGAAGCAAACAGGCCAGTCAAAGCCTCTCCTCCTCTCCTTTCCAGGCTTCTATGGAACACCAAAATTGTATCCAATAGTGAAGTACCGTCATGCAAATTGGAGTAAAAAATGGTTTTATTATACTCACAATGTACAAGTATATACAGGCAGTATAAAATGGATCAATCACCCGACCCGGGTTTCGCTCAGTCGAGCTTCGTCAGGGGTATTCATCCCACCCACTCCAGGGCGGTCTTATAACGGGTCAGGTTGGTTTGCACCCGCCTACCCACTCACACATGATCCAATCAATTATAAATTTAGACATCAAATCACACAAATACATGTCCAATAAAACAATGTAAAATACCTAAAATAGCAAATACATAAAAGACATAAAACAGGGACATTTCAAATAGATCTATCATGCATCGGTATATAACCTCCTGTAGCAATCTATGACTACTCCTTTACTGTCAGTTTTATTCATACTACTCCCTCTTTACTCTAATAAGTCTCCTAACCAATCGCAGACCACATTATCCTTAACCCTCCCTCCTCCATTCATAAAGACGGCAACACCCCCCTATCACATGATATCTCCTGGCCAATCACAGATCAAATTGGCCTTGGCCCGCCCTCCTTCATTCATAAAAACGGCAACTCCCCCATATCACATGATGTTGTACAGCCAATTCAATTCCACAACCTTGGAACGTCCTAGCTCGATACAACACCACACTCACAGGTCCTAGATCAACCGAGAACACTTCATTGCTTCAGGTAAGACAAGGTTTTAAATCAAATTCGGCATTCAGGCCTTTTGGTTGTAACGTTCCCATTTTATATATCCATTCCGCCTCACGTTTATTTATTTGTTTTACTCCATCCCCTCCACGCCAGTGTGGCTTGACTTGTTCCAACCCCACAAAGAACAAACCACTTGGATCTTTTCGGTGCACCAATTTAAAGTGCATCGAGACACTATGGGTTTCCAACCCCTTCTTGATATTCCTCACATGCTCCTGAATTCTTATTTTAAGCTTCCTGAGTGTACGTCCCACATATTGGAGTCCACATGGGCACTCCAACATGTAAACCACCCCTGCACTCTCACAAGTAATTTGCCCCTTAACCTTTATATCCACACTTTTTCCATTAGAGTGCACAGATTGAATATGCATTTTTTTTATCTTCCCTTTTCCGATTCTTACATGGCAAGCAGAACCCACACCAGCTAAACTTGTTCCCTTTTATTGTCTTCTCTTGATGATTAGAACTATGTACTAGTTTGGTACGTAAACAGGGAGCCTTTTTGAAAATAACTACCGGTTTTTGTGGAATATCCTTCCCTAGCACAGGGTCATTTTTTTAAAGTGGACCAATTTTTCCTAATGGCATCTTTTATCAAACCCGCCTGCGTATTGTATTGAGTTAAAAAGGAAAAGCAAAAATCTTTCTCAGTCTCCACCTTTTTCTTCTTTCCTTTATCTTCTTCCTCTATCATCCTGCTACATTTGGCTAATTCATCTGCCTGATACCCTTTCTCCCTGAACCGTTCCTTGATGACCTCGCTTTGTGTTCTAAAATCATCCACTTTGGTACAATTTCTAAAGACCCTCTTTATTTGTCCCTTAGGGATATTTTTCAGCCACGGTGTATAATGGCAGCTGGAGGTATCTATATAGCCGTTAACATCCATCTCTTTAAAAAACGTTTTGGTTTTAAGCTGGTTGCCCTCAACAAAAAGTGTCAAATCCCACATCTGCACTACAGTAGCTGCACTACAGATAAACAGAATTTTCCCCATCAGGCAATGAGGGGCGTCCAGAGGACTGTGACAGGGAAACAGGGCACCCCACGAAAAAGAGGCCATGCAGAGGAAAACGAGGGGGAAAGAAACACAAGCCCAACCCCCCAAAAAAGCAGGGGGATATAGTGGGTATCTTTAATCTTAGTTCACATTCTTTAACACAATCTGAAAAAGAGGTTTTGGGAAAAGGCCTGAAATTTGCCCCAACTGCTGGGATCAACAAATTTGAGGCCTTTTTAGATGTGCATAGATTTGTGCCCATGTAGGAATTTTGAGGAGGAAGGCAACATTGTACATAGTCAACTTAAGGAGAAATCCCAATTTTTTCCAAAAAATAAAGAAAATGAGTGCATAGAGGCCTTTAAAAGAAGAGTCCTAAAGGAAATTGAGGGAATTGGCACTAAACCAAGGAGACAGAATTTAACACCAGAACAGAGACTTGCTTTGAAACAACTTGAGAATAATAAGAAAATAGTGATAAAACCGGCAGATAAGGGTGGGGGGGTTGTTATTATGGACGTGGATATGTATGGGAGGGAAATGTCCAGACTTTTGGCAGATGTGGGAACATACCAGAACCCTCAAGAAAAATCCCTCTTTGGAGTTTCAGGCTAAACTTGAATTGTTGTTGACCAGGGGCTTCAAAGAAGGGATTATCAACAAAAAGGAATTGGATTATTTAAATAATAAGCACCCAGTCACCCCTGTTATATACTTTTTGCCTAAAATCCACAAAAATAAGACTAATCCGCTGGGAAGGCCGATTGTTTCCGGCATAAATTCATTGACCAGCCGACTGGGGGAATATGTGGATTTTTTCCTCCAGAAATATGTCCCTTTGATGCCGTCCTTTCTAAAGGACACTGGCAGTGTCCTGCAGTTTGTCAAAGAATTTGGCAATTGTCCTGCCAATATGTGGTTGGCCACTATTGATGTGGCCTCATTATATACAGTGATCCCTAAAGAACTAGGACTCAAGGCGATCGAGCACGCTCTGAACAATGATCCCCTGATTACCAAACAACAGGGGTTATTTATTTTAGAGTGTGTTGATTTCTGTTTGAGTCATAATTATTTTTGGTACAAGGAGCAGTATTACCTGCAATGGACTGGTACAGCGATGGGGGCGAAATTCGCCCCCAGTTTTCGCTAATATTTTTATGGGGTCCTGGGAAAGTCCCACTATTACACCCGTGTTGAATAGGACCATGGAAGCTGGAGAATTGATAATATGGAGGAGATTTATCGATGATTGTCTGGTCCTGTGGAAGGGGGAGAAACAGGGCCTGCTAGATTTCATCAAGGGGTTAAATGACAATCAATGGAATTTATCCTTCACTAGTACAGTCAGTGATACCTCCGTAAATTTTTGGGATTTGACACTTTTTGTTGAGCGCAACCAGCTTAAAACCAAAACGTTTTTTAAAGAGACGGATGTTAACGGCTATACCTCCAGCTGCCATTATACACCGTGGCTGAAAAAAATCCCAAAGGGACAAATAAAGAGGGTCTTTAGAAATTGTACCAAAGTGGATGATTTTAGAACACAAAGCGAGGTCATCAAGGAACAGTTCAGGGAGAAAGGGTATCAGGCAGATGAATTAGCCAAATGTAGCAGGATGATAGAGGAAGAAGATAAAGGAAAGAAGAAAAAGGTGGAGACTGAGAAAGATTTTTGCTTTTCCTTTTTAACTCAATACAATACGCAGGTAGGTTTGATAAAAGATGCCATTAGGAAAAATTGGTCCACTTTAAAAAATGACCCTGTGCTAGGGAAGGATATTCCACAAAAACCGGTAGTTATTTTCAAAAAGGCTCCCTGTTTACGTACCAAACTAGTACATAGTTCTAATCATCAAGAGAAGACAATAAAAGGGAACAAGTTTAGCTAGTGTGGGTTCTGCTTGCCATGTAAGAATCGGAAAAGGGAAGATAAAAAAAATGCATATTCAATCTGTGCACTCTAATGGAAAAAGTGTGGATATAAAGGTTAAGGGGCAAATTACTTGTGAGAGTGCAGGGGTAGTTTACATGTTGGAGTGCCCATGTGGACTCCAATATGTGGGACGTACACTCAGGAAGCTTAAAATAAGAATTCAGGAGCATGTGAGGAATATCAAGAAGGGGTTGGAAACCCATAGTGTCTCGATGCACTTTAAATTGGTGCACCGAAAAGATCCAAGTGGTTTGTTCTTTGTGGGGTTGGAACAAGTCAAGCCACACTGGCGTGGAGGGGATGGAGTAAAACAGATAAATAAACGTGAGGTGGAATGGATATATAAAATGGGAACGTTACAACCAAAAGGCCTGAATGCCGAATTTGATTTAAAACCTTGTCTTACCTGAAGCAATGAAGTGTTCTCGGTTGATCTAGGACCTGTGAGTGTGGTGTTGTATCGAGCTAGGATGTTCCAAGGTTGTGGAATTGAATTGGCTGTACAACATCATGTGATATGGGGGAGTTGCCATTTTTATGAATGAAGGAGGGCGGGCCAAGGCCAATTTGATCTGTGATTGGCCAGGAGATATCATGTGATAGGGGGGTGTTGCCGTCTTTATGAATGGAGGAGGGAGGGTTAAGGATAATGTAGTCTGCGATTGGTTAGGAGACTTATTAGAGTAAAGAGGGAGTAGTATGAATGAAACTGACAGTAAAGGAGTAGTCATAGATTGCTACAGGAGGTTATATACCGATGTATGATAGATCTATTTGAAATGTCCCTGTTTTATGTCTTTTATGTATTTGCTATTTTATCTATTTTACATTGTTTTATTGGACATGTATTTGTGTGATTTGATGTCTAAATTTATAATGGATCATGTGTGAGTGGGTAGGCGGGTGCAAACCAACCTGACCCGTTATAAGACCGCCCTGGAGTGGGTGGGATGAATACCCCTGACGAAGCTCGACTGAGCGAAACCCGGGTCGGATGATTGATCCATTGATCCATTGTATACTGCCTGTATATACTTGTACATTGTGAGTATAATAAAACCATTTTTTACTCCAATTTGCATGACGGTACTTCACTATTGGATGCAATTTTGGTGTTCCCTAGAAGTCTGGAAAGGAGAGGAGGAGAGGCTTTGACTGGCCTTTTTGCTTCCCCATGTCTGTGATTATCTTGCTGGCTTCGATTGTGGATTTTCTGTGACTGCTACACTGATTCAGGGTGTGAGGGGTTTAATTCAGCCATTTGATATACAGCCATTTGAAATACAGCCATTTTGTGCAAATAAATCTTTAATTGAGGCCTAGTCTGGTTCAGGCCGTGTGAGATACACCCTTTACATACTGTCATTCTTTTCTACTATTAATTAAACCCCCATTTAGGACAAGATCCTAAATTCAAAAAATATGAGGAGAGCTTCAAATAAGGGACGTGGCCCAGTTCGTGGTGCTGCTGGTGGAGCTCCTGTTGCAGGGAGAGTACGTGGTCGATCTGTGCCAGCTACACGCATAAGTGAAACCACTTCCTCAGGTGCGAGTAGGCGACAAAATCTGCAGCGGTATTTTGTCGGGCCTAATGCTGCTCTACGAATGGTGAGGCCTGAACAAGTATAGGCGATAGTAGATTGGGTTGCTGACAGTGGATCCAGTTCCTTCACATTGTTTCCCACCCAGTCTCCTGCTGAAAGACCACAGTTGGCACCTGCAGCCGATGTCCATCAGTCTTTCACCTCACCCCCTTGCAAATCAGCCAAGCAGTCTGAGCCCCAAGTCATGCAGCAGTCTCTTCTGCTTTTTGATGACTCTGTTAGCAGGGTTTCCCAGGATCATCCACCTAGCCCTGCCCCAGAAGTGGAAGAGATTGAGTGCATCAATGCCCAACCACTTATTTTTCAAGATGAGTACATGGGAGGACTATCGCAGAATGTCCCGGATGATGACGAAACACAGGTGCCAACTGCTGGGGCTTTCGAAAGTGTGCAGACCGTCAAGGAAGTCAGGGGTGAAGACTGGGTGGAAGATGATATGGAGGACGATGAGGTCCTCAACCCCACATGGAAACAAGGTCATGCAAGTGACCGATGTAGTTCGGAGGAAGAGGCGGTGGTCGCACAGAGCCACCAGCACAGCAGAAGAGGGAGCAGGGTGCAAAAGCGGAGCAGCCGTCCCCTAGACAGTACGCCTCCTACTGCCAACCGCAGCAAGGGACCGAGCACACCACGCCAGTTCCAAGGAGTTCCCTGCCGTGGTAGTTCTTCAGACAATGTGCTAAAGACAAGACACGAGTGGTTTGCACGCTGTGCAATCAGAGCCTGAAGCGAGGCATAAACGTTCTCAACCTGAGCACAACCTGCATGACCAGGAATTTAAGTACAAAGCATGAGCTGCAGTGGAGTACACACCTCAAAAACCAAGAAAGGTCTCTGGCTCCTTCTACTTCTTCTTCTGCTGCAGTCGCGGCCTTTTCATCCACCTCTGGAGTGACAGTGCCACCTGGCACCCTGTAAACAGAGGATCTGCCAGCAACACCAACACCTGGGTCACCAAGCTTCTCCACAATGTCCCATGCAAGCGTTCAGCTCTCCATATCCCAAACGCTGGAGAGGAAGAGGAAGTACCCCCCTACCCACCCACCCGCGATCCCTAGCCCTGAATGCCAGCATTTCTAAATTACTTGCCTTTGAAATGCTGTCATTCCGTCTGGTGGAGACGGATAGTGTACCTTAATTAAATTTTGGAGTGTACCTTAATTAAAAAATTTTTTTATTAAAACCAAAAACCTGTGTTGGCTATCTCGTCCTCCTCCACCGCCGCTTCCACCTACTCCGCTACGTCCACCGCCATCTCAAACTCCTACTCAATATGGAACTCCACCTCATAAATCCATTATTTTTTTTTGTACGTGTTTTATTTTATCATTTCACTACTTTGTCATTTACATTTTCTGGTGAAATTCACCAATTTGTGGGTGTATAGTACCACTGCTATACCTAGTAGGCCGGTTAAAAAAATTAAATAAATTGTCATTAAAATTTTCTGGGGAAATTGACCAATTTTTGGGTGTATAGTACCACTGCTATACCTAGTAGGCCGGTTAACAAAAAAAATATATTTGTCAGTTACATTTTCAGTTGAAATTCAACAATTTTTGGGTGTGAAGTACCACTGCTATACCTAGTAGGCCGGTTAAAAAAAAAAAAAAAAATTGTCAGTTACATTTTCTGGTGAAATTCAGCAATTTTTTGGTATGAAGTACCACTGCTATACCTAGTAGACCGGTAAAAAAAAAATTAAAAAAATTGTCAGTTACATTTTAGGGTCAAATTCATCAATTTTTGGGTGTAATATACCCCTCCTCTACCTTGTTGACAGCTTAATAGATTTCAATAATTTTTCTTTTACATTTTCGGGTGACAATAAACAATTGTTTTCTGTCATAGACCCCTGCTCTACCAAGTAGACAGGTTACTTAATTTCTGTAATTTTTCTGTTACATTCTTGGGTTAACATTATACAATTTTTAGATGTGAATAAACCCCTGCTCTGCATAGGTGACAGGGAAAAGAAATTCTGAAATGCTTCTTTAATTGATGCGCGCCACCTCCTTTGATTCAATGCTTAAACTTAAACAAGTTGTACCACATTTAATAATAACTACAGCAATAGTAAATCCTGGCTGACATGAAATAGAATTAAATTCAAACTCTGTGGGGCTTACTGTCTCCCCCTGGTACATTAAGCTGCCGCTGGGGAATGGAGACTGGGCTCCCAATTCCCCACAAATCCTTCTGTTGCTGTGGGATGGAGACTGGGCTCCCAATTCCCAAAAACTCAATCTGCTGCTGGGGGACAGGACCTACTGTCTCTGCCCTCTGTAACTCAGCCTGCCGCTGGGGAATGGAGACTGGGCTCCCAATTCCCAATAAATCACATTGCCGCTGGGGAGAGGGGGTAGCAAGATCCTCTCCCATACATACTTCCAGCCTCTGGGGAAGGAGACCGACTGTCTCCGCTCCCAATACAGTGTCCTGTTGCTGGGGAAAGGAGACTGAGCTCTCTATTCCCTGTAGGACACTCTGCCGCTGGGGGACAGGACCGACTGTCTCTGCCCCCTGTAACTCAGCCTGCCGCTGGGGAATGGAGACTGGGCTCCCAATTCCCTGCAGGACTGGTGGAGAGACCTCGGTCCCACCTCCACCGGCCACCTGGGGCTCTTCCCAGTAAATCTCCACAATATCTTCCCAGCTGAATGGCCTGTCATCTTACTGTCCTGCTGAGCCTTCCCGATGGAGTGGAAGAGATCTCGGTAGTCCTGCTCCAGTTCCCACTTCAGGGTTGCTAGGTGAGCCAGGTCTTTCTCTACCTCATGGGGGTCATCCCAATCCTGCCTAGCCTCCCTCTCATAGAAAATGTCCTGAAGTCTGGACTGTGCAGGGCTCCCGAAGTCAGGCTCTGCAAAGGACTCCCATAACAAGCCAGGACCATCAAACTCTTCTCCCTCTGGCTTGTCATGCTCAGCTGTCCAGGGTATATACAGTGCCATATACCACCAGAGCGCCTGGTAGGCATCCTCCAGCCATAGATCCTGCCATACCCGGTGCTCTAGTTCCTTCACCCATTCCTCCAGTGGCTGCTCTCCCAGGAAGGGCATCTGCAGGGCCACTTGCTTCTGCAATCGCTGCTCTTCACTGGGGAGACTCTCGCCTCGCTGGTATTGTACAGTAGTGGCCAAAAGTTTTGAGAATGACACAAATATTAGTTTTCACAAAGTTTGCTGCTAAACTGCTTTTAGATCTTTGTTTCAGTTGTTTCTGTGATGTAGTGAAATATAATTACACACACTTCATACGTTTCAAAGGCTTTTATCGACAATTACATGGCATTTATGCAAAGAGTCAGTATTTGCAGTGTTGGCCCTTCTTTTTCAGGACCTCTGCAATTCGACTGGGCATGCTCTCAATCAACTTCTGGGCCAATCCCTGACTGATAGCAACCCATTCTTTCATAATCACTTCTTGGAGTTTGTCAGAATTAGTGGGTTTTTGTTTGTCCACCCGCCTCTTGAGGATTGACCACAAGTTCTCAATGGGATTTAGATCTGGGGAGTTTCCAGGCCATGGACCCAAAATGTCAGCGTTTTGGTCCCCGAGCCACTTAGTTATCACTTTTGCCTTATGGCACGGTGCTCCATCGTGCTGGAAAATGCATTGTTCTTCACCAAACTGTTGTTGGATTGTTGGAAGAAGTTGCTGTTGGAGGGTGTTTTGGTACCATTCTTTATTCATGGCTGTGTTTTTGGGCAAAATTGTGAGTGAGCCCACTCCCTTGGATGAGAAGCAACCCCACACATGAATGGTCTCAGGATGCTTTACTGTTGGCATGACACAGGACTGATGGTAGCGCTCTCCTTTTCTTCTCTGGACAAGCCTTTTTCCAGATGCCCCAAACAATCGGAAAGAGGCTTCATCGGAGAATATGACTTTGCCCCAGTCCTCAGCAGTCCATTCACCATACTTTCGGCAGAAGATCAATCTGTCCCTGATGTTTTTTTAGAGAGAAGTGGCTTCTTTGCTGCTCTTCTTGACACCAGGCCATCTTCCAAAAGTCTTCGCCTCACTGTGCGTGCAGATGCGCTCACACCTGCCTGCTGCCATCCCTGAGCAAGCTCTGCACAGGTGGCACTCCGATCCCGCAGCTGAATCCTCTTTAGGAGACGATCCTGGCGCTTGCTGGACTTTCTTGGACGCCCTGAAGCCTTCTTAACAAGAATTGAACCTCTTTCCTTGAAGTTCTTGATGATCCTATAAATTGTTGATTTAGGTGCAATCTTAGTAGCCACAATATCCTTGCCTGTGAAGCCATTTTTATGCAACACAATGATGGCTGCACGCGTTTCTTTGCAGGTCACCATGGTTAACAATGGAAGAACAATGATTTCAAGCATCACCCTCCCTTTAACATGTCAAGTCTGCCATTTTAACCCAATCAGCCTGACATAATGATCTCCAGCCTTGTGCTCGTCAACATTCTCACCTGAGTTAACAAGACGATTACTGAAATGATCTCAGCAGGTCCTTTAATGACAGCAATGAAATGCAGTGGAAAGGTTTTTTTGGGATTAAGTTAATTTTCATGGCAAAGAAGGACTATGCAATTCATCTGATCACTCTTCATAACATTCTGGACTATATGCAAATTGCTATTATAAAAACTTAAGCAGCAACTTTTCCAATTTCCAATATTTATCTAATTCTCAAAACTTTTGGCCACGACTGTACATTATCCAGGGCCTGGTACCAGATGCCTTTCCTTAATGCATCCCGGCCATCCAGGTCTTCCACATCATTTGCCACTGCTGGTTCCATCCTACTGCTGTCAGGTTCGCTGTACTGGGACATGCGTTGCCCTCAAATTGTAATTCCAGGAAATGATGTTACTTTGTAGCTGTCCTTATGGGCTGTGAGAACGATCCCGCCGCTTGCCACCAATTGTAACGGCATACAAGGGAATGATCCAAACTCCCGAATGGAACCTCACAAATAGCTGCTAGCAGACGAATAGGAAATGCACCCAAGCGGCTTACACTCCTCGCAATCAGTCTCAAACAGCATACAGTGAATCCCCCCAAGAAAGAGACCAAGCTCCGTGTTGAGGGTAAAGCAGTGGACAGCCAGAGCTGTGTGTTTATTGTTCTTATACAACATTGTTACAAGCTAGTACCACCCACAGGGTTTTGTAAAAACAACCAATAAACACGTACAATACAGTAAAACACTCCCACACAAAATCAGAACACTCCCCGTCTGCAGAGGCGTATCTAGTGAAAATGGCGCCTATGGCAAGCACTGAAACTGCGCCCCTGTCAAAATATTTTAAACCCATCTTTCAGATAACCTTAACAAAAAAAAAAACAGCTGACAAATCTTCAAGTCAAACTCTTTAATCTTCCAATTAAAGTTTTTGTTGCCTAAAATTAATGTTTGTAAGGTAGAAAAACAGAATAGTGTAATGATTCTGTTAAAAAACGAGTAAATACTTATTAAATTCCTTCATCTATATCACCTCCGGCGTTCTAGTTTCTGTTCTCTCATTCACTTCCTGGCTTGCGGCGCTCGTTCATGTAAGAACTACATTTCCCAGTATGCATTGCAGCACGCATAGTAATTCACATCTCCTTGATGTCTCTAACAGGTAGAGAGCGTCCTGCCACACAGATGTAGTTCCCAGGAGGGGGTAGGAACAGTGTACACACTGATTCGAAAGCGCCACTGCCCATTGAAATCAATGGGCAGCGCCGCCGAACCGCCAGCAATGCACCGCTGCAAGCTGCATTTTGCGGGCGGTTTTAACCCTTTTTGGGCAGCTAGTGGAAGCTCAAAGTCCTGCGAGCCGCATATTTGAGGCGCCCTGCTAGCGGCTGAATAGCGCCGCAAAAACTACAGTAAAGCGCCGCTCAAATAGCGACGCTTTACCGCCAATAGCGCAACGCCCCAGTGTGACAATAGCCTAAGCCTGGCATCATGACAGTCTCAAACAGAAGCAAGCAGCCCATCCAATATAGTGCTTGCACAATATGGATTAAATTAATTATAATTATGCATAGCCATAGATATAAATAAAGTGATTTGTGCAACAGCAGGTACAACTTGCACAAATCACTTTATTTAGGATATCTATGCATAATTCTAATTTATTTATTCTATATATTTAGCAGCACTATATTAGGTATTTAGCAAGGTTACATTTATTAGGTTGCCTGCAGTGCTTGGCAGATTGCAGAATGTCAGTACATCATTATACAGTGTGATCATGATGTGTGTGTGTACCGTAGCAGACTAGCAGTGCTGCCTGGCTGGGGGTCCAATCGTCCAACTTCTCACAGTTCTTCTCCTCACTTCACCTCAGTGCAGTCAGTCACGGTGACTGAGTCACCTCACGAGTGACACGCTTGGATAAATGAAGCTACGATACGCAGAGGAGGGTAGGCGGAGCTTGAGGCGGAGCTGGAGGCGGAGCCTCTGCAAGTTAGCAGATACACGGACGGACTGGGCGATCCCATTCATAGAAAATCATGGGGGCGCCTGTCTTTCTCCTACATGCCAGCCCTGTCCAGACTGTCCAGCCAAGGTAAAAGTACTTTCCAAGTTAATTTGCGTGCCGCCGCCAGCGCTGGGGCTAAAGGAGGTGGCTGCAGAATGGGTGGGAATTTTTTTTTCATGATATTTTTTTTTTTGTCGCCCCCCCCGCTTGGCGCCTATGGCACTAGCCATGGCTGCCATAGCTTGGATACGCCACTGCCCGTCTGGTGTCAACAGACACCACTACTAGGTCCTTCTCTCTTAGCAACCCATTTTGGTAAAAGGTGGGATCAAGCTTTTCCAAAGCACTATCTGTGGAGACTGTTTGGCTTTTGCTGAGGTAGTTTATTTCCTTTGCATGACATTCACGTTGTACAGTGTGAATTATTATGTTCTTGGACCTTTCCAGATTAGGAGCAGTAAAGGTATGTTTGCAATGATGCCAACTAGAGATGGCCTTGCGGTTCGCGCAGCGGTCAGTTAGCAGCGAACTTTGCTCGTTCACTGTTTGCCGAACATGCGAACATATGGCAATATTCGCGCCCGCCATATTCTTTTACATTGTGAAGAACTTTGACCCATGACACATCCATCAGGTGGTACAGGACAGCAAATTGAGACATTTCAGCACATGGACATACGCCCTACCTTATAAATAGACCTGATCTGGCTGCCATTTTACATTCTGTCTTTTGTCAGTGTAGGGAGAGATTGCTGTGTGGAGCAGGGACAGACTGTTAGTGACACAAATCGCAAGCTAATAGGTCCACAAAAGTCCTTTTAAGGACTGGTATAGGTGTACTATTGTTTGGTGTGCAGTATATAAGGGTGTAATACACTTAGAATATACTTTCTAATATAGAAAGAATATGGTAGTGGATTTGTATTGTGCTGCATTGTGACTGGTGATAGGTTCTGCAGCGATACTACAACTACAAAGAGTGACAAACGCAATTAGAAAAAAGAGTTATAACTGGTGTGATAGACCAGTGGCCCCCCAAAACGACATATTGAAGCGGGGTGTTATATAAGAATACTGTACTTTTCTAATTGTGTATTTGGGTACTGCAGAAATTTAGCCTCTTTCGCTGCGTTACCTCTGCTACACACAGTGAGAAAAGTTACATGAAATTTTTTTGTATAACTGGTGTGATAGACCAGTGGCCCCCTAAAACGACATATTGAAGTGGGGTGTTATATAAGAATATACTTTTCTAATAGTGTATTTGGATACTGCAGAAATTTAGCCTCTTTTGCTGCGTTACCTCTGCTACACACAGGGAGAAAAGTTAAAGGAATTTTTTTTTTAGAACTGGTGTGATAGACCAGTGGCCCCCCAAAACGACATATTGAAGCGGGGTGTTATCTAAGAATATACTTTTCTAATAGTGTATTTGGGTACTGCAGAAATTTTGTCTCTTTCGCTGCGTTACCTCTGCTACACACAGGGAGAAAAGTTACAGTAATTTTTTTTTATGACTGGTGTGATAGACTAGTGGACACCCAAATTGACATATTGAAGCGGGGTGTTATATAAGAATATACTTTTCTAATAATGTATTTGGGTACTGCAAAAATTTAGCCTCTTTCGCTGCGTTACCTCTGCTACACACAGGGAGAAAAGTTACAGTAATTTTTTTTTTTATAACTGGTGTGATAGACCAGTGTTCCCCCAAAACGACATATTGAAGCGGGGTGTTATATAAGAATAGACTTTTCTAATAGTGTATTTGGGTACTGCAGAAATTTAGCCTCTTTCACTGCGTTACCACTGCTACACACAGGGAGAAAAGTTACAGGATTTTTATTTTTTTATAACTGGTGTGATAGACCAGTGGCCCCCCAAAACGACATATTGAAGCGGGGTGTTATCTAAGTATATACTTTTCTAATAGTGTATTTGGGTACTGCAAAAATTTAGCCTCTTTCGCTGCGTTACCTCTGCTACATACAGTGAGAAAAGTTACAGTAATTTTTTTTTATAACTGGTGTGATAGACCAGTGGCCCCCCAAAACGACATATTGAAGCGGGGTGTTATCTAAGTATATACTTTTCTAATAGTGTATTTGGGTACTGCAGAAATGTAGCCTCTTTCACTGCGTTACCTCTGCTACACACAGTGAGAAAAGTTACAGGAATTTTTTTTGTATAACTGGTGTGATAGACCAGTGGCCCCCTAAAACGACATATTGAAGTGGGGTGTTATATAAGAATATACTTTTCTAATAGTGTATTTGGGTACTGCAGAAATTTAGCCTCTTTTGCTGCGTTACCTCTGCTACACACAGGGAGAAAAGTTAAAGGAATTTTTTTTTTAAAACTGGTGTGATAGACCAGTGGCCCCCCAAAACAACATATTGAAACGGGGTATTATATACCTTCTTCCACATACACTGCGCTTCTCTAGAGAGTTTTGTCACAGGGTAATTTAAAAATGACAGGCAGAGGAAGCGACAGGCCTATCCGCAGGGGTGGTAGGGGTAGAGCAGGAGCACCAGGCCGGAGCCAAAGTGGGAAGTTGCAGAAGGTGTGTTCGATTACGTCAAAGGACGCACCAGACTTGGTTGAGTGTCTCACTCAGCCTTCCACTTCTGCACCCTCCTCATCCTCTCTATCTGCACCCTCTTTACTCTCTGCTGTGTGCACCCCCAAAGACACCACCACCAACACCACCAACACCTCCGCTTGAGTCACAGGAATTATTTTCCGATCCATTACAAGACATTTCCAATGCACAGCCATTCTTGGCATCGGATCAGGAAGAGGAGGTAGCAACAGCCGCCACTCGGCAGTCTGACGACAGTACCCAGATCAGCCCAAGGGGGTTGGTACCCGCTGTTGCTGCCTACTCCGAGATCTCTAATGTTTGTGGTGGGGACGTCGATGATGACGTGTCTATGGACGTCACCTGGGTGCCCACAAGAGAGGAAGAGGAGGAAGGTTCAGAGGGAGAGATGGACCAGCAGATAGGGAGGAGAAGCAGGCCGAACTTACATTGCACAGGAGGGACAAACCAGACTGCTAATGTATCAGGAGCGAGCCATCAACCATGTACGGTCACATCTGGTGCTCCCAGGACGCTGGCACATGGCTCTGCAGTGTGGGATTTTTTTAACGTGTCCGCTGCTGACAATAGTGTTGCCATCTGCAGCCTTTGCAATCAACGCATAAGTCGCGGTAAGCCCAACACTCACTTAGGGACGACCGAAACCTGGCCTCCCATCACCGAGCCAAGTGGGAGCAACGCCGTCAGAACCGACAAAGCCACACTCCAGGTTCTCACCGTCCAGCCTCTTCTCCTTCTCCTCTCTCCCCACAATTGTCCTCCACTCCACTTTCCATCATGCCATCATGTCTGGAAAAAGGCAGGCTTCCTTGGCCCAAATGTTCGAGCGTAAAAAAATGATGAAGCCGGATAACCCTCTTGCACCAATGGTTGACCGCTGGCTTGTCAGAACTGATAGCCCGCCAACTACTGCCATATAAACTTGTGGACTCGGAGGCCTTTCGAAAATTTGTGGCCATTGGAACACCACAATGGAAGGTCCGAGGAAGGAAATATTTCTCGCAGAAGGGCATCCTAGAGCTATATGGCCACGTTTAGCGGCAAGAGAATGTATCTCTGGCACACAGTGTCGGTGCCAAGATACATCTGACCACAGACAAGTGGTCTAGCAAACACGGGCAGGGAAGGTATATAACTTTTACTGCCCACTGGGTGAACCTTCTGACGGCCGTCAAGCAGTTCACTCCTCCAGAGGAAATGATTGACGACGAAATGCGCGTCGAGG
Organism: Bufo bufo; assembly: GCF_905171765.1. Taxonomy (NCBI): domain Eukaryota; kingdom Metazoa; phylum Chordata; class Amphibia; order Anura; family Bufonidae; genus Bufo; species Bufo bufo. Next base: position 392,060,010 of record NC_053391.1, read on the forward strand.
AACGGCACCTTCATCTATATTGTCACCACACAGGTATTGACAGACCTTACATGTTGTCTATCTTCATGCATTAGTCACTTTATATTTAATTAGATAGGTATATGGACACATGTGCGCTTTAATTTAGCAAGGATTACTATATCCTGCAGTTCTTGTAGTCACGCACATTGTGTTTCCCTTTCATACTGATCCATGATGCATGTGGTTTAATTGCACAAGTAATTGGGCGCCATAGATGTGGTACCATAACTTTGGAAACTCGCACTTTATGTTGTTTATGACAGTGTTTTGTACACTCTTTTAAAAATTACTAATAAATATATATTTTATAATCAAGGAATTATATATACTCTCTTGGTTGTTGTTGTATGTGTCGTCAAGCATGTAACCCGTGGCACCCGTGTAGATTTGGTTTTACCACCACGGATTGCATGCAGGCCTGCCTCTTCTTCTCCTCCTCCTACTCCATCCTCCCTCTCCTCCTGGGCTGACTCCTCCTTTTCCGCTGCTACCGTCTTTTTCGCTGCGCCGCCCAAGATCCCCAGAACCTATTCGACAAGCCAGGTGAGACGTTGCCATGCTGTGCTGCATCTGTTGTGCCTGGAAGCCAGGAGCCACACTGGTCCTGCACTCCTTTCAGCTTTGTGTTCACAGGCAGATCAGTGGGTAACACCGCTCAATTTGACAGTTGGTAAAGTGGTGTGCGAAAACGGTGCCAATCTGCTGAGCGCGCTGAAACAGAGCAAAATTACACAAGTGCCGTGCATGGCACACGTCCTGAACTTGGTCGTGCAGCGATACATTGTCAAATACCCTGGGGTCCAGGACGTCTTGCGGCAGGCCAGGAAAATCTCGGGCCATTTCAGAAGATCTTACACGGTCATGGCTCGCCTTGCTGACATTCAGCGGCGACACAACCTGCCCGTCAGATGTCTTATTTCTGACTGCCCGACCCGATAGAACTCAACCTTGTATATGCTTGATAGGCTGCTCCAGCAAAAATGTGCAGTTAACGACTACCTGTACGAACTCTGTGGCAGGACAGGTTCTGGGAGCTTGTTTTTTTTTCACCGCGCCAGTGGCTGCTAATGCGCGACGCATGCAGACTTCTGCGGCTATTTGATGAGATCCCCAAACTGGTCAGTCGCAGCCAGGGCGCCATCAGTGACATTGTACCTTTTGCCTTCTTTCTGGAGCGTGCATTGCGTTGTGTCTTTGATCAAGCCGTCGAGGAGCAGGAAGATGAGGAAGTCAGGCCACTACACCGCTTCCAGTTTAGTGCAAATGGGGGCCTTCATGCTCCAGTGTTTGAAGAGGGACCCCCGTATAAAAATCATACTGGGTGGCAACGTACTTAGACCCCGGTACAAACCAAAAAATGGCGGAAATGTTACCACCATCACAGAGGGCTGTCAGAATGCAGCACTTCCAGGCCTTGCTTTGAGAAATGCTGCATTCTGCTTTTGTGCGCGCTGGCAGAGGAATTTCCACTCACAGAGAAACAGTTGCGGGTACCAATCCAACAGCGCCTGCAAGAAGAGGGCGGTTTGAACATGTGTTGGTCACTTCTGATATGAGATCATTCTTTCAGCCGACCCATCGACAGCTGTCCTCCGGATCCAGCATCAGGGAACGCCTAGACCGACAGGTGTCCGACTACATCGGGTTAACAGCCGATGTGGACGCTCTGAGAAGTGATGAACCCCTGGACTACTGGGTGGGCAGGCTTGACCTCTGGCCAGAGCTTGCACAATTTGCAATGGAACTGTTGGCTTGCCCCTCGTCAAGTGTCCTGTTCGAAAGGACGTTCAGCGCAGCAGGGGGGATCGTGACCGATAAGCGCACTAGCCTAGCTCACGACAGTGTTGACTACCTCACATTCCTAAAAATGAATGAGGCATGGATCTCGGAGAAATTCAACACATATGACCAGTAGACCATGTTTGATTCAAATTCCTCATCACAGCCCACAAATATCCGCCACCACCCATAACTATTTATGGTCCCTTTCTTCGGTAAATACAGCGGCATAAAAGGCCTTTTATGTCCGTTGAATGCCTAATTTTTGGGGCCTGTACTGGCCGACACTTATTTATTCTGTGAATGCCTAATGTACCTCCAGCCACAGAATAAAAAATGCTTTGCTGTCAGGTTAACGCCTGTCGGCTAATTTTTGGGGCCTGTACTGGCCGACACTTATTTATCCTGTGAATGCCTAATGTACATTCAGCCACAGAATACAAAGTTCTTTACTGTCAGGTGAACGCCTGTCGGCTAATTTTTGGGGCCTGTAATGGCCGACACTTACTTCTGTATCCTGTGAATGCCTAATGTACCTCCAGCCATAGAATACAAAGTTCTTTGCTGTCAGGTGAAAGCCGGTCAGCTAATTTTTGGGGCCTGTACTGGCCGACACTTATTTATCCTGTGAATGCCTAATGTACCACCAGCCACAGAATGCAAAGTTCTTTGCTCTCAGGTGAACGCCTGTTGGCTAAGTTTTGGGGCCTGTAATGGCCGACACTTACTTCTGTATCCGGTGAATGCCTAATGAATACATGCCACAGAATACACAGAATGCCACATACATGCCACAGAATGCCACAGAATACAAAGTTCTTTGCTGTAGGGTGAACACCTGTTGGCTAATTTTTGCGGCCTGTACTGGCCAACACTTACTTCTTTATCCTGTAAATGCCTAATTTTTCAGACTGGAACTGAAAATCAATGGGTCTGCAAACGTTCCGCTAAATTGTGGAACGGATGCAGACCCATTTTACAGACGTGTGAATGGACCCTATATGTATTTGACATGTATTTACCGGCTGCAGTTCTGGCTGATTTAGGCCGAGCTATTACACTAAAACCGAGCAATATTACAAAAAACTAAATACACGTTATAACTGTATAAACAATTTATATAACTTATTAGAAAAAAAATATAAAATTTTAGGGCAACTTTTCCAATAGCAGGATCATCTCCTGCACCCCCTTCATGGCCTGGCGTTGCCTCTCCTCCATGGCCTTCATGCGCTCCTGAATGTACCGCATATCGTTGCGCTGCTCCTTCTGCATTTTGGCCAATTTGGCCTTCAATGTCTTCATTCCTGTTTGAAAAAAATATATATGAGCATTATCTGCAATTCCTATTAAACCTTTAAACCTTTATTTTGTGGTGCATCTGACTTTATGATCGCTTGCTATTACACCTTTTTGTGATAAAAGTTCTAAAAAAAATGCCTTTTTTGAGAGTTTAAAATTTTTGTTTTAAAAGGTGTCCACCTGAGGGGTTAGTTGGTATGATATTTTTATACAGCTGGTTGTTACAGATGTGGCAAGACCGAATATTTTTCCTTATGTTTTAGTTATTTCTATTTTACACAATAAAAGCATTGTTGAACCAAAAACAATTCATATTTTACTGTCTCCATAGTTTGAGAGCCATATTATTGTTTTTATTTGGCGATTGTCTAATGGTAGGGTCTCATTTTTGGCAGAATGAAATGACCGATTGCTACTATTTTGGGGAGCATATGCCTTTTTTGATAGCTTGGTGTTGCACTTTTAGTGATGTTAGGTGACTAAATTAGTGTTTTCTTTTAATTGTTTATTTATTTTTTATTTTTAAAGTGTTCACCGGAGGGGTTAGATCATAGGATATTTTTATAGAGACGGTCGATATGTACACAGAGGTACAAAATATGTCTGTTTGTCTATTTTTCAACTTTTTTTATTTAAAGTCTTTATACACATTGACGATTTAAATCTCAATACGTTAGTTAGTGATATTTATGATCATTCTATAGTTTATTAATTAGTGATATTTCAGTACAGTATAATTTTATTTTGTTTGTTAGTGATAGTTCTATTAAGTTTAATATTATTTATTTGTTAAGTTAATGGTTTTAATGTATATTAAAGATTTATTGTCGAGTTGTTTTTTTTTGTATTACTATAGTGTATGTTGTCGCCTTATTGTTGGCCCTTTTAATGTTTATGTACATGTTATGGATACATAATCATATTGCTATGTGCACATATTTACCCTCCTGGCGGGGGCTGGTGATCGCCTCCTCTTTCTCCGAGTCCTGAGATGGGGCGATGCTGGAGGGTCCAGCACTTTCCACCTCTTTCACTTCTCCCACATCTGGTGGGGGTGGCTCAATAGGCTGGGAGGGTCCGGCCTCTTCAACCTCCACAACCTCCACGGCCTCCGCCGATCGCTTTCTCCAAATGGAGGGAAAAGGAACTTCTGTGATCACAGAATGTTCAGATTTTAGATAAACAACTCCCAAATCTTAAGAACATTAGATATAAAGAAATTCCAATATGGAGGGGTCCTTCCAGCAGGACAATGACCCCAAACACACGGCTAAAGCAACACTTGAGTGGTTTAAGGGGAAACATGTAAATGTGTTGGAATGGCCTAGTCAAAGCCCAGATCTTAATCCAATAAAAAATCTGTGGTCAGACTTAAAGATTGCTGTCCACAAGCACAAACTATCCAATTGGTAGGAGCTGAATCAGTTTTGCAAGGAGGAATGGGCAAAAATTCCAGTCGTAAGATGTGGAAACTGCTCATAAAAACTTATCCAAAGCGACTTGAAGCTGTGATTGACGCAAAAGGTGGCTCTACAAAGTATTGACTTTAGGGGGGTGAATAGTTATGCACATTGACCTTTTCTGTTATTTTGTCCTATTAGTTGTATGCTTTACAATTAACCAATTTAAAAGAAGGTCTAAGTTGTGGGCATGTTCTACAAATTAAATGATACAAATCCTCCAACAATCAATATTAATTCCAGGGGGTGAGGCAACAAAAAAAAGAATGAAGTCAAGGGGGGTGAATACTTTTGTTTAGCACTGTATACATTACAAAGTGTTGGCAAAACATACAAAAGTTATTTACGCATGCACCTGGGCATTTTTCGTCCCGGATTCTTTTTATAAACTGGGGGTGTCTTCGCTTCATGTCTGACCATTTTTTTATGATGGCCAGACGGCGGTGTTTGAGACCCGTTTGGCGCCAGATCTCATAGGCCAGCTCCCGCACAATCCGCTGCTTCTCGGCGTGGGACCGGGTGCGGTCATATCCCCGCCCCAACATCCGCTGCAAGATAAAAATGCAAGCATATAATCCCAATTTTGAACAATAATAGTATTGAAAATAATTTACTCAAGTAAACTGCAAAAAGTATTTAATGCTTTGAGGTGGAAATATTAGATTTAGACCGCCTGCACACGGGCATGTTTTTTCAAAACTACGGACTGTACAAACCCAGCCTGCCGTCCTGGAGAGTGGACAAGCGCACAACGTCATTGGTTGCTAACTCGCTATGACGCCGTGCGCTTCCAGCCACCACCGCTGTACTGTGATACATTTGTATGATCTATACAAGTGTATTAATGTACAGCGGTGGCGGCAATAAGCGCACGGCATCATAGCGAGTTAGCAACCAATGGCGCCGTGCGCTTGTCCACTCTGCAGGACGGGTTTGTACGGTCTGTAGTTCTGGAAAAAAGAGGGGAAGGAGAAAAATAAAAAAAAAATCCGAACCCCCCTCTTCCCCCCCGCAACCACAGGCGATTGGAGGCATGGAACAAGGTAGTACAAGCCCGGACAATCCTTTTTCCTGCACCTAATAAAGCCCCACACAAACATGTGTAAATATATATATTAACATATGAAAACTAGAATATATAAAAAGGGGGGGGGAGGAATGGTGCACCTGGAAAATGGTAGTAAATGAGAAAACGTGGGTGGCGTTAGACTCAAGTAAACCCCCATAATTCCAACAATAAAACTGGCACAGGGAAATAATATGAACAAAAATACTCATGTTAGAAGAGAAAAATTTATAAAAATGCATAATTTCCTTTTTAAGGTTGAGCCCATGTGGAACTCTAGTTTGAAGCCGAAAAATCCAGTACGCTTCCCATAATAAAATCTTCTTTTTGATATCACCCCCTCTCACCGGAGATTTGACCTTTTCTATACCATAGGTGCACAGACTGTCAATATTCCGATTATGGGATCTGATAAAGTGTTGGGCTACATTAGATATGTTAACAGCCTGGGGATTTGAGATGTAATTGAGATGTTCTCTAAATCTTATTATAAATTGGCAACAATTACTTCCCACATACAACAGGTCAGATATAGTGCACTTGATAATGTAGATAACATCTGAGGTATTGCAATTAATATAATGTTTAATAGGAAATGTATCAGTATGTAAGGAGTTGTTAAACTCCGTAGTTTTACAGGTAAATCCACAAGTTTTGCAGGGGTGACCCCCACATTTAGTGAACCCAACAAATTTAAACCATGTATCACTAGATGTTGTGAGGGTGCTTGTAAAGAAAGATGGTGATAAAATATCAGCTAAAATTCTGGGCCTCCTAGATACAATGCGACATCCTGTCTGCTGCTACCACAAGCCCTTCACAGCATGCAATCTTACATCATGGAAGGATTAAGTGTATCATAGGTCTGACCCGTTTACCTATCTTGGGCCCCCTTCCTCCATTTACCCCAACCATCCCCCCTTTTGCATTCTGCTTCATAGTGATTTTTTTCTGGTAAATATTAAAGAAAACTATGCCAAATATATAGTATAACACCCAACAGTATGCAGAATATAGTATATAACAGCCCACAGTATGCAGTATAAAGTTTGTAACACCCCACAGTATTTAGTTGAGTATAGAGTATATAACACCCCACAGTATGCAGTATATAGTATAACAACCTACAGTATGCAGTCTGTAGTATATAACACGCCATAGTATGCAATAATTTATATAACTTCACACAGTATGCAGTATATAGTATATAAAACTCCACAGTATACATTATATAATACACCACAGTACGCAGTAAATAGTATAACACCCCACAGTATGCAGTAGGTAATATTTAACACCCCAAAGTATGCTGTATAAAGTATATAAAAAACAGGGGTGTAGCCTGGTCGTTACTACTGTGAGGAGGCACAATATGGGCATAACTACTATGAGGGGGCACAATGTGGGCATTATTAATGTGAGCGGGCAAAATGTTGATATTACTACTGTGCAGGGACACAATGTGGGCATTAGTACTGTGAGGTAGCACAATGTGGATATTTCTACTGTGAGGGGGCACAGTGTGGGCATTAGTACTGTGTGGTAGCACTAAGAGGAAATGCCCTAGCTTACCTTGTTATACATTGGAATGGCTCGATTTTCCATGGCCAGCACAGCACCCCTGCTGGTAATTTAACAGGGACGCTCGCCATCCTGTATGGTTATTCTTTTTGCTCTATCACCATAAGGAACTTGTTCCGATTCCAGCGGACATCACCTGGTAGGACCAGTAGGTTCTTTCGTTTATTATTCCAAGGTGTATTGATACTGCTGTGTACCCTATGATATATTTTATCAGGTGTACGTATTGAGGTTCATTTACAAAGAATTACTTTTTATGCCAATCTTTGTTGACTGAAGAGACGTTCAACATCCCACTCACACAGGGGGTTCTCTATCTATCAAATAAATAACGGAACCTTATATTTGTGGTAAAAAAGGGGATGAGGCCATAGCTTTATTACAAAGACAAGAGGACCTTGTCTACCCATAAATCCCAAGCCGCTACACTATCTTCGTCACCTCGTATGCCTGGTCACCGTGGCCACGGTGTGCATGTCTTTGTGGAAACTTCACGTGACTTCCACTTCTCCATCTTCTTCTTAGACAAGGTCCTCCCTCCGCCAGCTGTGACATCTGAAATTACAGGTATACGAGTCAACCAACAACACAAACAATGTAAAAATCTGTAACATATCACTGCAGAAATAAAGAATTAATGTAAGGTTAGATAGTACTCCAATCTGATTTTGTGGGCGATGGTTCCCAAACCAGATAATAATATAAATTCAGACTCCTGTACTCCACTTTGCTGTTTTGGATAAATGCTTTTATTTCAAAAAGCGGTTCCAGTCAAAACTTTTTCGGCATATAGCCTTCTTCAGTACAACTGGAAGGGCATACAGAAATATCTCAATGAGTACATGACATTGGTCTTAAGTACAGAATAAAGTAAAATAAACATAAAGAGATGTCAATACACCATGTAGATAGAAGAACAAAAAGAGGCAACATAGATATATTTGCACAGAACATATATCCATCTGAATGATCCAGACTTAGACAAAATTCATTCTCAACAGAGGCATCGCAGGAAGTCCAGGAAAGGAGATTCAAATTCAAAATCATGAGGAGGGACATTGATTGAGGATCTGCTGGAACTGGTCGCAGTATCTTGGGTCATCTTTAAAGAGAGTTGGTCGTATGGTCATACGTAGACCCCTAGGAATACGCTGTTCTTTGATGTATTCAGCAAGTGTTGCACTATGTAGCTGATAGTTGATCAATCAACGGGATTCCTTTTCAAGATCTCTGCTTTTGATGTCCTATGTCGGGATCTGCAGGAAATCTCGTGATGCTGTTACTTGAGACAGAATGCGTTCTCTTTCTTCTTCATTGTATGAGAAGGTAGACATAGCCTTGAATCAATGTTTTACAGCCTTGATGTTCTGAGGTCCAGGAGTTTCAAGTTAAGTATCTGTTCTAATTTTCTACTCATTTTACCTTTAGGCTACTTTCACACTTGCGTTCGGAGCGGATCCGTCTGGTGTCTGCTCAGACGGATCCGCTCCTATAATGCAAACAATGGTATCCGTTCAGAACGGATCCGTCTGCATTATATTTCAGAAAAAAACTAAGTGTGAAAGTTAGTCAGACGGATCCGTCCAGACTTTGCATTGAAAGTCAATGGGGGACGGATCCGTTTGAAATTGCACCATATTGTGTCATCTTCAAACGGATCCATCCCCATTGACTTACATTGTAAGTCTGGACGGATCCATTTGGCTCCTCACGGCCAGGCGGACACCCGAACGCTGCAAGCTGCATTCGGGTGTCCGCCTGCTAAGCAGAACGGAGGTGAAACGGAGCCAAACTGATGCATTCTGAGCGGATCCGCATCCACTCAGAATGCATTGGGGCTCTACAGATGCGTTCTGGCCCGCTTGTGAGAGCCTTCAAACGGAACTCACAAGCGGAACCCCGAACGCAAGTGTGAAAGTAGCCTAAGTGTGAAAGTTAGTCAGACGGATCCGTCCAGACTTTACATTGAAAGTCAATGGGGGACGGATCAGTTTGAAATTGCACCATATTGTGTCATCTTCAAACAGATCCGTCCCCATTGACTTACATTGTAAGTCTGGATGGATCCGTTTGGCTCCGCACGGCCAGGCGGACACCCGAACACTGCAAGCAGCGTTTGGATGTCCGCCTGCTGAGCGGAGCGGAGGACAAACGGAGCCATCCTGATGCATTCTGAGCGGATCCGCATCCACTCAGAATGCATTGGGGCTCTACGGATCAGTTCGGGGCCGCTTGTGAGAGCCTTCAAACGGAACTCACAAGCGGAACCCTGAACGCAAGTGTGAAAGTAGCCTAAATCTATTTATCAAGATTCAAAAGTAAATGGGTGAAATTAATCAGGAGATTATTACTTGAAGTAAGATTGGCAGGAGTCTGCATTAGTGTAATTAGCATCAAATTTATCAAATGTTGTTAAATCTAGTGTGTCTTTATAGGTTACCCCAGTTTTCCTACACCACCCTCCTACTGAAGTGTTCATGACCTTTTATAAACCATCTAAGGGTACGACCAAACGATGCTGTCGTGGGGCGTTCAGGAAGAGGTCCTGCTGTGGTTGAGTACCATGCGACCAATTAGTCCACCACTACCTCATATTTAACTAATGAAGATCGTACTGTGTGGTCGGTCATAGTTGTTAATGGCAACCTTCACATGATCGCGTTGTGTGGTCAAACTCTAAGTGCTAAATCTTAATGAAACTCAATTACGTAGTAGCAATGCACATTTTTCCACCAAAGGGGTAGATTTATCATCTTCTTTGCACCAGAAAAGTGGCGTTAAAATGTCCCATTTTCTCCGCCCTCGCTACTTTTCTGAAAGGGGACATGGCAAGGGTGGGGAAGGGTGGTGCAAATGAAACCAGAAATCTCCGGCACCTCTGAACTGTCTTAGATTTCTGGTTAGGCGCACGGACTGCAGGAGGCCCAGCCTAATTTATGACAAGGTGTGTGCCTTGTCGAAAATTAGGTCCAACCTCCGGCAGTGCAGGGGATATCGCGATAGGCGCAGAAAGCTCCAGTATTGATAAATCTCCCCCAAAATATTTTCACAATTAACCTCAAAATGTGCAAAACCCTAATTATGCGACTTTTTTAAAGCTGCAATCCGGGAGTACAGGGCCTGATAAATTCCCCCAATGTATATGAAATTCTTTGTTTTTCATTACAGTCCATAACCAGCTTTCCTATTGCATTTTAAGAATTGCAGAGCGAAGGGTAATGTGTTACTTTTTCCCTGAGTAAATTCAAGAAGAAAATCAATTTAGTCTAACATGTATGCAGAAGTCCCTCTGGTGTGAAAAAAATTGCATTCAGGAAAGTGTAAATTCTCAACATGGCTTTACTGATATTGATTTTTAAACAGTCCAGGCATGTGCTGCGACCCGTAAATGTAGGATTGTAACAGTGCACAAGGATGAAAACAGAAACCTATGGTAAAATGAGAGATAAATACATATGTAAATAAGGGAGAGAGAATGGTCAGGGGTGAAGGAATACATATACAAAACACAACTGGGGAATTTATTAAACCTGGTATTTCATACGCCAGTGTTAATAAAAAAAAGTGCACTGGAGAAAGATGCACCAGGTTTGTTAAGAAACATAAGCTTCTTAATAAAATGTGGCTCATCTTCTGCAGTCCATGCATCTGAAAAGCAATTAATGACAGCTGATGCTGTGAGGTACGTAGATTTGAGCTAAAAGTTATGCTAGTTTCTGCTAGGAAAATAATGTAAATTAGTCAGGTTTCGGGTGTCCATGCCTCTCCTGCTAAGCCAACCCATTTTTTTAAAATAACAAAATGTTTCATGTATAGACAGACACCAGAAAACTAGCCTACAGCCTCAGTCCCTCACGTGCATTGTATACAGTGAGGAAAAGAAGTATTTGAACACCCTGAGATTTTGCAGGTTCTCACTTAGAAATCATGGAGGGGTCTGAAATTCACATTGTAGGTGTATTCCCACTCTGAGAGACATAATAAAAAATAATAAAAAATAAGGAAATCACATTGTATGATTTTTAAAGAATTTATTTGTCTTGCACTGCTGAACATACAGGTCAAACTCAAATTGCATTAATGCAGCTTAAAATTAGAATTTTGTGAAAAGGTTCAATATTCTAGGCTCAAAGTGTCACAGTCTAGTCAGCTAATTAATCCATACCTCCTGAGCAAAGGGTACCTCAAAATTGTGACTTTGGGGTTTCATAAGCTGTAAGCCCTAATCATCCAAATTACAACTAAAGGCTTGAAATATCTCGCTTTGCATGTAATGAGTCTATCTCATATATTAGTTTCACCTTTTAAGTTGAACACCTGAGAAAATCAGTGTTAATATTTGGTAAAGAAGCCTTTGTTTGCAATTACAGAGGTGAAACGTTTCCTGTAGTTCTTGACTAGTGATGAGCGGCAGGGGCAATATTCGAATTCGTGATATTTCGCAAATATTTTGGCAAATATTCGCCATATATTCGAGAATTTGCGAATTCATGATCTCCAGGCATTATTTTCTTGATTGTGAAAATTCGCATAAAATTTGCCTAATATATTCGCGTGAACTGGTATTTAAAAAAAATCTAATATTCGCGATTACGAATATATTTTGCGATATTCTAAATATTCGCAAATTCTCGAAGTGCCGATTTTCGCGATTAAAATTCGCAATTCGAATATTCGTGATCAACACTATTCTTGACCAGGTTTGCACACACTGCAACAGGGATTTTGGCCCACTCCTCCACACAGATCTCCTCTAAATCTGTCAGGTTTCGGGGCTGTCGCTGAGCAACATGGAGTTTCAGCTCCCCTCAAAGATATTATATTGGATTTAGGTCTGGAGACTGACTAGGCCACTCCATAACCTTAATATGCTTCTTACGGAGCCACTCCTTGGTTATCCTGGCTGTTTGCTTTGGGTCGTTGTCATGTTGGAAGACCCAGCCACGACCTATCTTCAATGCTCTGACTGAGGGAAGGAGGTTGTTGCTCAAAATCTTACAATAAATGGCCCTATTCATCCTCTACTTAATACAGTGCAGTCGTCCCCTGTCTCCTTCGCAGCAAAGCACCCCCAAAGTATGATGTTACCACCCCATGCTTCACAGTAGGGATGGTGTTCTTGGGATGCAACTCATCCTTCTTTTTCCCCCAAACACGACGAGTGAAGTTTTTTGGCAAACTTCAGACGGGCCTGGACATGTGATGACTTGAGCAGGGGGAACCTTCCGTGCAATGCATGATTTGAAACCATGACGGAGTAGTGTTCACCGACAGTGACCTTTGAAACTGTGGTCCCACTCTCTTCATGTCATTGACCAGCTCCTCCCTTGTAGTTCTGGGCTGATTCCTCACCTTTCTTATCATCAGTGATACCCCACGAGGTGAGCTCTTGCATGGAGCCCCAGTCCGAGGAAGGCTGACAGTCGTCTTTAGCCTCTTCCATTTTCTAACAATTGTTCCAACAGTTTATCTTTTTTCACCATGCTGCTTGGCAATTGCCCTATAGCCCTTTCCAGCCTTGTGGAGGTCCACAATTTTGTCTATGGTGTCTTTTGAAACCTCTTTGGTCTTGCCCATGGTAGTAGTTGGCGTCTGACTAACTGTGGGGTGGACAGGTGCTACTCTTTAAAGTGCTCAGACAGGTGCTACTAAGTTAGTTTAATGAGTGGAGTAGAGGTGGACTTTTTAAAGGCACAGTAACAGGTCTTTGAGAGCCAGAATTTGTGCTGTTTCTCAGGTATTCAAATACTTACTGTATGTTCAGCAGTGCAAGACAAATAAATTCTTTAAAAATGATACAATGTGATTTCCTGATTTTTATTTTTATTTTATTCTGTCTCTCGGAGTGGGATTGCACCTACAATGTGAATTTCAGACCCCTCCATGATTTCTAAGAGGGAGAACTTGCAAAATGTCAGGGTGTTCAAATACTACTGTTGCTCACTGTATCTATTTAAATTTGCACTAGCCCTTCTGCTACAAACACTGACTAAAGCACTGATGTGTGAATAAGGCCTAAATGACAGAATCATTTATTGTGCTGTAATATACCTTATCTGACCAGGGCTTTGAAGGAAATGTGTCACTAAGGCCTCTTTCACACGACCGTTGTGTGCACCCGTGGCCGTTGTGCCGTTTTCCGTTTTTTTTCGCGGACCCATTGACTTTCAATGGGTCCGTGGAAAAAACGGAAAATGCACCGTTTTGCAGCCGCATCCGAGATCCGTGTTTCCTGGCCGTGAAAAAAATAAGACCTGTCCTATTTTTTTCACGGCCAACGGTTCACGGACCCATTCAAGTCAATGGGTCCGTGAAAGAACACGGATGCACACAAGATTGGCATCCGTGTCCGTGATCCGTGGCCATAGGTTACTTTTTATACAGACGGATCTTCAGATCCGTCTGCATAAAAGCTTTTTCATAGCTGAGTTTTCACTTCGTGAAAACTCAGAACCGACAGTATATTCTAACACAGAGGCGTCCCCATGGTGATGGGGACGCTTCTAGTTAGAATACACTACAAACTGTGTACAAGACTGCCCCCTGCTGCCTGGCAGCACCCGATCTCTTACAGGGGGCCGTGATCAGCACAATTAACCCCTTCAGGTGCGGCACCTGAAGGGGTTAATTGTACTATCATATCCCCCTGTAAGAGATCAGGGCTGCCAGGCAGCAGGGGGCAGACCCTCCCCCCCTCCCCAGTTTGAATATCATTGGTGGCCAGTGCGGCCCCCCCCCCTCTATTGTAATAATAGGTTGGTGGCCAGTGCGGCCCCCCCCCACCCTCTATTGTAATTATTCGTTGGTGGCACAGTGTGCGCCCCCCCTCCCTCCCTCTATTGTAATAATTCGTTGGTGGCACAGTGTGCGCCCCCCATCGGCCCCCCCTCCCTCTATAGCATTAACAACATTGGTGGCCAGTGTGCGGCCTCCCATCTCCCCCCTCCCCCCATCATTGGTGGCAGCGGAGTTCCGATCGGAGTCCCAGTTTAATCGCTGGGGCTCCGATCGGTAACCATGGCAACCAGGACGCTACTACAGTCCTGGTTGCCATGGTTACTTAGCAATAGTACAATAGTAGAAGATTCATACTTACCTGCTGGTGGCTGCTGCGATGTTCGTGTCCGGCCGGGAGCTCCACCTACTGGCAAGTGACAGGTCTATGCGGCGCATTGCTAAATGAACTGTCACTTACCAGTAGGAGGAGCTCCCGGCCGGACAGGAACATCGCAGCTCCCAGGTAAGTATGAATCTTTTACTATTGTACTATTGCCAGTAACCCGCTGCCACCAATGATCGGGGGGGGGGGGGGAGATGGGAGGCCGCACACTGGCCACCAATGTTGTTAATGCTATAGAGGGAGGGGGGGCCGATGGGGGGCGCACACTGTGCCACCAACGATTTATTACAATAGAGGGAGGAAGGGGGGGGGGGCGCACACTGTGCCACCAACGATATATTACAATAGAGGAAGGGGGGGGGGATATGATAGTACAATTAACCCCTTCAGGTGCGGCACCTGAGGGGTTAATTGTGCTGATCACGGCCCCCTGTAAGAGATCGGATGCTGCTAGGCAGCAGGGGGCAGTCATGTACACAGTTTGTAATATATTCTAACTAGAAGCGTCCCCATCACCATGGGAACGCCTCTGTGTTAGAATATACTGTCGGAAATGAGGTTTCACGATCTAACTCATATCCGACAGTATATTCTAACATAGAGGCGTTCCCATGGTGATGGGGACGCTTCAAGTTAAAATATACCATCGGATTGGAGAAAACTCCGATCCGATGGTAAAAAAGGGACTCCTGACTTTACATTGAAAGTCAATGGGGACGGATCCGTTTGAAATGGCACCATATTGTGTCAACATCAAACGGATCCGTCCCCATTGACTTGCATTGTAATTCAGGACGGATCCGTTTGGCTCCGCACGGCCAGGCGGACACCAAAACGACTTTTTTTTCATGTCCATGGATCCTCCAAAAATCAAGGAAGACCCACGGACGAAAAAACGGTCACGGATCACGGAAAAACGGGACCCCGTTTTGCGGACCGTGAAAAATACTGTCGTGTGCAATAAGCCTAAGGCTACTTTCACACTAGCGTTTTTGTTTTCCAGTATTGAGATCTGTCATAGGGGCTCAATACTGGAAAAAAAAACTTCAGTTTTGTCCCCATTCATTGTCATGGGGACAAAACTGAACAGAACAGAACGGAAAGCTCCAAAATGCATTCCGTTCCGTTTAGTTGCGTTCCCATACCGGAGAGCAAACCGCAACATGTTGTAATTTGCTTTCCGTCCTGGGATGCGGAGCAAGACGGATATGACCCCCAATGCAAGTCAATGGGGACGGGTCAGTTTTCTCTGCCACAATGTGCCACAATAGAAAACTGATCAGTCCGCCATTGACTTTTAATGGAGTTCATGACAGATCCGTCTTGGCAATATTAAAGATAATACAACCGGATCAGTTCATAACAGATGCAGGTGGTTGTATTATCAGTAATGGAAGCGCTTTTGCTGAACACTGTCGGATTTAGCAAAAACGCTAGTGTGAAAGTAGCCTAAAAATGTTATCTGCCAGTTAAAACCAGATAGCGACACATATCCTTTTTTTCGAATTTGATTTTATTTTCTGAATTTCTGATTCTGCGATTTTTTTTATATTATTTTCTGAAGATGATTATGGTGGTGGCCATCTTGCCTGAGCTGTTCTGAACAGCATTTAGAAAGCATTGAGAAAATTGCTTTACAGCAGCCACATGGTCCACTGAGGGGACCACATTGACTTCTATGGGAGAGTTTTCTAGACATGCTCTGTAGGGATGAGCGAAATTCAAGTTATGAAGTTCGGGTTTGGGTATATGCTGAATTCCGTTATGGATTCCATTACCAAAGACCATAATGCCTTTAGAGGCATTCCGTTATGTATTCCGTCATAATAGAACTCTATGTCCAGCATAACAGATCCGCTCGGTTTCCGCTGTCAAAGGAGTAGAGTTCACTATGGGAATTCACACAGTGAACACGCTCGTCTGAAACTGGTCTTAGGGTACAACCTCACGGCACGATCGTGAGCTGTTCTGGGTGCAGCTGACTGTGGTCGAAAACTGTGCAGCCAATTAGGCTGCAGCTGCCTGTTATTTAACTAATGAAGACCACACTGTATGGACAATCTTCATTGTTAATGGCTGTATGGCACCTTCAATACCATGTGGCCATTAACAGTGAAGACCAGCTATACAGTGTGGTCTTCACTAGTTACATAACAGGCAGCTACAGCCTAATTGGCCGCACGGTTCTAGAACTCAGCTGGCCGCACCCTGTACGGCTCATGATCAGTCAGTGTGGTTGAACTCTTACAGAATGTTCACACTAGCAGACTGAAAAGTTAGGTGCAGAATCAAAGCCCTCCTTGTTTCCAAAAGGTTATCACGGGATATCAGAGTACAATGCAAGGAAGGTAGTATAAGAGAACTAGTCCTAGCATGACTGGCTATTATGGAATAACAGAGGATATTACAGGGAGGGGGTATAGAAAGAGAGAACTACAACTTCCAGCTTGTCTGTGTTGGTATTATGGGATATCGGAGGACATTACACGGTGGGGTGTGTGTGGGGTTTTATAACAGGGGAGAACTACAAGTCCCATCATGTTTAGGGTGTTGTATAATATCAGAGGACACTACAGTGTCAGAGAATAGGGGTAAAGATGTATGTTCAAGTATGTTCAGGGTTATTATGGGATATTAAAGGGCATTTCAGGGAGAGGGTGTAACAGGGGAACTACAACTTCCAGCATTTTCCTGACTTCCACATCTCACACTGAATCCATTACCTTTCTACAAAAAGCATGTTCAATGATTCACACTAAACACTGTATGAAATAAACTATTTTAAAATTCAAATAACACAGCCGGCATACCCAATATACAGTACAGTGGGGACTGTGTTCATAGGGGCCCAACAGAGCTCCTATCCAGATCCTACAGTCAAAGCTTATCTTCTCCACAGTTGAGCTCCATCTGATCCTGTGACTAATCAGACTCCAGCCACCACTTATGCTTTTATTATGGCCATGCATTCCAGCAGAGGAAGGTATGGTTGGCATTGGTTGGCAGGAACAGGCCTAACCACCCTGTTCCTCCCCTCTTGGTAGTAGTGGGCTGATCCAGTATCCTTCCAGGAGGTGGGGTTTCAGTTTAGATACAAAAGGGAGAGGAAGCTCATGATAGAGCTCCTACTTCTGGGGACCAGTTATCATTCTCCTGTAAGACCAATACTCCAAGGAGACCAGCAAAATACAGCTCCAAGAAATCATATGTATAAAAAGACAACAGATTGATCAGCGAAATACAACTTTAAAGACTGCTGCAAGGTGAGGGACTACGACTCACAGATCTAAATACCACCACTAGGCCAGCCAACGCTCAAGTCTGAATCTTACAGTGGACACCTACTGTATACCCACAAGTGTCTGATATGTCTATTACCATCCAACATCAACTGCTGCCAGAAACTGCACTTTGTAGTTATTGCTGATGGATGTGCCTCAAGTTATATTTTGCATTATGTAAAGAGAGACTGTTATACATAACATATATAACATTTCCACTGAACAGATCCCCAAAGAGCAACAGCCTGAGGGAGTTCACCGTGACACAACACCTCATCATTCCTAGTACCGCTCCCATCCTCTGCATCGGCTCCTCAGGGGCTCACTGCAGTAACATTGCATGTCTTCAGTAATCATCCTCTCCACTCTCGGTGAATCACACCCTTATCGATCTGATATTAATAGCTTATCCTGAGGAAATCCTGAGAACGCATACATGGTAGAAGTACCACTATTGTCCTCACTAAGGGCAGCATAAATTAGTAATAGATACCCTTAGAAAAATGTTGGTTCACTTTCTTTAACTGCCAAAACAGTTTTGCTAAAATCTTACAGTGCATGCCAATGACTCCTAATATTCATAAACTCCTGCCTTCCCTCCTTTCGTTTATTGCAGTAGGAAAAAAAAAACTTTCAATCAGCAGCAGGGATGGAGAAAGCCTGGAGCTTATGAATAGCAGGACTCATCAGCACTGGAGTTGCTGGAAGATTTTGAAGTTAGGGCAGCATTAAATTGGTGACAGATTCCCTTTAAAGGGCATCCGTCAGCAGATGTGTACCTATGAAACTGGCTGACTTGTTGCCTCTACACTTGGCAGCGGAAGACATCTATGTTGGTCCCATGTTCATATGTGCCCGCATTACTGAGAAAATCTATGGGGCCATTTATGAAAGCAGATATGCCAGTTTTGTGGCGTTAACAAGTCACAAGTCATGGCAACTGCGACATTTCCATGGCAACTGAGAAATTTTTTAGACATTTTATGATCCTCACCACTTTTCACAGTGGTATATGTCTAAGAGCTAAAAGTGAGAGTAGACCTGGATTATTTCTCATTTACCATGTGCAATATTTGCAAAAGTTGCAAAAATGTCAGAACCCACGCCAGGCATCCCTCTGGTCTTCTTCTACACCTAAAGGTGTACAGTAAACCACATTAAACTCACGTCACATACTGTATAATATTAGGGCACACCACTTCCTAAATTTGGTGCAGACACACAAAGCAAAGCCAGACTTACGCTACATTAAAACAATCTTAGAAGATAAATAACTCCCTATGTTTTAATATATGCAAATGAGCCACTAGGAGCAACGACGGGGTGTTACCGTTTCTCCTAAAGGCTCAACTCTCTATGCAACTTTTATTGACAGGACCAGGCAGTGAAAACATCATCATGCCTGGCCCTGACTTCTCCTAAAGTTAATCAAAGTGGTGGCTGCAGTTTTCACATGATTAGATGGAGCTCAACTGTGGAGGACGTTTCAGTTGCAGAGGGAGCTGAGCTTTTAAAGGGCTTCTGTCACCCCCCATTTAGCAATTTTCAGTATCGGACATTAGCTATTTGCCAATGTCAGTTAAGTCCATATATATCACTCTTACCTCTCTCTGTGATGTAATTTCATTAAAAATCATACTTTTATAATATGCTAATTACTTTACTACCAGCAACTTAGGCGGTTACTTGCTAGTAGCCGCCACATCCTCGGACTATAAACACGCCCCTTCCTCCACTTGATAGACAGGGCCAGCGAGCGCTCTCCTCCTCCCGTTGGCCCTGTCTGCCCATGAAATCCCGTGCCTGCGCCGTACCGGTCCTCATTCGGCGCAGGCGCTCTGAGAGGAGGAATCTCGCTTGCCCGCTCCTTCCTCAGCGTGCCTGCGCCGATGACGTCAGCCTACACCCGGAAAAGCGCCCTTCTCTCAGAGCGCCTGCGCCGAATGAGGATCGGTACGGCGCAGGCGCGGGATTTCATGGGCAGACATGGCCAACGAGAGGAGGAGAGCGCTTGCTGGCCCTGTCTATCAAGTGGAGGAGGGGGCGTGTTTATAGTCCGAGGATGCGGCGGCTACCAGCAAGTAATCGCCCAAGTTGTTGGTAGTAAAGTAATTAGCATATTATAAAAGTACCATTTTTAAAGAAATTACAGCACAGAGAGAGGTAAGAGTGATATATATGGACTCAACTGATACTGAAAATTGCTAAATGGGGGGGGGGGGGGGGGGGACAGAAGCCCTTTAAGTGTAAAATCAAGTGTATTACCCCAGAGTGGTATTACCATTCCTACGCCCTGCTACTGTTTCTAATGGGTTGGAAGGACTTGAGAATCACCCTGACTCCTTATAGATTAACCGACAGAGTGTTGCGAGGGGGTCACCAGCCAAAAGCACCCCACTCCAAAGGTACTGAACAGCCCTAAAGTCCAGCGGCCAGACTAAAGCTGAGTTTAGCACAGCAGAGAGATAAAGCAGATTATTGAAGTGTGCCTGCCAGTTTATGCCAAAACTTGCTGGAACCAAGAGAAACACCACTTCTTATACGGATGCAAGTTGATTCAAGTAAAGCTATTACTCTCTCCTTTATTCTTTCGAAGCCTAACCCTGGGGAGCGATGATATTTACAGTACAGACCAAAAGTTTGGACACACCTTCTCATTCAAAGAGTCTTCTTTATTTTCATGACTATGAAAATTGTAGATTCACACTGAAGGCATCAAAACTATGAATTAACACATGTGGAATTATATACATAACAAACAAGTGTGAAACAACTGAAAATATGTCATATTCTAGGTTCTTCAAAGTAGCCACCTTTTGCTTTGATTACTGCTTTGCACACTCTTGGCATTTTCTTGATGAGCTTCAAGAGGTAGTCCCCTGAAATGGTTTTCACTTCATAGGTGTGCCCTGTCAGGTTTAATAAGTGGGATTTCTTGCCTTATAAATGGGGTTGGGACCATCAGTTGCGTTGAGGAGAAGTCAGGTGGATACACAGCTGATAGTCCTGCTGAATAGACTGTTAGAATTTGTATTATGGCAAGAAAAAAGCAGCTAAGTAAAGAAAAACGAGTGGCCATCATTACTTTAAGAAATGAAGGTCAGTCAGTCAGCTGAAAAATTGGGAAAACTTTGAAAGTAAGGGCTATTTGACCATGAAGGAGAGTGATGGGGTGCTGCGCCAGATGACCTGGACTCCACAGTCACCGGACCTGAACCCAATCGAGATGGTTTGGGGTGAGCAGGACCGCAGAGTAAAGGGAAAAGGGCCAACAAGTGCTAAGCATCTCTGGGAACTCCTTCAAGACTGTTGGAAGACCATTTCAGGGGACTACCTCTTGAAGCTCATCAAGAGAATGCCAAGAGTGTGCAAAGCAGTAATCAAAGCAAAAGGTGGCTACTTTGAAGAACCTAGAATATGACATATTTTCAGTTGTTTCACACTTGTTTGTTATGTATATAATTCCACATGTGTTAATTCATAGTTTTGATGCCTTCATAGTCATGAAAATAAAGAAAACTCTTTGAATGAGAAGGTGTGTCCAAACTTTTGGTCTGTACTGTAGGTAGGAGCACCGTGACACACACACCACTCGGCATTTCGATAAACCTGAGACACGATCGGGTCTGGGGTCGGCATGTTGCACAAGTCCCACGTTGATCCTAGAGGCTTATTTGCATACATTAAAACATTTTTCTCATCAATACAGACCCATATGAACATAGATTACTTCAGTTGCTAAGGAGGCGGTCAAGGAGATGGCCCTATCAGTGATTGACAGCTATTTTTGCATACGCAGTCATAGATGGAAGGCGGTCAATCACTGATTAACAGATGATCAATCTGCTCAGCTCCTCTTGCTCTATAACATGCTGCCTGCAGCTCAAACACCATATTCAATGTCAGAAGATTCCCCTTAGGACTGAATATAAATGTATTACTTTTGGGAAAAATAAATGCAGATTTATGACTTTTTATTAATTTTTTTAACATAGCCAAGCACCTTCAAAAGTTACAGAATGGATGTTTTTTGAAGAATGTCTTCAGTTTTACTTACTGCAAAGAAGAAACAACTCTGAAATGTTGTGCATATTAATAAGCATGAAATGATTTTTGCCTGATAAAACTTGTCATTTTCACTTTTAACTAGCATGAAAAGCTATTTGCAAGTACATTTATTAGAACAGCTAATTTGCTTTTTTTTTTTTTGCTTTTACAGATAATTAGGTTACATTATATATCAAAGACAATATGAAAAAATGCAGTTCAGTCATTTTATGAGCAATTTTAGGTAAGGGGTAGTCACAGTAACATAAACATATTTTTTAAAGGGGTTTTCCAGTACTCATATCAATGCCAGTTTGGCAGAGGTCCAACACTCAGCACCCCTAACAATCAGTTAAATGGGAGCAGCGTTGCAGTAGCCAGCTCTGGTCTACTACACATTGGATGGAGGCAGGCTCGGACTGGCCCACAGGGGTACAGGTGACATCCCCCGGTGGGCCCCTGAGCAAGGTGGGCCCTAGTCTCCCATCCCCTGCACACGTGGTGCATAACACAGTAGACTTACTGCACTCCCCAGTTTATTATTATAGTGGAGAAGGTTCTGCTTAGGTGCGAATTCACTGGTGGAGGCGGTCGTGATGTTCAAATAAAAATCCTTCTTTATTTGAGGATAGCACATGCATACATAAAAACAATGCGTTTCAGCGATAAACAGTTCCCCTTTATCAGGTTAGACAGATGACTGGACTAGACATCCGATCCGAAAGAAACTCTTCTTGCGGCTGCAGTCCTGGTGAATGGGTCTGATTCACAGAAGCCTTCCATAGGGTTGTGCCTATCTTTAGCACAACCATATAAGGTGAGCCTCCTGATTTCTCACTTTGTTATATAATTTACTCAAACATACTACTCTATTGTGTGCCCCTTTCTCTTCCTCCTCATTCCTCTCGTGGATCAGAGCTGAGATGACTTCTAGGTATAGCGTAAAGCAGGGCTCGACAAATCCCGGGCGCCAGGTCGCCATGGCGACCAGGAATTTGGTCCTGGCGCTTGGGTATTTGTCAGCCCATTTTCAAAGATGTGCTCTCGGCGCGCACCATGGTTTCCTGAGCCAGCACACTGGAGAAGGAGAGGAGTCCCTCCCTCCCCACTGTGCGCAGCTGCCGCTGGCCACTAAGAACAGAGTAGGAGGAGAAGGGGAGGGACTGTGGCCACTGCGCCACCAATAAATGTGCCGGCCATATCCCGGCCCCTATGACTGAACCCTGTGATCCGCGCGATTAACCCCTCAGTTGAGGGGTTAATCGCGCGGATCACAGCGTCCTGTCAGAGGTCGGGTGCCGGGAATGTTCTTCAGTCTCGACTCTCTGCATTGGTGGCAGTGGGCAGTTCTGATCGGAGTCCCAGCAGTGTAATGCTGGGGCTCCGATCGGTTACCATGGCAGCCAGGAGTCACGCTACTGAAGTCCTGGCTGCGATGGTATGTTAGTGAGCAGCATTATACTCACGTGCGCCGTGGCCGCTGGGCGCTCCTTCTTCTGTCTGTGCGGCTCATTGCTAATGCTTATAGCATTAGCAATGCGCCGCACAGACCTATGAGAAGAAGGAGCTCCCGGCGATCACGGCGTACGTGAGTATAATGCTGCTCACTAACATACCATCGCAGCCAGGACTTCAGTAGCGTGACTCCTGGCTGCCATGGTAACCGATCGGAGCCCCAGCATTACACTGCTGGGACTCCGATCAGAACTGCCCACTGCCACCAATGATGGGGGGAGGAGGAGGAGGGGGACCCTGTGGCCACTGCCACCAATGATTAATACTGGGGAGGGAGGGGGGTGGGTTTGTTACCAGAAGGGCTGATAAGATGGAGGGGGGGAGGGGCTGATCAGAGGCTGGAGGGGCTGATAAGAGGCTGGGGGGGTTGATCAGAGGCTGGAGG
Organism: Bufo bufo; assembly: GCF_905171765.1. Lineage (NCBI taxonomy): Eukaryota > Metazoa > Chordata > Amphibia > Anura > Bufonidae > Bufo > Bufo bufo. The sequence goes on from NC_053391.1 coordinate 392,083,567, forward strand.
GGCTGATCAGAGGCTGGGGGGCTGATCAAAGGCTGGAGGGGCTGATCAGAGGCTGGGGGGGCTGATCAGAGGCTGAAGGGGCTGATTAGAGGCTGGGGGGGCTGATCAGAGGCTGGGGGGGGCTAATCAGAGGCTGGAGGGGCTGATCAGAGGCTGGAGGGGCTGATCAGAGGCTGGGGGGGCTGATCAGAGGCTGGGTGGCTGATCAGAGGCTGGAGGGGCTGATCAGAGGCTGGAGGGGCTGATCATAGGCTGGAGGGGCTGATCAGAGGCTGGGGGGGCTGATCAGAGGCTGGGGGGGCTGATCAGAGGCTGGAGGGGCTGATCAGAGGCTGGAGGGGCTGATCAGAGGCTGGAGGGGCTGATCAGAGGCTGGGGGGGCTGATCAGAGGCTGGGGGGCTGATCAGAGGCTGGGGGGGCTGATCAGAGGCTGGAGGGGCTGATCAGAGGCTGGCTGCCATGGTCATCTCCCTGCTGTTGTGTGCACAAAGCACAGGGCAGCAGGGAGAGTGTAAAGTCCTATTCACCCTAATAGAGCTCTATTAGGGTGAATATGACAAGGGTTCTAGCCCTTAAGGAGGCTAATAGTTATTAAATAAAAAGTAAAAAAAATAAATAAAGTTGAAACACCCCCCCAAATTATATCGCAATATAGATTTTATGAGGCGGCTCCGCCTGGCTCCTAACTTTTTTAGCTGGCTCCTAGATTCCAAGGAAATTTGTCAAGCCCTGGCGTAAAGCTAGCCAGTATCCTCATTTTCTCAGGACCTACCTTCTCAAAGTTGCTGCAGAGACCCCCATATTCAATCATCTGGTAGCAACTTGCTGCTGTGTGAGCAGGTAATATTTGAATGTATCCGTATGGTAGGCCCCCAAAATAAATTTTACTGGTGGGCCCGAGGCACTCCAGTCCGACACTGTATGGAAGTCTGTAGATCTGGCGCCTATTTCTGGCAGAGGAGCTACTGCTGGTCTGTTGGGAATCAAACCCTACAGATCTGATAATGATCTTATGGATAGACCATCAGTATTAAAGTATCAGTAAGGGTCCAATTACACCTACAGATGAAGCAGGCGATTGTCGGGAAGGAATCGCCTTCTCGCTAACGTAGGAGACCACTGCAATTACATTTAGTGATCTCCTCCTTAGTATGGAGAGGAGCGATCGCTAATGCCAACGCTCGTCCCCATACTGAAGCACTGTTTGCCGGCAGCAGATCTTGATTACAAACAAGATTCAACCACCACAGTCTGTGATCATTTCTTTAAAGGAGAACCAAGCTCCAGTTACCTCTTACAAGTACCCACAAAAGTGCAAGCCACAATGCCCCAAAATAGAGCAGCTGCTCTATCTGTAACAGATAGCGTTGGTATACACACACTAGGAACAGCAGTAATGGTGGAGCACTATTTCATATGTATATTGTCATGGACAGCTCATGGTTCAGCTGCAGCCTAGTATAGGACAGTGCAGAATCTCCAGAATAGGTACTTTCAGGTATCTGAATTTCTGAATTCAACTTGAGCTTCATAACACTGGCCAAAAAGCTGAATATTCCATTTTTTTTCTCACCTTAATGCAACCTTAAATCACAATTTTAGAAATAATGTTCAAAATCATACTGAATATGGAAAGGTTTTGGGTACAGGGCCTTTCTGATACCCCTTTGATCGATGCTGCAATCTTTTAACATAAACAGCTGCACCTTTATATAGCACATCCATACAGAGAGAAGTCTATAAATCTTATAAAGTATTTCTGGGCCACTGACTCATCATTGCCAACTCTTAATGTATCCTGTTTAATGATCTGAATTGTTGCACATTGCTAACATCACCATAAATGCTCCATACAAGGGAACAAGAACATATTGCATATAATCTGACAAGCAGAACAGAAGTTTTACAATTTGCCTGTGGAGATGAGTAAGCTGAAAGAGGGAAGGTGACAGAGAAACCTCAAATCGAGACATTAAGGCAGTCATGGATCACTAACTTATAATGGAAAATACTGTACCCCACAGCTAGCAATGACCTGGCATTTGCTTCTGTTCCCTGCATGTTTGGGATCTCTTTACACCTGTGGTGTGTAGAGGACATAAAGACATTTTCGAAACACATTTGTTATGAATAAAAGTTGACATCTATTGTACAATAGGATATTTTAGACCAACATGGAAGAAATTGCACATATTTGGGGTCATTTATAAAACTGGTGTAAAGTAGAACCAACTAATCAGATTCCCCTTTTCATTTTTCACAGCTCTTTTGGAAAATGAGAGCTGGAATCTGATTTTTTGCTATGGACATCAAAGCCAGTTCTACTTTACACCAGTTTGATAAATGACCCCAATTGTATATATCTACAAGTTAATGTATTTCCTAGTGCATTGGTGATTTGTTTTCTCAGATGATTAGAAGAATGATACTTTGGTATATATATATATATATATCTGTACAATGAAATGTGAATTATGAATCATGATGTCTAATGTCATTAGTGTAATCATAGACTTAGAAATAATAAAATATTGGATAAATTGCACAGGAACAATTCATGGAAGCTTAAGGTCACAAATACATAGCTCTCATGTTTGGTGGTTACCCTAAATCTTCTGTAGGCTACTCACTGTTTCCTTTAGATGATGTAAGGTTATTGCCAACTAAACTGTTCATCTTTATCACTACAGTAGGTTACGGATTAGGCTACTTTCACACTAGCGTTCAGGTGTCCGCTCGTGAGCTCCGTTTGAAGGGGCTCACGAGCGGCCCCGAACGCATCCGTCTGGCCCTAATGCATTCTCAGTGGAGGCGGATCCGCTCAGAATGCATCAGTCTGCCAGCGCTCAGCCTCCGCTCCGCTCAGTGAGCGGACACCTGAACGCTGCTTGCAGAGGCAAGCGGATCCGTCCAGACTTATAATGGAAGTCAATGGGGACGGATCCGCTTGAAGATGACACAATATGGCTCAATCTTCAAGCGGATCCGTCCCCCATTGACTTTCAATGTAAAGTCTGAACGGATCCGCTCAGGCTACTTTCAGACTTAGAAAATTTTCTAAGTAATAATGCAGACGGATCCGTTCTGAACAGATGCAAACGTCTGCATTATAGGAGCGGATGAAAGTAGCCTTACACACTGTCTGTGACATGCATGCTGCTGTACGGGGAACAGTCTCCAGCCTCTCTTATGCTTTTCACCTATACTTTTGACCTACACTTGTGATTAGCCAGTACTACTCACAATTTCAAATTAAACTAAACTTCAGGTAGCTGTGACCTGGTTGCTCTTCATTATGTGTTGTCAAGAAAATTTATTTAAAACGAGAGATAGTTTTAAAAGGAATATCAGTTGTTGCAGAATATTTTTTGAATTTCCCCCTGAAAATACTGGGGGAGATTTATCAAACTGGAGTCAAGTAGAACTGGCTTAGTTGTCCATAGCAACCAATCAAATGTCACCTTTCATTTTCCAAAGGAGCTGTGAAAAATGAAAGGTGGAATCTGATTGGTTACTATGGGCAACTAAGCCAGTTCTACTTTACACCAGTTTGATAAATCTCCCCCACTGTTTCCTGATTTTTTTGTGGATTTGTAAGACACAAGAAACATGTCAAATGTGTTCATAACAGAAAGGCACATTTATTAAAATAAAACATGTGATGCAACAGCTCACTGCAATCAAATAAAGTACAACATAGCATAGTAATTGCATGTACTATGCTAATAAGTTAGAGATGCTTGGCAAATCATTTTGTACAAATTTATTTAGTGTTAGGAACCCGTCTTACAGAGATCGCCTTGACGTGCGGCAGACGGGCTAAAATAATTTTGTACAAAATGATTTGCCAAGCATCTCTAACTTAGGCTCCATTCACACGTCCGCAATGTGTTTTGCGGATACACGGAGACACGGATCCGCAAAACACGGAAAGCAGCAATGTGTGTTCCGCATTTTGCGGACCGCACATTGCCGACATAATAGAATATGCCTGTTCTTGTCCGCAATTGCGGACAAGAATAGGACATGTTCTATTTTTTTGCGGAAACGGAAGCACGGATGCGGAAGTGCGGATCCGCAAATGTGGATGCGGACAGCACATTCCATCCCCATAGAGAATGAATGGGTCCGCACCCTTTCCGCAAAATTGCGGAAAGGATGCGGACACATTTTGCGGACGTGTGAATGGAGCCTTATTAGCATAGTACATGCAATTACTATGCTATTTATACTTTATTTGATTGCAGTGAGCTGTTGCATTGCATGTTTTGTTTTACAGTCTTGACCTCAGCCATAGCAACGTGCCCCTGCGCTTTGGGATGTGCTGACTGACCCCCCCTTTTTTCTTTGCAGTTTGTGCTGGAGGTGTGGCTGCCTTCTTAGTCGTGCACTCCTTCCAGCTCGTCTGCCCCATTGGCTGATTTTAATTAGTGTGAGTATATAGCTTGGCCTGCTCCCCCTCACTCACTGAAAGCCATTTGTCACCAGGAGAGAGATAGTTTGTGGACTCTCATTGCAGTCCTTGGTGGCCATTTGTCACCAGGTGTGGTGTGGAGTGGGCCCGGCATGCATGTTGGTACCTGTTGGATACTAATAGGGGCCATTTTGGCACCATAAATGACAGAAATCAAAGCAGGCCCAGCATGCATGTGGAACCTACACTCCCTGAATTGTATGGCAGCCGACATGGCACATAACAGGTAGTATTTAGTGTTAGAAACCCGTCTTACAGAGATCGCCTTGACGTGCGGCAGACGGGCTCAAATAATTTTGTACAAAATGATTTGCCAAGCATCTCTAACTTATTAGCATAGTACATGCAATTACTATGCTATTTTGTACTTCATTTGATTGCAGTGAGCTGTTGCATCACATGTTTTGTTTTACAGTCTTGTTCTCAGCCATAGCAACGTGCCCCTGCGCTTTGGGATGTGCTGACTGACCCCCCCCTTTTTTCTTTGCAATTTATTAAAATAGTTTCTGAAAAAAAGGATGGAGGAGGAGGACGAGAAAAGGAAGATTGAACCATATACCCTTTTTTGTGGTGGAAGGGGTGCATGGAAATACAGTGTATTCAATACACCATAAAAGCCACATTTAAAGTGCCTTTATGTTCAGCCACTTTCCTCTGGTGGAGTAGAGAAGTCAGGAGCAATCCAGGCCTTGTTCATTTTGATAAGAGTCAAACTGTCAGCATTTTCAGTTGACAGTCGGATGCGCTTATCAGTTATTATGCCCCCAACAGCACTAAATACCAGTTCTGACAAAATGCTGGCAGGCCAGCACCTCCAAGGCGTAGAGCGCCAGTTCCTAGCCACGTGTCCAGCTTAAACACCTAATAGTCGTAAGGCACAGAGGGATCATTGAGGAAGCTGACACGATCTCCAACATACTCCTTCACCTTCTTCCAAAACGTTTCTCTCCATGAGACAATAGGCCACGCATCAGGGTGAGGTTGCTGGCTGGGTGTCATGAAACTGTCCCAGGCCTTGGAGAGTGTTGCCTTGCCTCTGTTAGAACTGCTGTGTGTTCCTCTCGTCTCCCCTCCTCAGTTGCCCAAGGAACTACGTACTCTGCTGCAAGCATTGTCAGCTGGAAATTTTTGAAGCAATTTTTCCATAAGGACCTTCTGATATTGCACCATTTTGCTAGTCCTCTCCACCACAGGAATGAGACATGAGAAGTTCTCTTTGTAGCTAGGTTCGAGAAGAGTAAACAACCAGTAATCTGTGTTGGCCAAAATGCGTATAACGCAAGGGTCACGGAAAAGGCAGCATAACATAAAGTCAGCCATGTGTGGCAGAGTTCCAACAGACAAGACTTCGCTGATCCTCTTCCTCCTCTTCGGCCCATCCAAGCTAAACAGATGGAATAAACCAGCTGTGGGTACTACCCTCTGTAGCGGAGGAAACCATCTCCTGCTCCTCATCATCATTATCCAATTCGCGCTGAGAAGAAGAACGGAGGGTGGTCTGGCTATCACCCTGTGTACTGTCTTCCCCCATTTCCACCTCTTCCACATGCAAAGCGTCCGCCTTCATTGTGAGCAGCGAGCGTTTCAGGAGACACAGAAGTAGGATGGTTACACTGATAATAGCGGCATCACCACTCACCATCTGTGTTGATTCCTCAAAGTTACGTAAAACCTCACAGAAGTCAGACATCCATGCCCACTCATCGCTTGTGAAGAGCAGAAGCTGACTGGAAAGGGACTACCATATTGCAGCTGGTATTCCACTACTGCCCTCTGCTGCTCACAAAGCCTGGCCAACATGTGGAACATGGAGTTCCAGCGCGTGCTCACATCGCACAACAGTCGGTGAGCTGGCAATTGCAAGCGCTCCTGCAGCGTTGCCAGACCGGCGGTAGCTGTCGATGACTTTCGGAAATGGGCACACACGTGGCGCACCTTCACCAGTAGCCTATGCAAATTGGGGTAGGTTTTTAGAAACCGCTGAACCACTAAGTTGAACACGTGGGCTAGGCATGGTATGTGTGTGAGATTGCTATGCTCCAAAGCCGCCACCAAGTTACAGCCATTATCAGACACAACCATGCCTCATTCTAGGTTGAGTGGCGAGAGCCACAGCTCATTCTGGTCCCTTAAACCCTGCCACAGCTCTGCAGCGGTGTGCTGTTTGTCACCTAAGCAAATTAGTTTCAGCACGGCCTGTTGCCGCTTCCCCACTGCAGTGCTACACTGCTTCCAGCTACTGACTGATGGCTGACTGGTGCTGCAAGATGAGAATTCAGAGGTGGAAGTGGAGTAGGAGGTGGAGGAGGAGAAGGGTGGGATGCAGCCACTAATGTAGGTCATGGCAGAAATGCTGATGGAACTAGGGCCTGCCATCCCTGGGTACGACTCCCTCCCAGCCTCCACAACGTTCACCCAGTGTGCCGTCAGGAAAATGTAGCGTCCCTGGCCACAAGCACTTGTCCATGTGTCAATCGTTAAGTGGACCTTCCCAATAACTCCATTGGTCAGGGCACGGGTGATGTTACGGGACACATACTGGTGTAAGGCGGGGATGGCACACCGGAAAAAATAGTGGCGGCTGGGAACTGAGTAACAAGCCTCAGTGTCCACAAGCCTAAATGGCAACATTTCCAGGGCCAGCAATTTGGAAAGGTGCTATGGCCTGTGGGTGGGTGGCTGGGTATTTGTGCTTTCATTCTAAGGCCTGGAGTATGGACATCTGTACGCTGCGCTGGGACACAGACGTGGATGTGCTTGCTGATGGTGCTTGCGAAGGTCCAGGTGCAGAGCGGGAGGCATCTGGGCCTGCGTCTGGGACAGGGGATTGGCCAGCACGTAACACAGGGGAAGAGGAGACAGTGGTGTGACCAGAAGACACTGATTATGGACCCAGGCGTTCGACCCACCTATTAGGGTGCTTTGATGCCATGTGGCGGATCATGCTGGTGGTGGTGAAGTTGCTAGTGTTCACGCCCCTGCTCATTTTGGTACGGCACAGTTTGCAAATGACAATTCTTTTATTGTCCGCACTTTCCTCAAAAAAGCGCCAGACTGCGGCAAGGGAGATTGCCTCAAGGGGGTGCTCCGGGGATTAGTTGCGGGCCTGTTTGGTGTGGCCTGCCTCATTTTTGCCACCCCACTGCCTCTTCCAGCCTGTTGCGGTGCTGTGGATTCCTCCCCATCAGTACTGCTGTCCTCTCTCGGCTTGCCACCTTCCCAGGTTGGTTCAGTGATTTTATCGTCCACCACCTCCTCTTCTACTTCCTCATTCTGGTCATCCTCCGGACTTGTTGACCTAACAAGAACCTCACATATTGACAACTGTGTCTCATCCTCATCATCAACCTCTTGAGACACTAATTGCCGTTGACTTATTGGCAACTGTGTCTCATCATCATCATCCACCTCGTAAAACACTAATTGCCGTTCCCCACCGTCATCTTCCTCTGACTGTGGATGCTCAAGAGTTTGGGAATCAGTGCACAAGATCTCCTCATGTCCCTCTTCAAGCGGGCTTGGCGAGAGGCCCAAATCAAGGAATGGTCGCACTGGTCTGACTTCGAGAGTGGTGTCCTGCACCGCCCTGCAAACTGGGACATGAAGCTAGGTATCGTGGATTAGTGTGTTTCTTGTGCTCTGGAAGCAGGCACAGTTTTACCGCGCCCAGTGCAGCGGCCTCTGCGTGCACCTTCAGCAGCACGGCAACTTCCCCATCCCTTACTGCTTACCTTCTGCATATTAAATGGTATATATGCTTGCAAGTATGTCACACATACAGTAGCGCAGGTTTTGTAAGTGTATGCGCAAATAAATGAAACTTGATGTCACTGATATTTAGGATGTGCAAACATTATACAGGAGATGTAGCGCAGGTAATGTCGCTGCTGTCACCAGCGGCTAACGTTATACAGAAGATATAGCGCAGGTAATGTTGCTGCTGTCACCAGCGGCTAACGTTATACAGGAGATGTAGCGCAGGTAATGTCGCTGCTGTCACCAGCGGCTAAAAAAAAATTACAGTCAATGTCACTGACATTTCGGATGCGGAAACGTTATACAGGAGAGGTACCACACGAAATGGCGCTGCTGTCACCAGCGGCTAAGAAAAAATTACAGTCAATGTCACAGATATTTGGGATAAGGAAAAGTTACACAGGAGATGTAGCGCAGGTAATTTAACTGTCCGCAGCGGACAACATCTACGGAAAAAGTACACTGGATGTCATAGATATTTTTAGGCTGCGCACACATTACATAGGAGATGTAACGCAGATAATGTCGCTGTCTGCAGCGGCCAAACAATTGCAACCTATTTAGCGCAGGTTGCGCTAAAAATATGTAGAGCTGCCAGATACAACAATAGTCCTTAAAAGGACTTTTGGGTCTCTATCAATTGCACGCAATTTAGCATAAGTTGCGCTAATAATATATATTGCTGCCAGATACAATAGTCATTAAAAAGACTTTTGGGTCTCTACAATTGCAAGCAATTTAGCGCAGGTTGTGGTAAAAATATATATTGCTGCCAGACACAACAATAGTCCTCAAAAGGACTTTTGGGTCTCTAACACCAGCCCTGCCTAACAAAAAAAATTCAATTCAATTGAATCAATTCCCTACGCTATCTGTCCCTTCTACAGCACAGCTCTCCCTGACTAACACTGAGTCAAATCACGTGTCATCGGTGCATTATAGTACCCAATGACGCATTCCAGCCAGCTAATCACTGTAATGCCAGTAACCAACATGGCTACGGCATTACAGTGACTGGCAGTACTCACCTGCACGTTTATTGGCTGCGTGCTCGATCAACACTAATGTGTAGGTTAGATAATAACTTTAGAGAGCCTCTCTATGCTAACCATATTTCTTTCTCTGGGGAAAGTGTGCAGTCCCAATCACATGTATCTGTAGTTAGTGCTCTGAGCAGAGTCTTGACTGGGATGGTCACAGGTCCTTCAATCCCAAACGGATCATGTAGACTGTTTATGATACATAAAACACCACATTGTGTGAAAGGCCTTTGTTCTTGGCCAAGGTAAAGTTGTCATTATTGAGGTCCCAGTTGATCCATAGGCTGTTTTGTATGGGTAATGAGTTTGTTGCCAAGTCTTTCAAATCAGTGGCATGAACTGGGAAAGGCCTCCATAACAAATTTTCTGTTTAAAGCAATCTTATGCAGTCTGAATTTCAAACAGGCAAGCATGCTCTGAGTCCTTTTGAGTAGCCTGATTGCAGCCTCTGGTGAAGGAAGAGACTTTAAGCCATTGTCCAGATTGTCCAGATTGTCTCTTTCAACATACTGCCTGATATCTAACTGATCCTTTTCACCTTCTTGGGCAGATCATCTGAGGCCATAGATATCAACTGCAGGGGATTTCTTCATACTTTGAGCTGTAGTTGAATACCTGGATTTGCCCTGGTGTCGTAGGGCGGTAGACACTGAAAATAGGTAGGTACTAGTGTTTCATTTCTTTTAGGGGTGGAGATACTTCTGCATGATTATTTTTAAATATCTTTTTTAGAAAAAGAAATGTTCCTTCATATCTAGTCTTCTTTGAAAGTTGCAAAAGTTGAGTGAAGAAAAGTATTTTAATGCCTGCTACCTGCTATTGAGAAAATGGTGTTTAATCATTGAAAAAGCCACTTTTCATTATCTTTAAGAAAACCTCATCTTTGATATAGGGGTGTCACATCAAGAAGCAGGAACACTGGGCCAAATAGGCTTGGTGCCTGTGTCACATACTTCCTGTCTGCAGCTTCTAGCAACAGATGCCTATTGTAACAGGGAATCGGCGGTGCGTTACCCTCCCACTGGCATCCCACTGATAAAGAGGGAGGAGGAGCCGGTGTCAGACGCGACCGGCGTCCTCATCTCCCTGGTAACAAGGGGGTGGGGAGAACCCGGCGGTGCATGCTTCCTCAGCGTGGGCGGCATCCTCCATCCCCTAGGCAATGAGCAGGGGCAGGAATGAGTGCCCACGGGTATGAGTCAGCGCTCAGGGTTTTGGCTGGGGCCGACGCAGGGTCACATGACACTGGCCACGTCAAGTGACCAGTCAGTCTGGCCTATTTAACAGGCAACCTGCTGGCCAGAAGTTTCCTGTGATTGGTCTTACTACACCACTTGCGTTTTCCTGCATGTGTGATTTTGTGTATTCGACCTCGGCTTGTATTTGACTCTTGATTCTATGTAATCCCTTTGCATTGACGTGTGTAATGACCGGCGTCACACAAAGGGAGGGAAATGGGAAGGCCCTGTCCAAGGGAGAGGGAAAGGTGGTGACCCCTGACTCACCTTGCGGCTTGCACCTGACTGCCCTGACGTCCCTAGACGGGTTCCTCACCCGTACGCCGATCACGTGCCTAAACCCTGGCTTTCCCTAAGATGAGCCCTATGTAGTGAACGGGGCGGTGGGATCACTAGTCCGCACCACTGACACTAAAGGGAAACACCAAGGAGAGGACAGACAATACAGACAAACATATAATCCCAGGTGGGCGACAACAGCAGACCACGAAGGCCCAACAGGGATTCGGAGGGTAACGTTCTGGAACAACAACCAGGGAACACAGTTACACAGCTCCAGTGGGTCAGTATAGAAGTCCAGGCAGGAAGCTCTATATCTGGCAACCAGAGAAGTGAGAGATGGGAATATAAGGAGGTTGGGAGTGCTGGACAAGAAACAGCTGAGGAGAAGGAGCTACGGATCCCTGAGTGAGCCAAAAAGGGTTGCAAGGTAAACCCAGAAAGCTACCATAAAGAAACAGCACAATCTTGCTACATAGAGAGCGCAGCCACCCGCTGCGACTTCCTGACCCCGGGTATAACGGAGTCAGGCGTGGCTCTTGACACCCTCGTGACAACGTGACCTTGAGGCTTCTGACCTCAGCTTGCATTTGACCTTGATCCTGTGTTATTCCTGTGTACTGATGTGACCTCCTGGCTCAGGTTGTTGCTTACAGTTGGTTATTTGCTTATTTGGTTTCTGACCCAGCCTGGTAGCTTACGTTTCTGTGTTTGCTGTCTTTGTCTCTTGTTTTCTCCCACCTTGCTCCCTCCCTGTAGGACCCTGCACGTACGTAAGCTAGGGACTGCCCTCCAGTTGCGCACCGTCAGTTAGGACGGACCGTGCAAGTAGGTAGGGATAGTGGGGTGGGTGGAGCTTAGGGATGCACTATCTATTCGTGACACCTATGATTTATCTTCATTGCCACCATAAACATTGTAAATTTTGGAACTGCTGGATCTTGACTTCCACTTTGACTTTGACCTTGCCTCTTACTCTAAATTTGGCGCGGCACTGCGTGGCAGTGACTGGCATCACAGCACCGCACCAGCAGACGGCGGGACTCAGCAGCCAAAGAGCACCCCTGCTGCTTTGCAATGCCACCCTGGTACTGGCTCCCACCCATGTTAACATGTTAATTCTGGTTCTGATTTTGTCAGCCGGTATTTGTACCTCTTTTTGTTTAGGCCACTGCATTTGGCTAAGTTAGGGACCATTGACCAGTTGGGGCTGTCATTTAGATTGGATCATCCAAGTAAGTAGAGATAGCGGTGTGGGTGAAAGTGCACGGCTGCACTACTTCCTACCTACCATGACAAGAGAGCAATTTTGTGGTCTTCCTTTGTCCTCTAGAAAACTGTGCACCCCAAGTGATCACTGTGTTCATCACAAGAATAGTTTGGTTTCTATAAGTTCAGGATGCACAATGCTAGTAGGCTTCTCTCTAATAAGTGAACATCCATTCACTAATGTATTTTTATACAGGGAATTTATAGTGTTTCGTTTGTGAACATTTCCTGGGCAGGCATCACCTATAATGACCCAAACTTGGTAAAGCTTCTAACGCTGGAAAAGATGGCTGCTATGAGCTGAGTTGATAATGTCACCAGTGTAATAGGTGATAAACACCTAAAAACAAAAATGAACCTGGATCACACCTCCTTATGCTATGCTTTGATCTAATAACTGCTTCTCAGTGTAATTAACATAGGTTTTCAGTGCCATAAATAGTATACAGGCCCCTATGTTGCATGCTTACATAAGGCATTAGTACACATTTTGATCAAAAAGCATAATCCCACTCACCACAACAAGGTTGCCTCCTCGAGTGGAACCTACTCTAAATTTGGGACGGCACTGCATGGCAACTACTGGTGCCACAGCACCGCACCATCAGACAGTGGGACTTAGCAGCCAAACAGCACCCCTGCTGCTTGGCAATGCCACCCTGACACTGGGCCCCACCAACCCACCAGCATAGCATCACAGCAACAATGGCCACCACGCAGCACCGCACCATGTGAACAGTTGTCAAAACTCACCTTATCATATGCTCTCAGGAACTCCAACTGAGAGCTGGTAGAAATTTGTGACCCCTTATGCAATCTCCTGCTAATTAAAATCACCTTGGTCAAATGAGAGGAGTGCTAATTAGTGGTGAGTGGCAGGAGCAATATTCAAATTTGCGATATTTTGTGAATATTTGGGCGAATATTCGTCATATATTCATGAATTTCAGAATTCGCGATTATTTTCTTGATTGCGAAAATCGACAATGTAATATGCGCATATTTCTTGCCCAATACAGGCGTGGGTCACTGTTGTTAAATTTTTCAAGCTGCTAGAAGTTTCCTGAGACTGGAAAAAATGGTTGGCACGGCAGAACTTTACAATAGCTTTATATGCAGATAGAGTGCTCCAATATATTCGCGATTGCACAAATTGGCAATTAATGATGAGCATATTTTTGCGCAATACGTGCAACTTCACATTTTAGCAGATCTGACTACATATTACTGATTGTTGCACTGTCTGTAGCATGTATTTATGGACAGCAGAACCTATCACACTACCTAACACCCTGCACACTGAATCCTATCAGCTACACTATATCAGGATCTAACCTACACTGACTATCTCCCACTAACTATCTGTATTATATATATATATATATATATATATATATATATATATATATATATATGCTAACTAACTGTCTAATGTAATGACGCAGTAAAGCACAGAGCACAGCAATGACATTGCTGTCTCTCTCAGAACTGCATAAAACTACAGAAAATGGCTGCTGGGGAGGTTCTTATATAGTAAGGGGTAGGCAACTTTCTTATTGGTTGCTAGGGATGTTGCTACGCTCAGACAAAGACATTGCAGCCTTCTCATTGGCCCACAAGCAAGAAAGGAGGTTACTGATGAAAAAAAAAATCTAGAATATTTGCGAATACGAATATATAGCACTATATTCTAAATCTTTGGGAATTCTCAAAGTGGCGATATTCGCAATTAAAATCGCAATTTCAATATTCGCGCCCAACACTAGTTTTGAGAATGACACAAATATTAGTTTTCACAAAGTTTGCTGCTAAACTGCTTTTAGATCTTTGTTTCAGTTGTTTCTGTGATGTAGTGAAATATAATTACACGCACTTCATACATTTCAAAGGCTTTTATCGACAATTACATGACATTTATGCAAAGAGTCAGTATTTGCAGTGTTGGCCCTTCTTTTTCAGGACCTCTGCAATTCGACTGGGCATGCTCTCAATCAACTTCTGGGCCAATTCCTGACTGATAGCAACCCATTCTTTCATAATCACTTTTTGGAGTTTGTCAGAATTAGTGAATTTTTGTTTGTCCACCCGCCTCTTGAGGATTGACCACAAGTTCTCAATGGGATTAAGATCTAGGGAGTTTCCAGGCCATGGACCCAAAATGTCAACGTTTTGGTCCCCGAGCCACTTAGTTATCACTTTTGCCTTATGGCACGGTGCTCCATCATGCTGGAAAATGCATTGTTCTTCACCAAACTGTTGTTGGATTGTTGGAAGAAGTTGCTGTTGGAGGGTGTTTTGGTACCATTCTTTATTCATGGCTGTGTTTTTGGGCAAAATTGTGAGTGAGCCCACTCCCTTGGATGAGAAGCAACCCCACACATGAATGGTCTCAGGATGCTTTACTGTTGGCATGACACAGGACTGATGGTAGCGCTCACCTTTTCTTCTCCGGACAAGCCTTTTTCCAGATGCCCCAAACAATCGGAAAGAGGCTTCATCGGAGAATATCACTTTGCCCCAGTCCTCAGCAGTCCATTCACCATACTTTCTGCAGAAGATCAATCTGTCCCTGATGTTTTTTTTGGAGAAAAGTGGCTTCTTTGCTGGCCTTCTTGACACCAGGCCATCTTCCAAAAGTCTTCGCCTCACTGTGCGTGCAGATGCGCTCACACCTGCCTGCTGCCATTCCTGAGCAAGCTCTGCACTGGTGGCACTCTGATCAAGCAGCTGAATCCTCTTTAGGAGACGATCCTGGCGCTTGCTGGCCTTCTTAACAAGAATTGAACCTCTTTCCTTGAAGATCTTGATGATCCTATAAATTGTTGATTGAGGTGCAATCTTAGTAGCCACAATATCCTTGCCTGTGAAGCCATTTTTATTCAACGCAATGATGGCTGCACGCGTTTCTTTGCAGGTTACCATGGTTAACAATGGAAGAACAATGATTTCAAGCATCACCCTCCTTTTAAAGGGCTTCTGTCAGCCCACTAAACCGTTTTTTTTTTTTTGTTTAATAATAATCCCTACACTGCGATCTCTGCATACATAAGTAAAATAATAATTTTCGTTCAGTAGAATTTGATAAAACGCTATTTTTATAATATGTAAATTACCTTGCAGCCGCATCCTCCGATCCTAATGACGCCCCCTCCGCATTGTGATTGACAGGGCCAGGGAACGGAATCGTTCTCTGCTGGCCCTGCCTGTTCTCATTCAATATCTGGCGCCTATGCCGCGGCCGTACCTATCTTCAATCTGTGCAGGCGCACTGAGAGGCGGCCACTCACTCTGCCGCTCCATCCTCAATGTGCCTGCGCCGATGACATCACATCTACACCCGGCGCAGGCGCATTGAGGAGCGAGCGGCCGAGTGAGTGGCCACCTCTCAGTGCGCCTGCACAGATTGAAGATAGGTACGGCCGTGGCGCAGGCGCCAGATATTGAATGAAAACAGGCAGGGTCAGCAGAGAACGATTCCGTTCCCTGGCCCTGTCAATCACAATGCGGAGGGGGCATCATTAGGATCGAAGGATGCGGCTGCTACCAGCAAGTAGCCGCCCTACTTGCTGGTAGCAAGGTAATTTACATATTATAAAAATAGCGTTTTATCAAATTCTACTGAACGAAAATTTTTATTTTACTTATGTATGCAGAGATCGCAGTGTAGGGATTATTATTAAACAAAAAAAAAAAAACGGTTTAGTGGGCTGACAGAAGCCCTTTAACATGTCAAGTCTGCCATTTTAACCCAATCAGCCTGACATAATGATCTCCAGACTTGTGCTCGTCAACATTCTCCCCTGAGTTAACAAGACGATTACTGACAGCAATGAAATGCAGTGGAAAGGGTTTTTTGGGATTAAGTTAATTTTCATGGCAAAGAAGAACTATGCAATTCATCTGATCACTCTTCATAACATTCTGGAGTATACACAAATTGCTATTATAAAAACTTAAGCAGCAACTTTTCCAATTTC
Source organism: Bufo bufo (assembly GCF_905171765.1). NCBI lineage: Eukaryota > Metazoa > Chordata > Amphibia > Anura > Bufonidae > Bufo > Bufo bufo. The sequence continues at coordinate 392,099,601 of NC_053391.1, forward strand.
CAATATTTATGTAATTCTCAAAACTTTTGGCCACGACTGTACATTTTGATCAAAAAGCATAGGCCCACTCACCACGATAAGGTTGCCTCCTCGAGTGGGAACCTACTCTAAATTTGGAACGGCACTGCGTGGCAACCACAGGTGCCACAGCACCGCACCAGCAGACGGTGGGCTCGTATAGGACATTAGATAGAGCTAAAGCAACATGAATACTATACAGATAGCTTTCTGGAGGCATGACACTCCCAGCCTGGTATCCTAAGGATACCACACTAAAGCATCTCTGCAGGAAGCAACAAAATCAGTTCAGTGACAAGCCTGAGGAAGGTTTGGGCTCATTTTGACACTTTTCTTACTCTTCCATCATCACTCCACTTTTGTTATCAATCCTAAAGGCCACTAATTCCTCTTTGAGAGTCTCTCACAAGAATAACATTACAGAATTCCATGTTGGGTTTACTGGCTTGCCATTTGTTCCTTGCATGTAAAGTAGAGATGTCTGCAAGAGCAGTGGATTGCTCAAGACTCCAAGTACAAACAACAGCACCACTTTCCATTTTTTCCATTCTTCTTTTTTGTGGAATTTGTGCACTAACAAGCCAAGACCAGAAATAATCCTAGTTTTGACTTCTCAACGTTTGACACTGCTTACGCTAAATCAGGTAAATCGGCCTTATCTTGTAACCTGAAAAAGAAACCTGTTGCAGGACCCAAAAACAGTGTATGCCCTGCAGACTGTTCATGCAAAACTTGCAGTACTGCAGAGACTGAGAAAACCTCAACAAAACACCCGTGTAGAAAATGCCCTCTAAACAAGAAACATCAACCACTGCAGAGGGTTTAAAGAAAAACCCCTTAAAGGGGTTATGCAAGAATGTAAAGGAAAGGTGACTTACCTGATTTCCAGCGGTGCCTCTCTGCTCCTTGTTCTCCAGGCCTATGATGCTCCACTAGGCTCCCTCGATATCAACATCCGGTTTGTTATCGCCGTGGCCAATATCTGGCCTCAGCAGATACTGGATCCTGTTGCATCATGTGACAATTTGTCAGACAGAAGCTTACTAGCATTGTACATCTTGACCTTACAGAAACCAAAAACTGTTCCTGTGATGAAGACAGAGATCACTCAGGGTGGATGGTCTAGGGGACAAAAGAAGATAACAAAATAGACCCTTGTATTGAAAATGAGGCTTTCTTAAATATAATGGATTTTTCAAGGATGCAATGAAAAAATGTATCCACTCCCCTTTAAAACTCAGTATTTTCAGGGGGTTTTGTTTGGTTCCCAGAGAACCTCTTTAACATATAAATGCTGAAGTCATGACAGTGGTAAATTGGGTGTGGTTAGCTGTTAAATTAATTTCACTCCAGATTTATCACTGAGACTTTTTAAAAAGCCACAAAAAATCCTCAATGAGGAAATTCACAGTGTTACAGCAGCACAGAGAATACAAAAACTCTAAAATAAAGGCATTACAGTGACAGTAGATTACAAATAAAAAAAATGTCAAATATAATGGATATAAACATCACAGCTCATAGAATTCAGTCTCTGGATGGAATGATAACCCCAGGAACCCGTAGGCGATGGGTGCAGTCTACCTCTGCTTGGGTCAGTGTTGGTTGTACAGCCTAACAGCAGCATTGAGGAATGACTTCCGTTAGCGCTCCTTCTCACACTTTGGGTGAATCAGTTGGTCACTGATGGTAGTGCCTAAAGGTATCACCGTCTCAGGCACGGGATGGGAGTTATTCTCCAGGATGGAGATCAGTTTGGATAGTATCCTTCTCTCACCTACCACCTGCACTGGTTCTAGGGGGCTCCCCAGGATGGAGCTCGCATTTCTAATCAATTTGTCAAGTCTCTTCCACTCCCTGGTTAAGATGCTGCTACCCCAGCAGGCCACTCCAAAGAATATGGCTGATGCCACCACAGAGTTGAAAAAGGCCCTAAGAAGTGCCCTCTGCACTCCAAAAGCTCTCAGCCTCCTAAGCAGGTAAAGCCTGTTCAATTCTCTATATTCCATGTCATCCATGTCTGTGATGAGGCCTACTATTGCTGAGTCATCGTAGAACTTCTGTAAGAAGCATCTGGATAAGTTGTACCAGAAGTCTGCAATGTAAAGAGGAAAGGAGCAAGAACTATACCCTGAGGTGCCCCTGTACTACAGATCACTGTGTCTGACACACACTTCCAGGCTCTCACATACTGAGGTCAGTTTGTCATGTAGTATAGGGTCCAATTAGAGAGGTGGTGGTCCACTCCCTCAAGATATAGCTTGTCTCTTAGTAGCCCTGGCTCTATGAAGTTAAAAGTACTGGAGAAATCAAAGAACACTATTCTCACAGTGTTCCGTGGTTTCTCCAGGTTAGAAAGAGCTTAGTGTAGAAGGTGGATGATGGCGTGGTCCACTCCAATGGCAGGTTGATAAGCAAACTGGAGGGGGGTCCATGGATGAGCTCACTAGAGGGCGGAGATGTGTGAGAACCAACCTTCAAGACCTTCATTGAGTGGGATGTCAATGCCACCGGTCTGTAGCTGTTAAGGTCCAACGGAAGAGGTATCTTCGGAACTGGTACCACACAAGATGATTTCCACAGTTGTGGTAGCTTTTCCAACTTTAGGCTCATAGTGAACATATATGTAATAATACCACACTGCTGATCACCACAGGTCTTAAGTACCCTGGCACTGATGGCATACAGCCCTGTGGCCTTCCCTGCTTTGATCCTCCCGAGTTCCCTTCTCACCTAGGCACTTGTAAACATCAGACTGTAGCCAGATGACTGATTTCTAGATTTATTGATCTGGAGGCAATAGCTAACAGTAGGTGGAAGAGGGGATAGAATGGCATGCTGGGATTGGAGGAGCAGGTGTGTAATCTAACCTATTGAAGAATAGATTGAGCTCATTAACCTACTTTTTCCTCCTTCTAGCTGGGAGACAGGCTGTCTGTGACCAGATATTGATTTAATTATTTTCCAGACCTCACTAATGTTTTTTTGTTCCACTTGCTCCTCCATCTTTCTCTTGTATCTGGCTTTCCTATCCCTGATTTGACGCCTCAGCTCCTTTTGCACATCCCTCAGCTTTTCCTTGTCACCTGACCAAAAGACCCTTTTCTTCTCCTTCAGAAGAGTTTTTAATCTCGGGTTTGTTATTAGAGAAGCACCTCACCATTTTTGTGGGTACTGTGTTGTCCACACAAAAGTTGATGTGGTTTGTTATGCAGTGTATGAGACCATCCATGTTTTCCCCATAGGAATCCTACAAAACTTCCCTCAAACAATTCCTCAAAGCCTCATCAATCTCTTCAGACCATATGCTCACTGTGCGGGTGACAGCTGGTTCTCTATGTACAAGTGGTTTGTAGACAGGTCGAAGATGCACCAGGTTGTGATCTGATCTTCCCAGGGACGATAGGACTGATGAGTTATATGCCTCCCTAACGTTGGAAATGAACAAGTCCAGTGTTTTATTGACTCTTGTGTGGCAGGTTACGAGAGCCAATAATATAGTACATATCAATAATAAACATCAATGACAATAAATACCACTTCCATACATTGTTGCACAGGATATAAAGTAAGGAGAAGAGCTATACACTATATATTACACACTGCTCTAAACCCACACATGGAAAATAGGTATGGGTAGATGCGAATAGGTGACAGGATGATTTAAAGGCTTGAAGCTTAAAGCGGTTGTAAAGCATATTCTAAATTTTTCAAAACAAGAACAGCCTCTTCTGAATTTCATATTGAGCTCCTCACTACTGAGTTTCACATTATTTTCCAGTTACAGCCTCTTATAAGGCTACGTTTGTATTTTCCTTTTCGTTTTTAGGATCCGTCAGAGGATCGCAAAACTGTAGGAAAACACATCCGTTTGAATAATACAACCGCCTCCATCCGTTCAGAATGGATCAGTTTGTATTATATCGAAAATGAACATGGCGGATCCAGTTTTGACAAAAAAAAAGGATCTGGCACCGTTGACTTACATGGTTTTTGATGCCAGATCCAACATGTTCAGTTTCCCATGATGCACACAAAATTGTTGTTTGCAGCTTTTTTGTGTACGGCATGGGAACACAACAAAACATAACGGAATGCATTCTGCTGCTCTCTGTTCCGGTTTGTTCAGTTTTGTCCCTATCGACAATGAATGGGGACAAAACTGAAGCGTTTTCCTCTGGTTTTGAGATCCTCTGACAGATCTCAAAACCAAAAAAGAACACGCAGATGTGAAAGTAGCCTAACTTCTAGTGCTGGAACTGAGTGAGCATGCTTGACCAGCAAACTGAAGCTGTATTACAGGTCGTAATCCAAGGCAGCGAACTATAAGCACCACATTTAGGCCAGTAAATGGTGATTGATTATGTGGGAAGCTACTGAAAAGATTTAATTACATAAGGAGGATTTTTACTTTGTATTGCACATGTTCAACAGGAGTCAAGTTTTGTGTACCAGGACACCCCTTTACAAAGAACTTGTCACCATGAAAATGCAGAGCAAACTGCAGACAGGAGCTGAGCAGACTCATGTATAGTTTTATTTTATAAGAAAAGATTCAGTAAAAATTGCAATTTATACATTTTAATCTCTGCATTTTCTGAAATTAGTAGCCGAGTGGGTGGTCCTATCAGTGAGTGACAGTAGTGGGGTTGGTGTGGCTTAGTGTCTAGAAGAAAACAGTGAACAGGAATCAGTGCAGAGCCAGTGAAGATGTAACAGATGGGTGCATAGGCACCTATTTGCTCCAATGTGGTATGGATACAATTAATAGTCTTTTCTTTTTCAAAATTCTTTTTATTAAAGTTTTTTTCAATCAAAACATGCAATAAGTTACATTTACACACTGTCTCATCATTTATAAATGAAAATACCACAGTAGAAGATGGAGGTTAACATGCAAACATAACAAGATTCTATACTATTTTAGATAAATATACAAGCAGAAATTATAGAGAGGTATATGTAACGGACCGTTCAGCACACAACTCCGTTCAGACGATATCTTCCTTTCAATGCATAGGCAGCTACTGCAAGCACCAGTCTGCCGAACTGCAAACTACACGAACACTGGAAACCGCGGAACAGGAAAAGCATACAATCAGCTTACACTCCTGGCAATCAGCATACAATCCAATTCCCCCAAGAACGAGACGACACTTTGTTTTGAGGTCAAGCAGAACTGACTGTTATTTACAATCCACAAACATAGTACTGCCCACAGGGTTTTGAAATACAACCAATCAATATATTACAACACATACAATGTAAGTACAGCAGCAAATCGGACACAATGGGACAATGGCACAATGGGACAATAGAAACACACCCAGCATATTCCTCCCCTCTGTCTAGGAGATAATTGAGTAAATTTCTGTATCTACACAACTATCTCCGAAGCTGAAAAGTTACACTTCTTATAAATTGTTACAACTTTGTGAGTTTACATTGTACATACATATAACTCATATCAATTTAACCAGTATAACTTGGGGACAAACCTATTCAAAATTCACTTGAATAGGTTCAGGGGTTTAAAAGTTAGTAAAAGTATCTTAAAGGGCCGTAATCCTGGGGCAGGAGGCGGGCAAACAGCCCCCTCCAAAACACCGTGGCGAAGTGGCTTTCGCCACATATCTTCCCATTCGGGGGGAGACTAACCAGGTAGCTGACCTTCTGTCGGTCAGTGCCTGAGTTAGTCGAGTCACCAACCCACAGTAAATTACAATCAACAAGGCAGCCCCCCCACAATAATATACAATCTGCAGTGCAGTCCCCCCCAACACTTGGTTACTGCACCCGGGGAATTTTGTAGCTTGTTTCGGTCCCATGGCTTCACCATGGCTGTGTTGGGCACTGGTCTCTTGGCTTTATGGGTCGCTGAGTGAGCAGAGACCGGCGGTACTCTGCCCTGGTGCCAGCGCTTCAGCTGGGGGGAACTGCAGATAGACAAGCCTGGGACAAGGGGACAAAGAAGGGCAGAGGCCAACTGTGCTCTGCCCAGTTGCCAGCTCTTCCGCTGGAGCAACCAGGGTATAGTCCTGCCCGGTGACAAAGGGAAAGTTAGGGCAGAGGCCAGCGGCGCTCTGCCCAGATGCCAGCTCTTCTGCTGGGAGGGGGTCAGAGGAAGCTAACGGCTCCTCTACTGACCTCAGTACCTCGGTAGGGGTTAGCTGTGGAGGGTAGGGATCGCTCACTTCCTCCTCCTGGTACTCACACTGCCGCTGGAGATTTGGGCCGACTGCCCAGCATCCCTGTAGGGCTGGTAGAGAGATTTCGGTCCCATCTCCCCCTGCCTGCTGGGAGTCCTCCCAGGACCAGTCTATGAGGTCCGCAACCTCCGGTACTTCTGGTCCCTGTTGGGAAAGAGGACCGACTGTCTCTTCTCCCATGAATACACACTGGTGCTGGGGAGGAAGGACGGCACCTTCAGCTCCCTGTAACTCACACTGCCGCTGGGGAGCAAGGACGGTACCTTCAGCTCCCTGGGACTCACTTGGCTGCTGGGGAGAGAGACCAACTATCTCTGCTCCCTGCAGGACACACTGCCGCTGGGGAGGAAGGACAGCACCTTCAGCTCCCTGTGGATCACTTGGCTGCTGTGGAGAGGGACCAACTGTCTCCTCTCTCCATAGGGTACACACTGCCGCTGGAGAGAGAGACCGGTTGTCTCTGCTCCCAATACAATACTCGGCTGTTGGGGAGGAAGGACGGCACCTTCATCTCCCTGTAACTCACACTGCCGCTGGGGAGCAAGGACGGCACCTTCAGCTCCCGGGAACTTGCTCGGCTGCTGGGGTATCTCCCCCCTGTCTACCGCTGCCATGGCCTGCAGGTACTCTCTGATCCTCCACTTCACGATCTGTACGAGGTTTTCCGCAGGGTTGGGAACCAAGAGAGACAGCACTCCATTAACCTCTCTATCAAACTCCTCCTGAGTGTAGCAGGGCTCCATGCTTGCTCTGCTGATTTTGGTTCCTTTGTAGATAGGGGCGCTGTACGGGTACTAGCGTTGCCCTCAGTTTGTAATCCAGGAACTGGTGTTGCCTTGTAGCTGTCCTTCTGGGCCGTGAGAATGATCCCGTTGCTTGCCACCAATTGTAACGGACCATTCAGCACACAACTCCGTTCAGACGATATCTTCCTTTCAATGCACAGGCAGCTACTGCAAGCACCAGTCTGCCAAACTGCAAACTACACGAACACTGGAAACCGCGGAACAGGAAAAGCATACAATCCGCTTACACTCCTGGCAATCAGCATACAATCCAATTCCCCCAAGAACGAGACGACACTTTGTTTTGAGGTCAAGCAGAACTGACTGTCCTGGGGCATACAGACTCTTTTATTTACAATACACAAACATAGTACTGCCCACAGGGTTTTGAAATACAACCAATCAATATATTACAACACATACAATGTAAGTACAGCAGCAAATCGGACACAATGGGACAATGGCACAATGGGACAATAGAAACACACCCAGCATATTCCTCCCCTCTGTCTAGGAGATAATTGAGTCAATTTCTGTATCTACACAACTATCTCCTAAGCTGAAAAGTTACACTTCTTATAAATTGTTACAACTTTGTGAGTTTACATTGTACATACATATAACTCATATCAATTTAACCAGTATAACTTGGGGACAAACCTATTCAAAGTTCACTTGAATAGGTTCAGGGGTTTAAAAGTTAGTAAAAGTATCTTAAAGGGCCGTAATCCTGGGGCAGGAGGCGGGCAAACAGCCTCCTCCAAAACACCGTGGCGAAGTGGCTTTCGCCACAGTATACATATGGAATACTCTTAAAATTAGGATCTATCATGCCTGTAAATAGCAATGTCATACTTTAATAGAGATGTTGCGAAAATAAAATTTTCCGCTCGCGAACGGCGAACGCGAATTTTCTGCAAATGTTCGCGAACAGGCGAACCGCCATAGACTTCAATGGGCAGGCGAATTGTAAAACCCACAGGGACTCTTTCTGGCCACAATAGTGATGGAAAAGTTGTTTCAAGGGGACTAACACCTGGACTGTAGCATGCCAGAGGGGGATCAATGGAAAAACTTCCATGGAAAATTACGTAGTTGACGCAGAGTCGGGTTTTAATCCATAAAGGGCATAAATCACCTAACATTCCTAAATTGTTTGGAATAACGTGCTTTAAAATATCCAGTGTGTGTATACGATCAGGTATGATGTTGTATCGATCAGGTAGTGTAAGGGTTACGCCCGTTTCACAGTGACAGACCAAACTCTGACAGACCAAACTCTCCATTTAACGCACCGCAAACAACCGCAAACAGTCCATTTGCACAACCGCAAACTCCCCATTTGCACAAGGTTGGATACCAAGCTAGCCATGTCCCGTTCCTTGTCCTCACTAACGCCATTGAAGGTCTCTTCCTCCACCCAGCCACGTACAACACCAAGTGTCCCCGAAAGGTGACAACAAGCCCCCTGGGACGCCTGCTGTGGTTGGTCTTCCACCTCCTCAAAGCCACCTTCCTCCTCTGACTCCTCTTCTTCAGACTCCTCTCTCTGCGTTGCCGCAGGTCCAGCAATCGACGACGACAAGGCTGCTTCTGGTGGTGATGGTGACCATAACTCTTTCTCTTCATGCTCATCTACGGCCTGATCCAGCACTCTTCGCAGGGCACGCTCCAGAAAAAACACATATGGGATGAGGTCGATGATGTTGCCTTGGGTTTGACTGACCAGGTTTGTCACCTCCGCAAAAGGATGCATGAGCCTACAGCCATTGTGCATGAGCGTTCAGTAACGCGGCAAAAAAATACACAGCTCCGCAGAGGCTGTCCTCTTTTTTTTTTAAATAAAAAAAATCAGTTCTTGCCAGTTTCATCTCTGTTTTGTCCCCTATCAGGGGCCGGTGTGGTGTATGGAATAGATTTTAGGAACCGGGAGATGGAAAAAGATGCTTGGTTGGTCCTCTTACTTCCAATTGGGGGCACTGCGCGTGCGCCGTGCAATGTACTGTGCCACCCGATATGAGTGGTATGTTAAGTAGTACTATTCCTACCAGTTTAATACCTGTTACGTCCCCTATCAGGGGACGTGTATCGAATAGAGTTTAGACAACCGCAAAGAGTTGTCAATAGTTGACACACTCATGACATTAATTTTTTTCCTCTATGTGTCATTCTAAGTGCAGTGATGACTGTGATTGTGCGCACGTTTGGGAGATTGCAGGCGATGGCAGTTTTTCAAAGCCTATGCTGAGGTAGTTCAGTGACTGGAGGAGGATGGTGCGTTAAGGTTCCGAGCGGAAGCTGTAGAAGATTGGGTGTCCTGTGTTAGCCAGTCAACTATTTCCTCAGAACTTTTCGAGTTCAGGGTACGTGGCTTGCCTCTGCCTGTAATTTTTTACGATTAGTGGTACTATGCGTGCAAGCTACTGTGACACCAGATATGAGTTGTGGGCACTGGCAGTAGTGGGCTCAGTACACGCTGTGGGCCTGACACACATGCTTGCAGGCAACTGCAATTATATTACAGTGAGAAAATTGTTTTACTGTTTTAAATGCAAGCTACTGTGACACCAGATATAAGTAGTGGGCACAGTACACGCTGTGGGCCTGAAACACACGCTTGCAGGCAACTGCAATTATATTACAGTGAAAAAATTGTTTTATTGTTTTAAATGCAAGCTACTGTGACACCAGATATGAGTGGTGGCACTGGTAGTAGTGGGCACAGTACACGCTGTGGACCTGAAGCACACGCTTGCAGGCAACTGCAATTATATTACAGTGAAAAAATGGTTTTATTGTTTTAAATGCAAGCTACTGTGACACCAGATATGAGTGGTGGCACTGGGCACTGGCAGTAGTGGGCACAGTACACGCTGTGGGCCTGACACACACGCTGGCAAGAAACTGCAATTATATTAAAGTGAAAAAATTGTTTTATTGTTTTAAATGCAAGCTACTGTGACACCAGATATGAGTGGTGGCACTGGGCACTGGCAGTAGTGGGCACAGTACACGCTGTGGGCCTGACACACACGCTGGCAGGAAACTGCAATTATATTAAAGTGAATTATTTTTTTTATTGTTTTAAATGCAAGCTACTGTGACACCAGATATGAGTGGTGGCACTGGGCACTGGCAGTAGTGGGCACAGTACACGCTGTGGGCCTGAAACACACGCTTGCAGGCAACTGCAATTATATTGCAGTGATTTTTTTTTTATTGTTTTAAATGCAAGCTACTGTGACACAAGATATGAGTGGTGGCACTGGGCACTGGCAGTAGTGGGCACAGTACATGCTGTGGGCCTGAAACACACACTTGCAGGCAACTGCAATTGTATTACAGTGATTTTTTTTAAATTGTTTTAAATGCAAGCTACTGTGACACCAGATAGGAGTGGTGGCACTGGGCACTGGCAGTAGTGGGCACAGTACACGCTCTGGGCCTGAAGCACACGCTTGCAGGCAACTGCAATTATATTACAGTTAAAAAATGGTTTTATTGCTTAAATGCAAGCTACTGTGACACCAGATATGAGTAGTGGCACTGGGCACTAGCAGTAGTGGGCACAGTACACGCTCTAGGCCTGACACACACGCTGGCAGGCAACTGCAATTATATTGCAGAGAAAAAAAAAAAAAAGCAGACTGATGTACTAGCCCTAAAAAGGGCTTTTTGGGGTGCTGTCAGGACGCTGTCCTTACAGCAGATGAGTCTTTGAGGAATGGAGTGGACACAGAACACTGGCCTAGCTAACGATTTCCCTATTAAATCAGCAGCAGCAGCACTCTCCCTGCTCTAACTAACACTGCAGCTTCAGAATGAATCTAAGATGGATGCTGTCCTTACTTTTTTTTTTTTTTTTTAGGGCTCTTTCACACCTGCGTTATTGTCTTCCGGCATAGAGTTCCGTCGTCGGGGCTCTATGCCGGAAGAATCCTGATCAGGATTATCCTAATGCATTCTGAATGGAGAGTAATCCGTTCAGGATGCATCAGGATGTCTTCAGTTCCGGTACGGAACGTTTGTTGGCCGGAGAAAATACCGCAGCATGCTGCGCTTTTTGCTCCGGCCAAAAATCCGGAACACTTGCCGCAAGGCCGGATCCGGAATTAATGCCCATTGGAAGGCATTGATCCGGATCCGGCCTTAAGCTAACCGTCGTTTCGGCGCATTGCCGGAGCCGACATTTAGCTTTTTCAGAGTGGTTACCATGGCTGCCGGGACGCTAAAGTCCTGACAGCCATGGTAAGTGTAGTGGGGAGCGGGGGAGCAGCATACTTACCGTCCGTGCGGCTCCCCGGGCGCTCCAGAGTGACGTCAGGGCGCCCCAAGCGCATGGATCACGTGATCCATGTGATCACGTCATCCATGCGCATGGGGCGCTCTGACGTCATTCTGGAGCGCCCCGGGAGCCGCACGGACTGTAAGTATACCGCTCCCCCGCTCCCCGCTCCTACTATGGCAACCAGGACTTTAATAGCGTCCTGGGTGCAATAGTAACACTGAAAGCATTTGGAAGACGGTTCCGTCTTCAAATGCTTTCAGTACACTTGCGTTTTTCCGGATCCGGCAGGCACCTCCGGCAACGGAAGTGCATGCCGGATCCCAACAACGCAAGTGTGAAAGAGGCCTTAGATTAAATTTTTTATTGAGTTTTTCAAATAAGTAGATAAAAATGCGATACAAAAGGTAACAAATTGCAATGTCATGCAATGCCTTATACATTGTAGAGTAATCTCCAGACAAAGGAGGTAACAAGGTATAATTTCCCATGCGTAAAGGCAGTAAGAACATGTGGCAACACATGAGCGGAAAAAAAAAAAACACATTGTTTACGTGAAGCATAGAAGGCTATATGAATCTAAGCCTAATAAGCATGTACATAACAAAAAAGAAAGGGAAAAAACAAACATAGGGGAGCACAGAACAGTAGGACACAGACAAAGAGGAAAGACATAGGGGAAGGAGAGGGTAGGGGATTGCGGGATTATAGACTGGCATTACGGAACTCATCTGATCCTCGGAAAGTTTCCCAAGGGCCCCAGGTTTGAACGAATCGAGAGGTGTCCTGAGGAGAAACGCAGATGAGATCTTCCATCCGCTGATGTAGGGCAATTTCTTCAAACCATTCCTCCGGGGAGGGAGGCGTAGGTGATTTCCAATGGCGAGGGACGACTGTTTTAGCAGCCTGTAACATATACTTAAGGGGCGAAACCTTAAAAGCAGGGATGGTCAGATCGAAGATAAACAACAAAAGTGCTTCAGGAGCGTTGGGAATGGGTATTCCCGTCACTACCCGCACAATACGGTGCACAAAGTTCCAGTAAGGTCGCAGGATGGTGCAATTCCACCAAATGTGTAGCAAGGTGCCTTCGTCAGTACAGCACCTCCAACAGCGATCCGAAGCAGATGGAAACCATCTGTGGAGCACAGACGGCACTCTGTACCACCTGGAAAGGACTTTATAATTCGTCTCCTGCGCCTTAGTGGAAATTACTGCTTTATGAGAAAGAAGAAAAGCCCGTTTCCATTGAGATGGGGTGAGGTCATTCCCCAGATCACGATTCCAGGCGTGGCAGAAGGAGGGGAGCTGGTCAGAGGTCTGGAGAACAAGCAAGTTGTAAATGGTGGAAATGTCCCTGAAGACAGCAGAGGGGGCAAGACACATTTGTTCAAACACCGTAAGGCTCCTGCGTAAAGTGTGGGTGGCACGTATAGAGGAGTAAAAATGTTGGAGTTGTACGTATTCAAAGTTATGCCTGGGGCGTATTAGAGAGGGCTCCATCAATTGATTTAAGTGCTTCAATCCCGCGGTAGTGAGGACATCACAGAACCGAAGGGGGCGCAATTTAGTAGCTGTGAGGAAGGGTTTCGAAGATTGTCCTGGGCGAAATGCTGGGTTATCAGTGATCGGCGTTAGAGGGCCAGACGTATCAATGAGGAGTGTACGCCGATTAACCACCTCCGGACCGCTGTACGCACAGACGCGTCCTGGAGGTGGTTGATTCATTCCTCCTGGACGCGCCGGCGCGTCCTCTCGCGAGACGCGAGATTTCATGTGAACGCGCGCACACAGGCGCGCGCGCTCACAGGAACGGAAGGTAAGAGAGTTGATCTCCAGCCTGCCAGCGGCGATCGTTCGCTGGCAGGCTGGAGATGTGTTTTTTTTAACCCCTAACAGGTATATTAGACGCTGTTTTGATAACAGCGTCTAATATACCTGCTACCTGGTCCTCTGGTGGTCCCCTTTGTTTGGATCGACCACCAGAGGACACAGGTAGCTCAGTAAAGTAGCACCAAGCACCACTACACTACACTACACCCCCCCCCCGTCACTTATTAACCCCTTATTAGCCCCTGATCACCCCTGATCACCCCATATAGACTCCCTGATCACCCCCCTGTCATTGATTACCCCCCTGTCATTGATCACCCCCCTGTCATTGATCACCCCCCTGTAAAGCTCCATTCAGACGTCCGCATGATTTTTACGGATCCACTGATAGATGGATCGGATCCGCAAAACGCATCCGGACGTCTGAATGAAGCCTTACAGGGGCGTGATCAATGACTGTGGTGATCACCCCATATAGACTCCCTGATCACCCCCCTGTCATTGATTACCCCCCTGTCATTGATCACCCCCCTGTAAAGCTCCATTCAGACGTCCGCATGATTTTTACGGATCCACTGATAGATGGATCGGATCCGCAAAACGCATCTGGACGTCTGAATGAAGCCTTACAGGGGCATGATCAATGACTGTGGTGATCACCCCATATAGACTCCCTGATCACCCCCCTGTCATTGATTACCCCCCTGTAAAGCTCCATTCAGATGTCCGCATGATTTTTACGGATGCACTGATAGATGGATCGGATCCGCAAAACGCATCCGGACGTCTGAATGAAGCCTTACAGGGGCATGATCAATGACTGTGGTGATCACCCCATATAGACTCCCTGATCACCCCCCTGTCATTGATTACACCCCTGTCATTGATCACCCCCCTGTAAAGCTCCATTCAGATGTCCGCATGATTTTTACGGATGCACTGATAGATGGATCGGATCCGCAAAACGCATACGGACGTCTGAATGAAGCCTTACAGGGGCATGATCAATGACTGTGGTTATCACCCCATATAGACTCCCTGATCACCCCCCTGTCATTGATTACACCCCTGTCATTGATCAACCCCCTGTAAAGCTCCATTCAGATGTCCGCATGATTTTTACGGATGCACTGATAGATGGATCGGATCCGCAAAACGCATCCAGACGTCTGAATGAAGCCTTACAGGGGCATGATCAATGACTGTGGTTATCACCCCATATAGACTCCCTGATCACCCCCCTGTCATTGATTACCCCCCTGTAAAGCTCCATTCAGATGTCCGCATGATTTTTACGGATGCACTGATAGATGGATCGGATCCGCAAAACGCATCCGGACGTCTGAATGAAGCCTTACAGGGGCATGATCAATGACTGTGGTTATCACCCCATATAGACTCCCTGATCACCCCCCTGTCATTGATCACCCCCCTGTAAAGCTCCATTCAGATGTCCGCATGATTTTTACGGATGCACTGATAGATGGATCGGATCCGCAAAACGCATACGGACGTCTGAATGAAGCCTTACAGGGGCATGATCAATGACTGTGGTTATCACCCCATATAGACTCCCTGATCACCCCCCTGTCATTGATTACACCCCTGTCATTGATCAACCCCCTGTAAAGCTCCATTCAGATGTCCGCATGATTTTTACGGATGCACTGATAGATGGATCGGATCCGCAAAACGCATACGGACGTCTGAATGAAGCCTTACAGGGGCATGATCAATGACTGTGGTTATCACCCCATATAGACTCCCTGATCACCCCCCTGTCATTGATTACACCCCTGTCATTGATCAACCCCCTGTAAAGCTCCATTCAGATGTCCGCATGATTTTTACGGATGCACTGATAGATGGATCGGATCCGCAAAACGCATCCAGACGTCTGAATGAAGCCTTACAGGGGCATGATCAATGACTGTGGTTATCACCCCATATAGACTCCCTGATCACCCCCCTGTCATTGATTACCCCCCTGTAAAGCTCCATTCAGATGTCCGCATGATTTTTACGGATGCACTGATAGATGGATCGGATCCGCAAAACGCATCCGGACGTCTGAATGAAGCCTTACAGGGGCATGATCAATGACTGTGGTTATCACCCCATATAGACTCCCTGATCACCCCCCTGTCATTGATCACCCCCCTGTAAAGCTCCATTCAGATGTCCGCATGATTTTTACGGATGCACTGATAGATGGATCGGATCCGCAAAACGCATACGGACGTCTGAATGAAGCCTTACAGGGGCATGATCAATGACTGTGGTTATCACCCCATATAGACTCCCTGATCACCCCCCTGTCATTGATTACACCCCTGTCATTGATCAACCCCCTGTAAAGCTCCATTCAGATGTCCGCATGATTTTTACGGATGCACTGATAGATGGATCGGATCCGCAAAACGCATCCGGACGTCTGAATGAAGCCTTACAGGGGCGTGATCAATGACTGTGGTGATCACCCCATATAGACTCCCTGATCACCCCCCTGTCATTGATTACCCCCCTGTCATTGATCACCCCCCTGTAAAGCTCCATTCAGACGTCCGCATGATTTTTACGGATCCACTGATAGATGGATCGGATCCGCAAAACGCATCCGGACGTCTGAATGAAGCCTTACAGGGGCATGATCAATGACTGTGGTGATCACCCCATATAGACTCCCTGATCACCCCCCTGTCATTGATTACCCCCCTGTAAAGCTCCATTCAGATGTCCGCATGATTTTTACGGATGCACTGATAGATGGATCGGATCCGCAAAACGCATCCGGACGTCTGAATGAAGCCTTACAGGGGCGTGATCAATGACTGTGGTGATCACCCCATATAGACTCCCTGATCACCCCCCTGTTATTGATTACCCCCCTGTCATTGATCACCCCCCTGTAAAGCTCCATTCAGACGTCCGCATAATTTTTACGGATCCACTGATAGATGGATCGGATCCGCAAAACGCATCCGGACGTCTGAATGAAGCCTTACAGGGGCATGATCAATGACTGTGGTGATCACCCCATATAGACTCCCTGATCACCCCCCTGTCATTGATTACCCCCCTGTAAAGCTCCATTCAGATGTCCGCATGATTTTTACGGATGCACTGATAGATGGATCGGATCCGCAAAACGCATCCGGACGTCTGAATGAAGCCTTACAGGGGCATGATCAATGACTGTGGTTATCACCCCATATAGACTCCCTGATCACCCCCCTGTCATTGATCACCCCCCCCTGTCATTGATCACCCCCCCTGTCATTGATCACCCCCCCTGTCATTGATCACCCCTCTGTAAGGCTCCATTCAGACATTTTTTTGGCCCAAGTTAGCGGAATTATATTTTTTTTTTCTTACAAAGTCTCATATTCCACTAACTTGTGTCAAAAAATAAAATCTCACATGAACTCACCATGCCCCTCACGGAATCCAAATGCGTAAAATTTTTTAGACATTTATATTCCAGACTTCTTCTCACGCTTTAGGGCCCCTAGAATGCCAGGGCAGTATAAATACCCCACATGTGACCCCATTTCGGAAAGAAGACACCCCCAGGTATTCCGTGAGGGGCATATTGAGTCCATGAAAGATTGAAATTTTTGTCCCAAGTTAGCGGAACGGGAGACTTTGTGAGAAAAAAATTAAAAATATCAATTTCCGCTAACTTGTGCCAAAAAAAAAAAATTTCTATGAACTCGCCATGCCCCTCATTGAATACCTTGGGGTGTCTTCTTTCCAAAATAGGGTCACATGTGGGGTATTTATACTGCCCTGGCATTCTAGGGGCCCCAAAGCGTGAGAAGAAGTCTGGTATCCAAATGTCTAAAAATGCCCTCCTAAAAGGAATTTGGGCACCTTTGCGCATCTAGGCTGCAAAAAAGTGTCACACATCTGGTATCGCCGTACTCAGGAGAAGTTGGGGAATGTGTTTTGGGGTGTCATTTTACATATACCCATGCTGGGTGAGAGAAATATCTTGGTCAAATGCCAACTTTGTATAAAAAAATGGGAAAAGTTGTCTTTTGTCAAGATATTTCTCTCACCCAGCAAGGGTATATGTAAAATGACACCCCAAAACACATTCCTCAACTTCTCCTGAATACGGCGATACCACATGTGTGACACTTTTTTGCAGCCTAGGTGGGCAAAGGGGCCCATATTCCAAAGAGCACCTTTAGGATTTCACAGGTCATTTACCTACTTACCACACATTAGGGCCCCTGGAAAATGCCAGGGCAGTATAACTACCCCACAAGTGACCCCATTTTGGAAAGAAGACACCCCAAGGTATTCCGTGAGGGGCATGGCGAGTTCCTAGAATTTTTTATTTTTTGTCACAAGTTAGTGGAAAATGCAGATTTTATTTATTTATTTATTTTTTTTTCATACAAAGTCTCATATTCCACTAACTTGTGACAAAAAATAAAAACTTCCATAAACTCACTATGCCCATCAGCGAATACCTTGGGGTCTCTTCTTTCCAAAATGGGGTCACTTGTGGGGTAGTTATACTGCCCTGGCATTCTAGGGGCCCAAATGTGTGGTAAGGAGTTTGAAATCAAATTCTGTAAAAAATGACCTGTGAAATCCGAAAGGTGCTCTTTGGAATATGGGCCCCTTTGCCCACCTAGGCTGCAAAAAAGTGTCACACATCTGGTATCTCCGTACTCAGGAGAAGTTGGGGAATGTGTTTTGGGGTGTCATTTTACATATACCCATGCTGGGTGAGAGAAATATCTTGGCAAAAGACAACTTTTCCCATTTTTTTATACAAAGTTGGCATTTGACCAAGATATTTATCTCACCCAGCATGGGTATATGTAAAAAGACACCCCAAAACACATTCCTCAACTTCTCCTGAGTACGGAGATACCAGATGTGTGACACTTTTTTGCAGCCTAGGTGGGCAAAGGGGCCCATATTCCAAAGAGCACCTTTCGGATTTCACAGGTCATTTTTTAGAGAATTTGATTTCAAACTCCTTACCACACATTTGGGCCCCTAGAATGCTAGGGCAGTATAACTACCCCACAAGTGACCCCATTTTGGAAAGAAGAGACCCCAAGGTATTCGCTGATGGGCATAGTGAGTTCATGGAAGTTTTTATTTTTTGTCACAAGTTAGTGGAATATGAGACTTTGTATCAAAAAAATAAATAAAATAAAAAATCATCATTTTCCACTAACTTGTGACAAAAAATAAAAAATTCTAGGAACTTGCCATGCCCCTCACGGAATACCTTGGGGTGTCTTCTTTCCAAAATGGGGTCACTTGTGGGGTAGTTATACTGCCCTGGCATTCTAGGGGCCCAAATGTGTGGTAAGGAGTTTGAAATCAAATTCTGTAAAAAATGACCAGTGAAATCCGAAAGGTGCTCTTTGGAATATGGGCCCCTTTGCCCACCTAGGCTCCAAAAAACTGTCACACATCTGGTATCTCCGTACTCAGGAGAAGTTGGGGAATGTGTTTTGGGGTATCATTTTACATATACCCATGCTGGGTGAGAGAAATATCTTGGCAAAAGACAACTTTTCCCATTTTTTTATACAAAGTTGGCATTTGACCAAGATATTTCTCTCACCCAGCATGGGTATATGTAAAATGACACCCCAAAACACATTCCCCACCTTCTCCTGAGTATGGAGATACCAGATGTGTGACACTTTTTTGCAGCCTAGGTGGGCAAAGGGGCCCATATTCCAAAGAGCACCTTTCGGATTTCACAGGTCATTTTTTACAGAATTTGATTTCAAACTCCTTACCACACATTTGGGCCCCTAGAATGCCAGGGCAGTATAACCACCCCACAAGTGACCCCATTTTGGAAAGAAGAGACCCCAAGGTATTTCGTGATGGGCATAGTGAGTTCATAGAAGTTTTTATTTTTTGTCACAAGTTAGTGGAATATGAGACTTTGTAAGAAAAGAAAAAAAAAAAAATCATCATTTTCCGCTAACTTGTGACAAAAAATAAAAAGTTCTATGAACTCACTATGCCCATCAGCGAATACCTTAGGGTGTGTACTTTCCGAAATGGGGTCATTTGTGGGGTGTTTGTACTGTCTGGCCATTGTAGAACCTCAGGAAACATGACAGGTGCTCAGAAAGTCAGAGCTGCTTCAAAAAGCGGAAATTCACATTTTTGTACCATAGTTTGTAAACGCTATAACTTTTACCCAAACCATTTTTTTTTTACCCAAACATTTTTTTTTTATCAAAGACATGTAGAACAATAAATTTAGAGCAAAATTTATATATGGATGTCGTTTTTTTTGCAAAATTATACAACTGAAAGTGAAAAATGTCATTTTTTTGCAAAAAAATCGTTAAATTTCGATTAATAACAAAAAAAGTAAAAATGTCAGCAGCAATGAAATACCACCAAATGAAAGCTCTATTAGTGAGAAGAAAAGGAGGTAAAATTCATTTGGGTGGTAAGTTGCATGACCGAGCAATAAACGGTGAAAGTAGTGTAGGTCAGAAGTGTAAAAAGTGGCCTGGTCTTTCAGGGTGTTTAAGCACTGGGGGCTGAGGTGGTTAATGGACGCAATTGACGCGAAAGTGTGATTGGCTGTGAAGGACAGTGGGGGGATTTTAAAACCCGGCTTGCCTGCTAACCATGGAAGGACCGTGAGCGCGTATGAGGAAGAGGCGCGTGCAATATTGACCCACGTTTTACTGGAATCTGAACGCAACATGTCCAAAAGTCTGGCGTATACCGCGGAGTAGTGATATAGTTTACAATCTGGCAAACCAACACCCCCAAGTTCTTTAGACCGGGTCAGAACCTCCCATTTTATTCGCGGCCTACCAGGGGCCCACACAAAACGCGTGAAACAGCGTCTGAGTTGTGACCAAAAATTGAGCGGTAATCGGATGGGTATGGTTTGCAAGAGGTAAAGCAGCTTGGGCAGTAGGTTGATTTTCAAAATGCTGACCCTGCCGAACCAAGAGAAGTCTCGGCGGTGCCATGCATCTAGGTCTTTCTGGAAGCTTCGTAGAAGTGGGGCAAAGTTCAACTTGAAAAGGGCGGGTAGCTCCGTCGAGATTTTAACCCCAAGATATTTAATCCCCGCCGATGGCCACTTGAATGGGAACGTAGATTTAAGCGATGAGACTAGTGTTTGAGGTAAGGATATATTCAGTGCCTCTGATTTGGTCATGTTGATTTTAAAATTTGTCCATTTACCAAAGAGTGCGATCTCTCGCAGAAGGGACGGGAGGGCGATATGGGGGTTAGTGATATATAGCAAGAGGTCATCCGCAAAGGCCGCGCATTTATGTTCCACATCGCCAATCGTGACCCCTGAGATGTCTGGGTTAGCACGGATCGCGGAGAGGAGGTGCTCCATTACTAGAACGTACAGAAGAGGAGACAGGGGACATCCCTGGCGCGTGCCATTGCGGATGAGAAAGGGCGGAGAAAGGGCACCATTGATTCTAATTCTGGCCGAGGGCTGGTGGTAGAGACTCAGTATTTTTCCCAAAAAGATTTGGCCCAAACCCAGTTTAGACAGGACAGATCGAAGAGAGTGCCAAGATATACGATCGAAGGCTTTCTCCGCGTCTAAGGACAAAATCATAAGAGGGGTGTTGGAGACTTTTGCGTGGTGTATAATGTCCAAGGTCCGGAGAGTGTTGTCGCGAGCCTCCCTTCTCGGGACAAAACCCACCTGGTCGTTGTGTATTAGAGAGGGCAAGAAAGCGTTCAATCTATTAGCTAATAATTTGGCGTATATTTTTAAATCTACGTTCAACAAAGAGATGGGACGGTAACTAGCACACAAATGGGGATCTTTGTCGGGCTTAGGGATAACCGCAATGTGGGCCATAGTGGATTGGGGGGGAAAGGGGTCTTGGGGAGACACCGCATTGAAGACCTTCACCAGAAAGGGAGCAAGGATGGTGGAGAAAGATTTAAAGAAGCCAGCGGTGAACCCATCAGGGCCCGGACTCTTACCGCCCGGAAGGGACGCGATCACTTCCTTTAGTTCCCCTTCTGAAAAAGGCGTCTCCAAGGTAGTAGCCTGTTCGGTGGATAATTTAGGACAATCGCTCAACGGGTAGGGAGAATCGTCGGATTCCCTAGCAGAAAGGTCAGGAAGATTGTACAAGTCAGTATAAAAGGACTGGAAGGACGAGGTAATCTCCTCTGTCGTGTGCAATAATTGGTCCCGAGAGTTTTTGACCGCTGGGATATGGGAAGCAGCAATATGACCCCTAAGTGCCCTAGCCAACAAGCGGCCACACTTATTACCGTATTCGTAGAACTTACTGCGACATTTTTGAACTATTCGCTTGTAGGAAGAGTCCAGTAACAGACGCGCGTCCATTCGTGCACTATGGAGGTCTCTGAGCACCGGTAGAGAGAGGGCACGCTTGTGGGCTAGTTCCAAGGAAGCAACTTTCTGCAAAGCAGCCCTGAGTGAGGCAGCTTTTTCTTTTTTAAGGCGCGAGCCATGTTTAATGAGGATCCCCCTGAGAACACATTTAAGGGCTTCCCATTGCATAGGGAGGGGCGTGGGGTCCGAGGCATGATCAGACATGAAATTAACAACAGTGTCAGTGAGATCTTGTGTGCATACAGCGTCGAGGAGGAGAGACTCATTCAGACGCCATGTCCATTCACTTTTAGTTAAGAGCGGGAGGGTGAGGGAGCAATACACCGGGGCATGGTCAGACCACAAAATACTGCCAATGGAGGTGGAGTCCAACCATGACAGGGCGGATTGCTGTATTAAAATGTGGTCTATTCTACTATAAGAAGAGTGCGGGGCCGGAAAAAATGTGTAGTCTTTGTCCGAGGGATGTTGCAAACGCCACGGGTCAAGCAGTTGCAGTTGCAGCAGTGCTCTTTTCACTTTCTTAATAGCTGTATAGGAAAGGGTTGCCCGTCCCGAGGAGTTATCAAGCGTGGGGTCAAAAGTGAGATTAAAATCCCCGCTAAAAATGACCGTTCCGCGAATTAGGGGGAGGGCCTTGTCCACTAAGTCAATTAGGAATGCAACCTGATTTTGGTTTGGGGCATAGGCGTTAATAATTGTGAATTCCCGTCCTCCCATCAGGAGCGTGAGAATAATATAACGAGCTCTGGGGTCAATGACACAGCCCAGCACCTGGTGAGGGAGAGATTTATGTATCGCTATGGCGACACCTTTTGACTTAGTGTCTGGATTATCTGCAAAGTGCCAGGAGGTGTAATATTTATTACGAATGGCAGGAGCCTTACCGTGCCTGAAGTGAGTCTCCTGGAAGCATACGATCTGGGCCCTTTGTCGATGGAGATGATAGAGCACCTGGGATCTCTTTTCTGGGGAATTAAAGCCCTTCACATTAAACGATGCCAGTTTGAGTGACGTCATACCTGTGACAGGGGGGAGGGGAAACACGCAAGGAAAGGACACTAGGGATAAGGATAAGGATAAGGAGGGGAAGAAAAATCGACAAACAGTAGGAGAAAAGAAAAAAAAAAGGGGGAGTTAACTATCAGGGTCCAAGAGACCAAAGGAGGCAGTCACTAGGGAGCTGAGATTCCCCAGGGGGTGCCTCAAACTACGAGGGAAAGGTGACAGCTTAGGAAGAGCAAGCCAGCCACATTTCCTGACATGAAAACAGTGAACCAACAATAAGTCCCGCCATCCAGACGGGGTCTAGAAGAGAGAAACGAACATGGTTAAACGTGGAGCAAAAGTGTCCAAGACCTTTAAACCAACAAAAGCCGCCTAGGGGTAGTCATTCAGACGGCCCGGCCAGTATGATGTCTTCAATGGCAGCCCACCTGCAAAACAATGTAAATACAGTTCCTAAAACAGAAGGAGGAAACAAGGTTAAGCATTATAAGTGCCAATGAGAAGCGAGCACGGGGCTCCAAAAGGGCGTTCAAGTGTCCCAGTCAGCTGAGAATCTCCGGCGACGGTTCATAGGACGCCGTCTTCTTTGCCCAGATGGGGGCATTGTGGACGCTATAGGTAGACCAGATCTGTCGGGCTCAGGTGAACGGGGACGACCCAGTTGGGCGGGTTTAGGGTTCAGTATGGTGGGCCAAGGGCCAATAGTGACAGGCGGCAAGTCCAGAGCCAACAAGAAGTCCGGCAAGTCCTCTGGATTATGCAGAACCACTGCTTGTTTCCTGGGTCCAGCAAAGAGGGCAAATGGATAGCCCCATCTGTAGGGGATTTCGCGTTCCCTCAGGAGATCCAGTAAGGGTCGGAGCGCAGCCCTCTGTGCGAGAGTGTGGCGGGAGAGGTCCTGTAGCAGTTGCAGGGAGGAACCTTCGTAGGATAGAGGCGACAACTGACGTGCGTAGTTCAAGATCCGTTCTTTAAGAGCATAGAAGTGAACTCTGCAGATAACATCTCTCGGCCTAGAGCTATCTGGATTGGGAGGTCTGAGAGCTCTGTGTACTCGATCAATTTCAATGTGGGTGCCCGGCGGCCGTCCCAGGATTTTATTGAACAGTCCGACCACAGTGGGCATGAGATCAGGTGTCGTGACAGATTCAGAGAGGCCACGGATACGCACATTATTGCGTCGGTTGCGGTTCTCAATATCATCTAGGTGGTAATGAAGCGCATTGAGTTGTTCGCTATGAGAGTGTACCGCATCTTGGAGAGTAGACACTGTAGCTGATAGGGCCTCATGATCACGGACCGTGGAGTCGATTTTAGAGTCCAGTACTTTCATGTCAGAGCGGACCTGAGAGAATTCTTGACGGCATTCTTGCAGTATGTTAGTAGCAAAAGCTGATAAGTCCTCTTTAGAAGGTAATGTGCTAATAAGAGTACGCAAGTCCGCCAGCGATGGAGGCCTGGTTTCCTCACTATGCTTGACCGGTGATGCTGATGGTTGCACGCCTAGAGGGGCAGGGGATGCAGCGTGTGAAGCGGGTCGAGCACTGGCCGAGGGACTGTTTGCGGTCACCTGCAGTTCCAGGTGTTGATGGCGCGGACTGTCCCACGATGATCCAGAAGACCAGTGTGGTGAGGCGGCTAAGGAGTTCACTGGAGAGCGGGATGGGATGCGGAATGGATCTAGAACCCCTTGATGAGTGACCTCTGGGCCGGGAGGAGTAAGGGGCAATTGATGTGTCAGCCCATTGAATAGTCCCATCACAGGAGGGGTTGCAGCTGCCGGCAAGCCTGATAGTGCGGGGCCCGTTCCATTGTGAGTGGGCTCAGTAGGGCCTATCAGAGGCTCATGTGGCCGGAAAGAAGGGGCTGCAGGCCTCAGGCCTAACTCGCCTGTGTGAGCACCAGTGTGTGGGTCTAAGTCCACATTAGGAGGCATTGGCAGATGGGCCGACGGCTGTGTTTGCGGCCCTCCAGCCGGGCTTGAGCTTCCGGCGGGGGGGGAGCGATCCAAGATCTCGGGCGGCAGGTGGGGAGGACGCCTGGGGCATCATGAGCGGGCGGGGAGACGGGCTCCGGGACCCGCCGTTACCTGTTGCCGGCGAGGATCGAGGAAGTGGAGGCACCGAGGAGGATCGCCGGCTGCATGAAGACCGAGTCGGACTCTCCCGGGCGACAGGCGGTGAGTGCAGCAGCGGCTTGGCGGCGCCATTTTGCAGGCCTGTGCGGCGGTCTTGGCAGGCTGGAGACAGAGCGGCCGATTGTCTGGCGAAAAGATGAGGTAAGTCTCCTTGGGATGTAGCCAGGGGAGCCAACGGACGGGCTCTACCCTTTTTCACCGATTTCCCCATCAGGATGGCTGCGGATTTGTGCAGGAGTGTGGCGAAGCTCTCAGAGCACGTCTTCACTCTTCCATGGCTGGCCACGCCCCCCGTCCTTTTTTAT
Source organism: Bufo bufo (assembly GCF_905171765.1). Taxonomy (NCBI): domain Eukaryota; kingdom Metazoa; phylum Chordata; class Amphibia; order Anura; family Bufonidae; genus Bufo; species Bufo bufo. The sequence continues at coordinate 392,124,540 of NC_053391.1, forward strand.
AGGAGGTGGGAGGGTCTGGGAGGGAGGGTATGCTGCTGATTGGCTGGAATGTGTCTGCTGACTGTGAGGTACAGGGTCAAAGTTTGCTCAATGATGATGTATAGGGGGCGGACCGAACATCACATATGTTCACCCGCCGCGGCAAACGGCGAATAGTTCGGGACATCTCTATACTTCAACTGTTAGTTTTTTTTTACTAGAAAAATTATTAAATGTGAAAAAAATCTAATAATCCACATTCCATTTTACACGGTTGTGATATGTGACAATCTAGTAGTAATAGATGCTGTAGATAGATACTTTCATTATATTCTGTGCTAGATGATCAACTCTGCTATATCTTTAAATGTGGCCTGTACAGATGCCGAAGAACAGAACATCCAGCAATTGGGCTAAAGGTTTTATGTGGCTAGTAGTACAATCCGCCTTTCTCGCATGCTGTAATCACTGGGGATCCTTTTCAAGGTAACTGTTTAAACTGTTCTCAATTACGTGTTGAATACTCCTGGGGAAAATCAATAGCTTTCCTCTGGACTGACAGAGAACGCAGAATTTAAAATCTCTGCGAAGGAAACTTGGATGCATTCCCAATTGAAGGGAGTGAAACAAGAGAGAGTCAAAGACTGATAGAGCAAAGTGTGGTGAACACTGTTACAACAGGGAATCAGTGGTCAAGAATGAAAAAGAATATAGGGGTTTCTGATGCAGAAGGACTAAAGCATGCTTTATGTAACGTATGCAGCTTGTAGTGTATCTGACGGTTTGCCAAAATATAGTAGAAATGAATACAAAACATCATTTCACATATTAGACCTTTTATGTGGATATTTGCATTGTAAATTACAAATATTTAAACATCTAAATTTGTGCTCTTTAATTAAAATCCCCAAAAATATCATCCTTTTGTAACATTTGAAAATAAAAGCACAGCAGCATTTATGGAAAAGCAGAATGACCCAAAGATTCTCTGATACATACTAACTGTATCAATGTCCAATCCCTCATTGCTGTCTTCCTCCCTTCACATCAATGTCGTCATTACCATAAGGGATTAAGGTTCAAAGATTAATTCCACATTAAGTATCTTCAAGCAAAGAATTTCGCATATAAATGCCATGCCTATTACATTGACAACTGGAGGTTTTGAAGCTTTTATTGAGATGACCTTTTTCTGCCAATATCAATAAGTCTACATGCTTTCTTCTGAATAAAATAATAGGAGCAATAGATCTGGCAGATTTCTAGTATTAATTTTAATTCCTGGCAAAGAAGAGGACAAAGCGAACCTGAATTCTATATACTGAATTGAATTCTTTTAAAGAGGTAGTGTCACTTCAGCAACTTGCATTTATCATGTAGAAGAAGTTAAAGGGAACCTGTCACCGGGACTTTGTGTATAGAGCTGAGGACATGGGTTGCTAGATCGCCTCTAGCACATCCGCAATACCTAGTCCCCATAGCTCTGTGTGCTTTTATTGTGTAAAAAAACGATTTGATACATATGCAAATTAACCTGAGATGAGTCCTGTCCCTGACTCATCTCACATACAGGACTCATCTCAGGTTAATTTGCATATGTATCAAATCGGTTTTTTTTACACAATAAAAGCACACAGAGCTATGGAGACTGGGTATTGCGGATGTGCTAGCGGCCATCTAGCAACCCATGTCCTCAGCTCTATTCACAAAATCCCGGTGACAGGTTCCCTTTAATAAAAGGCACTTACTGTATTTTTTTGGAATGTAAGACACACCTTTCCCCCCAAAAAATGGAGGAAAAGTGGAGCATTGTGTCTTATAGTCCAAATGCTAATGAATGCTTCCATTATGGAAGTGGTCATTAGCATGAGTGAGGCACTGAGAAGTGAGGGCAGCTCTGCGCTGGCTGTACTCACCTTACTTACTCTTCTTCCAGTTCCTGCTGTGCACTGTGCCTGACCGCGTACAGAGTCAGTATGCACATAGGCGCGCACTATGAGCTGATGCTGTGCGCCGTCAGGTCACAGTGCAGCACGGACTGGAAGAAGCGTTGCAGCGAGCAGAGAGTCCTGGATCTGCAGTGCCATCTGGAGCAAGCCAGGTAAGTTTATTTTTTTATTTTTTTTTGTAACATCTGATCTGAGTTCTGATGGGGTCAATCTGAGACTGATGGGGGTTGGGGGGTCTGATGGGGAGCTGATCAGAGCCTGATGGAGGTTAGAGGGTCTGATCTGAGGTTGATGGCAGTTGGAGGGTCTGATCTGAGGTTGATGATTTTGGGGGCTAATCTGAGGTCTGATGAAGAAAGGGGATCTGGTCTGCTCTGAGGTCTGATGGAAAATATTTTTTTCCTATTTTCCTTCTCCAAATCCTGGGTACATCTTATAGTCTGGTGTGTCTAATAGTCTGAAAAATACGGTTCTAATGTTTTGTGATTGTCCATAACACCTCCTTTGCTGGCTTGATTCATTTTCTCCATATCATTATACACTGCTTGTTTCCAGGGGTTACGACCATCCTGCAATCCAGTAGCGGTGGTCGTACTTGCATATTAAAGGCAAATATAGTGTGCAAGTAGGATCAACACTACTGGATTGTGGGGTGGTCATAACGCTTAGATATGAGCAGTGTATGATGTAAAAAAAAAATGTACAAACGCTATGTACACCTTCCAAGGCAATTTTTGTTCATGATTTCATTTTACTTATTTTTGGCTAAAAATCATATTTTCAATTGGCCTTTATTAAAAATATTGAGCCATTCTGTCACAAAGGGTTGACTGTTTTTCTAGCTGTCTGACTGGTACTTTTACTTTCGCTTTGTGCCGGTCATCTAATAAACCTTATCTCTAAACTACTGAAAGGTCATATAAGCACTTATTTAAACCACATTCTTATCAGTAAGAACTGAGCTATAATGAGTGATTATAATGTCAGAGAGCAGAGATAAGGAGCACGTCTGCATCCTAAATAACGGAAAAAAATTAAAATCCACAGGCTGCTACTACAGCATCTCAGTTCTGTACACAAAAAAGGACTGCATATTTTATATAAAAAACTATTGAAAAAATTATTGTTAGCTCAAAATGCGTACAATGCAATAATATTAACAAATTGCCCCCAAAGGTGTACACAGCCTTTAAGCCTACATATGAGGCAATATGGTATTGTATATATGATAAATGCCAGTTGATGAAGTGAGACAACCCCTTTAAGGCCACTGTTTCTCATTATTATTATTATTATGGGCATCACGGTGGCTCAGTGGTTAGCACTGGTGCCTTGCAGGGCTGTGGTCCTGGGTTCGACTCCGACCAAGGTTAACATCTGCATGTTCTTCTCCCTGTGCTTGTGTGGGTTTCCTCTGGGTACTTTGGTTTCTTCCCACACTCCAAAAGACATACTGATAGGGAACTTAGATTGTGAGCCTCTTTGGGGACAGTTGGATACTAATGTCTTGAAAGTGCTGCGGAATGTATTGGGGACAGTTGGATGCTAATATTTGTAAAGCACTGTGGAATATAGTGGAATGAGAAAAATAAATAAATTAGTTAAAAAATACCCCTTCCTCATGTCATGATACTGTATACAGAGGTACTGCTGTAGATCCAGTTAAAATATACAGACGTCATGCAGCTCTATTTGAATATAGCATTATAGATAAGTAAATTGATTTTGGGGTGAGAGAGAATTTGCCTGAAAATTTGTGTACGACACTCCTTGAACTAGATACGTTTTCTCTTTTTTTTCTCTACTTTTCAAATTTTTTATTAAAAGGGTTTTTTGAGATTTTGAAATTGATGATCTGTCCTCAGAGGAGGCCATTGATACTTGATCAGTGGGGGTTTGATTCCTGACATCCATGCTGATCAGCCATTTGATCTGCCTAGCTTTATGTCCCAGTTTGCAGGGGGCGGAGCAGGACACCACTCTCGAAGTCAGAACAGTGTGACCAGGTGGTCGGTTGGATTGCAGCAGATAATACTTCCAGTCGGTTAAGCACCACCCTGTCTTCCACAAAGTCCAGTCTCAGTAGCCAAGAGTCTGGTCAACAGAATCCTCACCCTGATCCTCCTTCCTCCCACCATGGAGAGTCTTGGCAAACAAGTGATCCCACACTCAGATATTCTGAGGAGCTCTTTTCATCGCCATTCCTTGATTTGGGCCTCTCGCCAAGCCCGCTTGAAGAGGGACATGAGGAGATCTTGTGTAATGATTCCCAAACTCTTGAGCATCCACAGTCAGAGGAAGATCACGGTGGGGAATGGCAATTAGTGTTTCACGAGGTGGATGATGATGATAAGACACAGTTGCCAATAAGTCAACGGCAATTAGAGTCTCAAGAGGTTGATGATGAGGATGAGACATAGTTGTCAAAAAGTGAGGTTCTTGTTAGGTCAACAAGTCAAGAGGATGACCAGAGTGAGGAAGTGGAAGAGGAGGTGGTGGACGATGAAATCACTGACCCATCCTGGGAAGGTGGCAAGGCGAGCAAGGACAGCAGTACAGAAGGGATGGATCCGCAACACCGCAACAGGCTGGAAGAGGCAACTGTTCCCCGGAGCACTCCCTTGCGGAAATCTCCCTTGAGGAAAGTGCTTATGATAAAAGAATTGTTATTTGTAACCGGTGCCGTACCAAAATGAACAGGGGCGTGAGCACTAGCAACCTCACCACCACCAGCATGATCCGCCCCATGGCATCAAAAAACCCTAATAGGTGGGCCGAATGCCTGGGTCCACAATCAGTGTCTGCGGGTCACACCACTGTCTCCTCTTCCCCTGTGTTATGTGCTGGGCAATCCCTGTCCAACACGCAGGTCCGGATGCCTCCCGCTCTGCATCTGGACCTTCGCAAGCACCATCAGCTAGCACATCCACGTCTGTGTCCCAGCACAGCATACAGATGTCCATACCCCAGGTCTTAGAACGAAAGCGCAACTACCCAGCCACCCACCAACAGGCCATTGCACTTAATGCGCACCTTTCCAAATTGCTGGCCCTGGAAATGTTGCCATTTAGGCATGTGGACACTGAGGCTTTCCGCAGCATGATACCGGCAGCGGTCCCTCGTTGGTCAGTCCCCAGCCGCCATTATTTTTCCCAGTGTGCCGTCCCCGCCTTACACCAGCATGTGTCCCTTAACATCACCTGTGCCCTGACTAACACAGTTATTCAGAAGGTCCACTTAACGATTGACACATGGACAAGTGCTTGTGGCCACGGACGCTGCATTTCCCTGACGGCACACTGGGTGAACGTTGTGGAGGCTGGGAAGGAGTCGTACCCTGGGATGGCACAAGTGCTACCGACGAAAATGATTGCGGGCCCTACTTCCATCAGGATTTCCGCCACCACCTAAAATAGTGGCTGCAACCCCCCATTCTCCTCCTCCACCTCCTCCTCCACTTCCACCTCTGAATTCTCATCTTGCAGCACCAGTCAGCCATCAGTCAGTAGCTGTAAGCAGTGTAGCATTGCAGTGGGGAAGAGGCAACAGGCCGTGCTGAAACTAATACGTTTAGGTGACAAACAGCACACCGCCACAGAGCTGTGGCAGGGTATAAGGGACCAGTCTGAGCTGTGGCTCTCGGCACTCAACCTAGAACCAGGCATGGTTGTGTCTGATAATTGCCGTAATTTGGTGGTGGCTTTGGGGCTTGGCAAGCTCACACACATACCATGCCTAGCCCACGTGTTCAACTTAAGCTACCTTTACACTCGCGTTTTGTGCTGATCCGTTATGGATGGATCCGTTCAGATAATACAACGCATGGATCCGTTCAGAACAGATCCGTTTGTATTATCTTTAAAAAAGCCAAGACGGATCCTTCTTGACCACCATTGAAAGTCAATGGAGGACGGATATTTTTTCAATTGTGCCAGATTGTGTTAGTGAAAACTGATCCGTCCCCATTGACTTACATTGTGCGACAGGACGGATCCGTTTGACTCAGTTTCGTCAGACGGACACCAAAACTCTGCAAGCAGCGCTTTGGTGTCCATCTCCAAAGCGGAATGGAGACTGAACTGAGGCAAACTGATGCATTGTGAGCGGATCCTTTTCCATTCAGAATGCAAACTGATCCATTTTGGACCGCTTGTGAGAGCCCTGAACGGATGTCACAAATGGAAAGCCATAACGCCAGTGTGAAAGTAGCCTTAGTGGTTCAGCGATTTCTCAAAACCTAACCCAATTTTACTGAAGAAGGTGCACCAATTGTTGCTGGTCTGGCAACGCTGCAGCAGCGCTTGAAATTGCCAGCTCACCGGCGGTTGTGAGACATGAGCACGCGCTTGAACTAGTTCAATATTCCTTATTTCGTCCTCCTCCTCCATCATATCAACATGCTTATTAGACTGCCCTCGCTCCTAATGTTTTAGAGGGTCAGCTCAGCAGCAGGCCCTCAACCATAATCTTTTCGATGGTCAGCTCAGCAACAGACCCTCAACCATAATTTTTTCGATGGTCAGCTCAGCAGCAGGCCCTCAACCATAATTTTTTTGATGGTCAGCTCAGCAGCAGGCCCTCAACCATCATTTTTTCCATTGTCAGATCAACAGCAGGCACTCGCCCCTATTATTGTATAGTCAGCTCACCAGCAGACCCTCAACCATAATTTTTTCGATGGTCAGCTCAGCAGCAGGCCCTCAACCATAATTTTTTCAATGGTCAGCTCAGCAGCAGGCCCTCAAACATAATTTTTTCAATGTTCAGCTCAGCAGCAAGCCCTCAACTATAATTTTTTCGATGGTCATCTCAGCAGCAGGCCCTCAACCATAATTTTTTTTATGGTCAGCTCAGCAGCAGGCCCTCCACCATAATTATTTCCATGGTCAGATCAGCAGCAGGCCCTCGCCCCTAATGTTTCAGAGAGTCAGCTCACCAGCAGACCCTGAACCATAATTTTTTCGATGGTCATCTCAGCAGCAGGCCCTCGCCCATAATTATTTCCATGGTCAGACCAGCAGCAGGCCCTCGCCCCTAATGTTTTAGAGAGTCAGCTCACCAGCAGACCCTCAACCATACTTTTTTCGATGGTCAGCTCAGCAGCAGGCCCTCACCCCTAATGTTTTAGATGGTCAGCTCAGCAGCAAACCCTCACACCTAATGTTTTATAGGGTCACCAGCAGGCCCTTGCACCTAATGTTTTTGAGGGTCACCAGCAGGCCGGCAATCATAATTTTTCAAGGGTGTGTATGATGCCCTCTTTTATGTGTAATAAAGTTGTATTGGAGTGTCGGTTCCTTGTAATTTTTTTCCAGCCCTTTCAGTGCATAGGCTTTATGAGTGTAGGAGTCCCACTACCTGAACAATTGTACCACAATGTCAATGATGTCCTCCTTTATGTGATACACAGGTTGTATCGGAGTGCCTCTTCCTTGTAATTTTTTGCAGCACTTGCACTTTATATACAAGTAAATATACAGGAAAGAATGTTTCCTAACAATCTTTCATCTAAAATCGATTTTATCTTCGGTTTTGTGCATATTATTGTCAGTCTGTAAAATTGGTGTACTACTCGGACAACATCGTTCCCAGCAGCGACCTGGGAGTCCAAGATGCATCCAGACATCCTCCCCATGCTGTTCCCGAACCATTTCAGTGGTGTTTCCATAAATTTCTGACCTTTTCATGTGAACCAGACACCCTCCCTTCTTCAGAGCAGGGGGTGCCTGGTTTAATGCTCGGGTTCTTCCATTGACTTCCATTGTGCTCGGGTGCTCGGTAGAGCACTTGAGCATCCCGAGGTGTTCTACTCGAGCACCCGAGCACTTTGGTGCTCGATCAACACTATGAAGTTCCCCATAGAACAATACATTTTATCAATCTGCTCAGCTCCTCCTGCTTTATAATATTTCTTCTGCAGATTCTGCTGAATTTACTTGGTGATAGGTCTTTTTTCAGCTGCAAGCTTTTACTAGAGATGGAAGCAGGTAACAAGACTTTAATCTTTTAACACTAGGGGAGAGATTTATCAAACTTTTATGGCAGTTTTCCGACATAGAAAAGTCCCAGTTTGTGAAGAAACTTTACAGATACCTATTACAGCTCTTTATTTCTGGTGCACGACAACCCAACATGTGCCATAATTATTAAGAGGTGCATGTCTTTTAATAATTGTGGTGTATCCGGTGTCAGCATAGAATAATTTAAGACTCTGGCCACTATAAAAAAATATTTTAACAAATTCAGCTGATAAATGTACACATGCAATAGTAAAATAAACAGCAAAATGGTGTTCACTTTGGAAAAGAGAAATTTCCATGTCTGAGGCAGAACAGCAGTTTTAACCCGACTGAAATATTATTTTTTTATTATACCACATATTCAGGCAAAAGATCAAGACTTCCTGAAAAGAGAATAACAGACAATCAGCAATTACCTACTCCTTGTCATAATAGAACACAATTTTCTAGTGATCTGGACAAAAAGACCCTCAAAACGTTATGCATCATTGGCTCTACAGTGACATTACTATGCATTTTTTTCTTCTCATACCTTTTCACCTTCCAGTGTACACCACACATAAACTACACACTTCATTGACTTCATTGCAGTCTATATCCCTTCCATTCAGTGATGTCGATAATAAACTATCTGGCCCAGCATACATTACTCAGTGAAACAATTTGCTGCCTATTTCCAGTATGCTTTCAGTGCTGTTCTATAGATACAGTTTTTTTTTTTTTAAAGGGGATTTATGGAATGAGTTGACATTATAAACCTACATTTGTGGTACTAATCGTCTGAGTTGAGTGGTATAAATTATATGTACTGTAACCAGGGGAGGATAAGTGGCCCAAAGGCCCACAACTGTTCCTTAAGAGTAGGTCCCAAGAGAAAAACAAAATAAAAAAACAGTAGACTGCACAGTATACCCCTCCCCCAGCCATTTTTAGATGGTCACATATAGAAGATGATACAGCACCACTTGCCTCTTACATCCAGTGACGTGTCCTCTGATGTAGATGTGATTTTTCCTAATCTTCTCCACTGGAAGCAGACTATCAAGTATTTCAGTATTTCAGCCATGTCTTGTCTCTGTAGTTTACCACAAAGACATCTTACTTTCTTCAATTTTATATCATCCACCACCTAAAGTACTCTCAGCAGTTGAAAAGCCCCCTATAGCAACCAGTAGTTATGTACTCCCAGTAGTTATACGTATGCTCCCCAATAGTGCTTATTGCACCCAGTAGAGCCTATTGCCCTATTCACATAGCCACATAAGGGCTTGATTTTTGAAGGACAAGTTGTACTTTCTAATGGCACCATTAAATATTGCATACATACTATGTAGGAGAAAACGGGAAGAATTATTCTAAATGAATTGAAAATGGAAGAAAAACGCAATTGCAACATGGTTTTGTTTTTACAGCGTTCCCTATGCAGTAAAACTGACCTGTTACCATCATTCTCCAGTCAGTCTAATTACAATTGCAACACCATAGACTTTTTAAAGCAAAAATACTGACACAGCTGTCAGGATTCCAATTCTTTTACTGTAAAAAAAAAATGAAAATAGCAGACATTAGTAACAAAAATGGGTGACATTTGATGTACTGTTCGTCCTTATTACATATAATTCATAATACCTGGTTAGCAGTATACCTTAACATGACCATCAGAATTGTGTTTCCCTAAGAAGGAATTAACAGATAGCATTATCAGCGTTATGGATTCCGTTTTTGTTTTCCATTATAACATGGTTATAACAGAAAATAACGAGACTTTTTTGTCCGTTCTGCATAACGGAAACCAGACGGATCCGTTATGATTCCCATAGACTTCTATTATGACGGAAAGCAAAACAAAATGCCTTTTAAAGTCTTCCATTTTGCATTCCGTCATAATACAAGTCTAAGGGCAGCATAACGGATCTGTCCTGGTTTTCGTTATACAGGACTAGACTCCTGCATAATGGAAACCAGGACGGGTCCGTTATGCTGCCCATAGACTTATAACGGCTTATAAAGACTTCAGCTTTTTTGGATTCCATTATTTTCCTTTATAACCATGTTATAACGTAAAACAAAAACGGAATCCATAACGCTGATGTGAACCCACCCTTATTGCCAAAGAGAGTAAAACCAACCCTAAAATGTTCTTCAATTATATAAATGGTAAAAACTTTAAACCTGAAAGCGTTGGCCCCTTACAGAGTGATGAGGGAGGAGTTTTAGAGAGTGATGAGGACTGGAGAAAGAGAATCTATTAAATATCTTTTTCTTTACTGTATTCACGGAGGAATATAAACTGTCAGGTGAAATGCAGAATGTAAAAGTAAATTCCCCATTAAAAGTGACCCAACTCATCCAGAGAGAAGTGCAGCAGCATCTTAAAAAGATTAAAATAGACAAGTTATGTCATAAAAAGACCCTTATTACTGATATTTAAAGACTATATTGACAGGGAGCTATCCACAGAATTGGCGCTTAGCAAATGTGGGGCTAATCTTCAAAAAGGGGTCAAAAATAGAGCCCAGAAGTGGAGACTATATATAATTATATGAGGGGGTAGTACAGAGATCTATCTCATGATCTATGTATTTATACCCAGGTCTGTGAAGAGGGGACATCCTCTACATCTAACCAATGGCAATCGTTAACGCGTTGTAACAATAATGCGTGTGAGGACTGAGAAATTTATAGATAGGTTCCTCCCCTCCTCCCATCAAACAGCGGTGGGGGGGGGTCAAGTCCAACCCACCAATTCTCAGACCAAACACACCTGTTGTATGCATCACATGTATTTTCCAAAAACCAAAGCCAACAAGTGAATAATTACAAACGTACATTCACAAATACATGTAAAATATAAATATATAAATATACAAAACATATAATAAAATAAATAGGATCATTACACAAAAGGGAAAAGGGCATGAAATTTATTTAACATATAGAAGCACATAATGGCCCAATATTCTTCCATTGACAGTCCAATTATTATAATGTGTTATTTCATTGATAGAAATGCATAAGTTCTTTCCTCAAATTTAATCCTTATGGATATCTGGTGTTGAGCCTAATAATCCAATAAGCTTTCCTGAAGAGGATGGTTTTCTTATAATCTCCTCCTCTTGGGGAAAGTGACACCTTCTCAATTGCAAGCACTCGAAAATACTTAGTACTACGACCATGTGTTTTAATAAAATGTCTTGCTGCGTTCGAAATGCTGGTAGAGAAAGGATTGGAGATATAATTAAGATGCTCCAATATCCTAGTTTTAAACTTTCACGATGAACTGCCAACATACATTAAATCGCAAGCAATACATTGAATGATATGCACAATGCCAACAGTATTGCAATTGATGTAATGTTTAATAGGGAAGGTAGTGGAGTGGTCAGCATTATGAAAAATATTAGTATTCAGTGCATAATTGCAGGTTTTGCACGGATGGCCCCCACATTTGGTAAAGCCTTTATATTTGATCCATGTATCACCTGCTAATCTGCACTGCCGTGTAAATAGTGAAGGTGAAAAAACATTTGCCAAAGTAGGTGGTCGTCTAGACACTATCCTATAGGCACTTTGTAAAATATTGTGCAAGGTCTGATCTTCATAAAGAATGGGTAACACTAGTGTCGGCAATTTAGAACCATCACAATTGAAGGTGGATCTTATTTGATAATTCCTTCTTTTAATTTCATTTTTAAATAATAACTCCTAACTGGAATAATTTGTCGCAATGGCTTGGGCTCTGGATAGCATCAAGAAAGGGTAACCCTTATTCAAAAGCCGTGAGTGAATAATTTGACACTCCCTCAAAAATGCAGCGTGCGTACTGCAATTCCTGCGCGCAAACATGCACTCGCCCATAGGGATAGACTTAATAGTATGAACAGCATGATGGCTGTTTGCTCGTAAAATAGTGTTACCTGTGATTTTTTTGCGATAGGTTTCTATTAAAATCAGCTTTTCAGAGAGACCAGTAAGTCTAAGATCTAAAAAGCTGATAGTATACGAATCTTGAGTGAGAGCAAATTGTACAGATTGGTGTGTAGATACTATTTCAGATTGGGTATGGCAGATCCATCGCCGCTCCATATAAGGAGCAGGTTATCGATGTACCTGCCATACCACTTGATCTGTTGAGAAAAGGGATTACTGTCAGTGTAGATGTATCGCTCCTCCCAATAAGACATAACAAGATTGGCCAAAGAGGGCGAGAATTTCGCCCCCATTGATACTCTTCTGGTTTGCACAAAAAAGAAAGAATCAAACAAAAAATAGTTATGCATCAAAAGGAAGAGCGTTAGCTCCAGGATATAAACAATTAGGTTGGAAACATAATTACTATATCTGTGTAGATGAAATTTAAGTGCTAACAAAGCCACATTATGTGGAATGGAAGGATACAATGATATAACATCAATAGTCAACAACACTTATCCTGCCTTCCACTTCATATTATACATGGATCTAAGCACATCCGACGCATCCTTGATATACCCTGGTACTCTTTTCACTAGTGGTTGTAGCAAAGATTACAACCACTCTCCCAATCTCTCCATCAAGGAATCAATGCCTGACACAATAGGGTGTAGTGGTGGAGGCTTTAACCCCTTCTGGACCTTAGTTAACGCATGTATTATCGGAGTTACCGGTGATTCAACATTCAAGAAGCTAAATTGTTTCTGATTAATGAACCCCAATTTCCTGCCTTTATGCAGCAGTTGGGCATACTCTTGTTTGTATTTAATCAAAGGGTTCATATCTAGCTTCTTGTAGGTGATAAAATATCAAGCATCTGCTGACAATACCTGTCCCTGTCCAGAACAACCACTGATCCCCCCTTGTCCGCCATTTTAATAATTATTTCATTCATATTCTTCAATTCATTCAGGGCTTTAGTTTGTTTGTTTGTAAGGTTATTGTATTTAATTTTGGGCGATTTTTCTTTAAGAATAAAAGTTCCCTTTCTACAACCTCTTGAAAAATATCCATTCCCTGAGTGCGTGACATAGTGGGATAAAATTGCGGATTCGGGGTTTTAAAATTCTGACACCTGATTCCTGCAGTAGTTTCACAGCTTTCTAACTGGAGATACGTGAGACAGACAAGAGACATTTGTTCCTTGAACAACATGTTCCTATAATTATTACTTACTATCTCATCTGTACTCACCGGATGTTCAGTTTCGCTTATGTCATCGTAAAGGTGTCTAGTAACTGTGAGGTTTCTGATTAATTTATTAATATCAAGTATTGTTGTGAACAAATCAACAGATGGCACAAAATTAAGACTTAAGGTCAAAACTTCCTTTTCATCTTTAGTAAGAAAAAGTTTGGAAAGATTCAATACATCCAGCACAGTCTCTCTTGATGACTTATTTCTTCTGCAGACGTGTGAACATTATGTGCGGTCTTTTTGTGGTTGCGCATCTGACTAATTTTTTGCAACTGTCCCAGGACTGGATTTATTTTTATTTTTATTGTAATATGACATTTTTGGGGTTGGATTGGTTTGTTCCAAACCCCCCTTGTTGAATCCTGAACGGAATCCTGTGAAGCATGAGTGACATCCAATGTACTGTATCAAGTTCAGATGAGAAATTCACTCTTTGTGGTCTTGATTGCGTCTCGGAATTTTTCTTAGGTTTTTTATGACGCTTTAATATTGATTTCGGGGTGGAGTGGAGATTATCTCTCCTCCCCCACTCATAAATTTGATCATTTACAGTACAGACCAAAGGTTTGGACACACCTTCTCATTCAAAGAGTTTTCTTTATTTTCATGACTATGAAAATTGTAGATTCACACTGAAGGCATCAAAACTATGAATTAACACATGTGGAATTATATACATAACAAACAAGTGTGAAACAACTGAAAATATGTCATATTCTAGGTTCTTCAAAGTAGCCACCTTTTGCTTTGATTACTGCTTTGCACACTCTTGGCATTCTCTTGATGAGCTTCAAGAGGTAGTCCCCTGAAATGGTTTTCACTTCACAGGTGTTCCCTGTCAGGTTTAATAAGTGGGATTTCTTGCCTTATAAATGGAGTTGGGACCATCAGTTGCGTTGAGGAGCAGTCAGGTGGATACACAGCTGATAGTCCTACTGAATAGACTGTTAGAATTTGTATTATGGCAAGAAAAAAGCAGCTAAGTAAAGAAAAACGAGTGGCCATCATTACTTTAAGAAGTGAAGGTCAGTCAGTCAGCCGAAAAATTGGGAAAACTTTGAAAGTAAGGGCTATTTGACCATGAAGGAGAGTGATGGGGTGCTGCGCCAGATGACCTGGCCTCCACAGTCACCGGACCTGAACCCAATCGAGATGGTTTGGGGTGAGCTGGACTGCAGAGTGAAGGCAAAAGTGCTAAGCATCACTGGGAACTCCTTCAAGACTGTTGGAAGACCATTTCAGGGGACTACCTCTTGAAGCTCATCAAGAGAATGCCAAGAGTGTGCAAAGCAGTAATCAAAGCAAAAGGTCGCTACTTTGAAGAACCTAGAATATGACATATTTTCAGTTGTTTGTTATGTATATAATTCCACATGTGTTAATTCATAGTTTTTTTTTTTCAATCAAATCGTTTTTATTGGTCAAATAAAATTGACTTATTACATGACAATATATGTCTTCATTTTTTCAAAATCACAAATGCAAAATTAGAATAAAACAATAGCATATAACAATATGTTAATTCATAGTTTTGATGCCTTCATAGTCATGAACATAAAGAAAACTCTTTGAATGAGAAGGTGTGTCCAAACTTTTGATCTGTACTGTATATAATCATGGAGGTCCCTCTGAAATTTAGTATGTTTGGTATCAACAAGGCTCTCCTCCAGTTGTCTTATTGTTGTGGTAATTTTCTGTTCCATAGCAGCATAATCTGGGGCAGTCTCATATGCATGTTTGTATGTCAGCTTGTATTGAGGAAAGTTTCTCGCTTTCATATTTAACAATGAGAGACATTAGTTGCAAGGAACAATTGGATAGAATATCATTACATTTCGTTAGGTCTTAATTTTGTGCCATCTGTTGATTTTGATTTGTTCACAACAATACTTGATATTAATAAATTCATCAGAAACCTCACAGTTACTAGACACTTTTACAATAACATTAGCGAAACTGAACATCCGGTGAGTACAGATGAGAAAATAAGTAATAACTATAGGAACATGTCGTTCAAGGAACAAATGTCTCTTGTCTGTTTCACGGATCTCCAGTTAGAAAGTTGTGAAACTACTGCAGGAATTAGGTGTCAGGATTTTAAAACCCTGAATCCGCAATTTTATACCACTATGTCACGCTCTGAGGGAATGGATATTTTTCAGGAGGTTGTAGAAAGGGAACTTACTTTTATTTTTAAAGAAAAATCGCCTAATGATAAATACAATAACCTTACAAACAAACAAACTAAAGCCCTGAATCAATTCAAGAATATGAATGAAATAATTATTAAAATGGCGGACAAGGGGGGATCAGTGGTTGTTCTGGACAGGGATAGGTATTGTCAGCAGATGCTTTATATTCTATCGGATGTTTCCACCTACAAGAAGCTAGATAAGAACCCTTTGATTTAATACAAACAAGAGTATTCCCAACTGCTGCATAAAGTCAGGGAATTGGGGTTCATTAATCAGAAACAATTTAGCTTCTTGAATGTGGAATCACCGGTAACTCCGATAATACATGCTTACCTAAGGTCAATAAGGGGTTAAATCCTCCACCACTACGCGCTATTGTGTCAGGCATTGGTTCCTTGATGGAAAGACTGGGAGAGTGGTTGGATTCTTTGCTACAACCGCTAGTGAAAAGAGTACCAGGGTATATCAAGGATACGTCGGATGTGCTCAGATCCATGTATAATATGAAGTGGAAGGCAGGATAAGTGTTGTTGACTATTGATGTTATATCATTGTATCCTTCCATTCCACACAATGTGGCTTTGTTAGCACTTGAATTTAATCTACATAGATATAGTAATTATGCTTCTGACCTAATTGATTATATCCTGGAGCTAACGCTCTTTCTTTTGATGCATAACTATTTTTCGTTTGATTCTTTATTTTTTGTGCAAACCAGAAGAGTATCAATGGGGGAGAAATTCTCGCCCTCTTTGGCCAATCTTGTTATGTCTTATTGGGAGGAGCGATACATCTACACTGACAGTAATCCCTTTTCTCAACAGATCGAGTGGCATGGCAGATACATCGATGACCTGCTCCTAAATGGAGCGGCGATGGATCTGCCATACCCAATCTGAAACAGTATCTACACACCAATCCGTACAATTTGCAATTCACTCAAGATTCGTATACTATCAGCTTTTTAGATCTTAGACTTACTGGTCTCTCTGAAAAGCTGATTTTAATATAAACTTATTTCAAAAAAATCACAGGTAACACTATTTTTTGAGCAAACAGCCATCATCCTGTTCATACTATTAAGTCTATCCCTATGGGCGAGTGCATGTTTGCGCGCAGGAATTGCAGTACACACGCTGCGTTTTTGAGGGAGTGTCAAATTATTCACTAACGGCTTTTGAATAGGGGTTACCCTTTTTGGATGCTATCCAGAGCCCAAGCCATTGCAACTAATTAATCCAGTTAGGAGTTATTATTTAAAAATAAAATGAAAAGAAGAAATGATGAAATAAGATCCACCTTCAATTGTGATTGTTCTAAATTGCCGACACTAGTGTTGACATACAGTTGACAATTTAGCCAGATACAAGAGATTGTTAAAAAATGCTTACCCATTCTTTATGAAGATCAGACCATGTACAATATTTTACGAAGTGGCTATAGGATAGTGTCTAGGCGACCACCTACTTTGGCAAATGTTCTTTCACCTTCATTTTTTACACGGCAGTGCAGATTAGCAGGTGATACATGGATCAAATATAAAGGCTTTACCAAATGTGGGGGCCATCTGTGTAAAACCTGCAATTATGCACTGAATACTAAGATTTTTCTCAGTCCTCACACGCATTATTGTTACGACTAAGAACAGTATGTTCGAAACTCGTTAACGATTGCCATTGGTGGATGGATTTATCCTTATGTCTTACTTGCTGCTATAAATAAAGACAAAGAAACGACACAACTACAAAGTGATTGCTGGAACCTCCTTTTATTCATACAATTTATTGAGGTCTCACCTGTTTAGTTCCATGCACGCTGGTGGTCAACTAAGAGTGAGCTGGAAGCAATACAATATGGACTGTGCTTATGGAACTCTCTGCCTGAGAAGGTGGTGATGGTGAATTCTTTAAAAGAGTTCAAGAGTGGCCTATATGTATTTCAGGAGTGTATTAATTTTACAGGCAAGGACGGGCTCTCATTTGCGTTATAAATTCCGTTATAGAGAGTTATAATGGAATATAACAGAATTTTAGGACGGAATGCAAAATGGAAACCTTTAAGAGGCTCTGTCCTATTACATGTCTATGGGCACATATAACAGTGTTATAACGGAACCCTATAACAGAATTTATAACGCAAATGTGAACCCGCCCTTATAGTTACTAGATTTTCTGACTGCCTGATTGGAGTTGGGAAGGATTTTTTATTCCCCTAAAATGTGGAAAACTGGCTTCTAGCTTACATGTTTTTTTTTTTCTTTTCCTTCCTCTGGATCAACTTGCAGGATAACAGGCTGAACTGGATGGAGGGATGTCTTTTTTCTGCCTAACAAACTATGTTACTATTATTAGGGAGTACTAAGGTCATCACCCAGAC
Organism: Bufo bufo; assembly: GCF_905171765.1. Classification (NCBI taxonomy): domain Eukaryota; kingdom Metazoa; phylum Chordata; class Amphibia; order Anura; family Bufonidae; genus Bufo; species Bufo bufo. The sequence goes on from NC_053391.1 coordinate 392,142,228, forward strand.
CACAACCAGTGTACCTAAAAACTGCCACCAGCCTTCTGAAACCACTCAGGGTACTATGAAACTAAGGCTAGCCCTAGGTTCTAGAGCTCACAATGAGGCTGAACAGATTTTGCTGCTAGGGACCCACATTACATCTGTGGAGCTGATAACAGAAAGCTGGGGCAGGCACACTAGTGGCAGACCTTCCAGAAGGAATGTCAAATGTAGCTCCCTCCCCTCTTGTTCACGCCTGATTGAACTCTAAGTGGTATAAATTTAAGTTACTAGATCTTTCAGACCTTGGTGTTTTAAATGCAACATCTTTTAAGTGTGATTCTTTAAGTGCACATATTGAATTTTGCCAGAATTGAACCAGAAGGGAGCCAAACAATGTTTCCTATTGTCTTATTATTTTCCCACTTTTCCAAAACCTAATGAAATACCCCCACATCTCTTCACCCAGCAAGGAACTATTTATCTCTCCCTACATCTTACCTACGCATCTGACCTCTTGCACAGATCTGTTTGTAAACATAAAAAAACTTCCTTTTCAAACACATAGCCACCTCATGCCCTCTCCTACTCTCACCTACTAAGGGTAGATTCATGCGTCCATAGAATGGGTCCGGATCCGTTCTGCATCGTTGCGGAACAAATCCAGACCCATTCATTCTCTATGGGGCCGGAAGAGATGCGGACAGCATTTCCGGAGTGCGGCCCCGATCTTCCGGTCCGTGGCTCCCGAAAAAAATAGAACATCTTCTATTCTTGTCCGCAATTGCGGACCAGAATAGGGAGTTCTATGGGGGTGCTGGCTGGGTGTATTGCGGATCCGCAATAAACTACGGATGTGTGAATGGACCCTAACACTTTCTCTGTTTATCCTTATTTTTGGCGATGTATCTCCAAATTCAGGCTCCCCTCAGCAAATATAACTATTATATATACCTCTCACACTGATCTCCTTCTACAAATTTCTGCAAACCCTTAAACCTGACAACCATTCCACTGACCCCTGCTCCCTTTGTCCCTCTTGCATTATTAAACGCTCGCTCTGTTGGCAACAAACATGACCCCTTCATCTCTCACAAACTTTCCTTTCTGGTTTTAACAGAAATATGGTTGACATCCTCTGACACTGCCTTCCCTTCTGCACTCTTATAGCGGATTTCATTTCACTCACCCCGCCCCGACAGCAAACATGGTGGAGGAGTTGGTCTTCTCCTATCAGACAACTGCTCCTACAGCCCTACTCCGCATCTATTCTCCCACCAACCTCCAAGTAGTTGTCATATACCGCCCCCCCCACAGTCCCAGCCACCATCTTTCTTGACCACTTCAACACTTTGCTCCTACACTGTCTTTCTGCTGACATCCCCACTATCATCAAGAGTGACTTCAACATCCTCATTGACACTTGCCACAGCTGCCTCTTAGCTTCTGGCACTCTCTTCCACCTCTCTGCTCCCATCACACACAACAAAACCTGAGAAATTAATAGACAACTCTGGCACACCAGCCTGCCCAAAGAACTGAGACAAGCTTCCAGGCCTGCAGAGCGGCAATGGAAGAAATCTTCCCTGTCTCACAGCCCTAAACAAGTTTTTAACACTTTTAACTCTCCATCCACCAGTGCCCCCACCCTCACCTCTCATCACAGTTTAGCACTTTGCCACATACTTTACGCAAAAGATTGACAACATCAGAGAAAGCTTCAGTGCACAGTACCCACAGCCCCTCTGCACAGCTACTCAATCCTCCTCTTCCAAAAACTGCTTCTCCACCATTACAGAGGAGAGAGGAAAAACTTTCCACTCTACTATCCAGATGACCAGATCACATCTCACCACCTGTCTCATCCCATTCCACCTCATCCCCAACCTGACCACAGTGCTTATCTCAGCCCTAACCCATCTCTTCAATCTATCAATAACATCTGGTGTCCTCCCCTCTGTCTTTAAATATGCCACCATTACACCCATCCTCAAAAAGCCTTCCCTTGACTCATCTTCTTTGTCTAGTTATCACCCCATATCACTTCTCCAATATGCCTCAGAGCTACTTGTACAACATGTGCACTTTGAACTGTCCTCTCGCCTCTCTTCTTGCTCCCTCTGACTGGCTGTAATCTGGCTTCTGACCCCACCACTGAACTGAAACTTCCCTTACCAAAGTCACCAATGACTTGCTAACTGCCAAAACCAAACAAAATTACTCTGTTCTCCTCCTCCTTGACCTGTCCTTTGCCTTTGACACTGTCAACCACTTTCTTGTAAACTCTCTTACAAACACTCTCATCTCTTGGCATCACAGACTTGGCCCTCTCCTGTTTCACATAATACCTCACAGACTGGACATTTAGTGTCTCCTACTCTGACACCACCTACTTGCCTCATCCTTTCTCTGTTGGTGTCCCTCAAGACTCTGTCCTAGGATACATGACATAAAAAAAAAAAAATTAACATATGACATAAAAAAAGGACACCGTGGGGAAAGAGCATCTTGGACAGTTTGATTTTTCCCATGTTCCAATTTTTCTCAATATTAAAGGGGAATAATAGAGGCGATGAACTATATTAAATTGGATTAATCTAAAATTAGCGTTCCTTAATACCTGTGAGATATTCCGTAATATATCATCCCAAAATGACACATCCTAAAACCTTCTATCTCCTTAGACTGTTTATTCAAACTCTGAAAACGCAGTTTATCAGAATGCTTGGAGATAATGATTTCATAGCATTTTGAGAATGCCTTTTTCCTGGTTTTCAATTAATTCAGTTTTGTCACCACCTCAAAATCGAAAGGCCAAAACCACTCTTTGTCATCAGTGGCCATGTAAGCATGATAAACCTGATAGTAACAAAACTGAAAATTAGTAGGCAAGTTATACTCTCACTTAAGAGCCTCAAAACTCTTAATTACTTAATCTTTAAAGAGTTGTGAAATACTGACAATATCATATCTCCATCTATTATACTGGCCAGTCTTAAGAAATTCTTTCATATAGTTGTTACCCAATAAAGGTCTATATATTATAGCTAGAGATGAGCGAATTTTTCCAAAATTTTATTCGGCTGGTTTGACGATTTTTTCGAAAAATTAGCTTTGATCCGAAATTATTTGCGGCGAATCACGTTAAAAAATGGCTATTTCCAGGCTGCAGAGAGCCTTTATAGGGGTGTAGAACACTGTGCCTTGCCGTAACACACATAGAGAGTCTGTTGTGGTAGTGAAACAATACTGTGAGTCAGTATGACAAGCACATGACAGGCGTCGCTCTTAGAATCACTGCACGCTTCACTTATTTGGGCAGTCACGAGGCCAAAACTGACCAAATAACTCAAGTATGAACTCAGCCTTACAGGTCGATGTTAGCGTCAAGAAGAAGCGCACTTCTTTTACACCGTCACCAGTTGATTACACATAGATGTCTACAGAACCTGTTCTGTTACACGCTTATACAAGTAGACCCCCCTGACAGAGTGGAGAGGGTGTCAGCAGTAAGTTTGTGTTGACGTCACTGATTAATTTGCCCTTACTCTCATCCGTCAGAACAATAACCCAGAAAAAACGGATTCAGTCTGTGGAGCATACACCTTCACTCGGTCACCATTTGCTCAGTATTGCTAATGCCCAAAAAAAACTGAAATGGATGTAAAACAGAGATGTCACGTGAATGGAATATGTGCATGTCTTCTGTGTTTTGTACCCACTCCTGCTTTTGGCTACCAAATCATAAGCCAATTCTGATAGGACCATACAGGCCTTACAGCTGCTACACAGACAGGATCGGTTGTGCGTCTCATTTTTACTTCCTTTTGACAGATCAGAAGAAAGCTCAAATAAATCATTATGTCAGCCAGACCGAAAGGCAAAATAGTGGCCCAGTCATGAAATGGGGAGGGTGAGAACTGCATGAGAAGTCGACATAGTGGCCCTATGACATAGTGGTGAAGTGGAAGCAGCATGAAGAGGCCACAAAGTGGCACAATTACCAAATCTGGAGGTGGCGACAGTAACAGCATCAGGAGGAGACCACAGAGTGGCAATGTGACATAGTTGTAACGGGGTGCCGAAGGCGCACTCGGTCTCCCATTAGCCGCAGACCTGCTGCTTAGCTTCGGGAGCGAGGATCTGTGTTTGACCTCGTTCCCAGGGCAGCTTTGCTAGCTGGGAGGCTCCCTGCTCCTAGGTCAGCCTTGAGCGCCGAGCCGATCACTCGGTGCTCGACTGGTCGGTCTGTCGGTCATGTGACGCTGGCCACGTCACATGACCCTCACTCCCCACTATAAATACAGGCATCCTGCTGGCCACAGGTTGCCTGTTAATTTAGGTTCCTGGCGTTTGTTGGATACCTGTATACTTACCTGATCCTGTTCCCTGACGATCCTTTGCCTGCTCCTCCTGTACTGCGCATCCCTCCTGGTATTTTGACCTCGGCTTCCACCTGACTATTCTTTGCGGACTCCTTTGGTACTTCTCGACTCTCCTGGTATTTATGACCCCGGCTTCTCCTGACCATTCTTTGCTTATCCACTGTATAATGAATCCTCTGGTGACCTTGACTGACCATATCTCTAATCTGACGCAGATGGTGCAGGAGCTAGGGGAAAAACTCAGTTCTTTTGAGTTAGGGCAAGGTTCTTCCACTCCTCAGGCCTCCAGTCCGCATTTTGAGCCCCAGATTACGCTCCCAGAACCCTTTTCTGGAGACCGGAAGAAGTTTCTCTCTTTTAAGGAGAGTTGCAGACTTTACTTCCGTTTGCGCCCAGTGTCCTCTGGCCCCGAGAGTCAATGCGTGGGCATTATAATTTCCCGACTACAGGGTGATCCCCAGGACTGGGCGTTCTCTTTACCTGCTGGCGCCAGTTGTTTAACTTCTGTGGAGGGGTTCTTTCAGGCCCTGGGTACCCTCTATGATGAACCAGACAGGGCTCTGGTAGCCGAGATGGCTCTAAAGGCACTGGTTCAGGGCAATCTACCTGCGGAGGATTATTGCACCCAATTCAGAAGGTGGTGTGTCCCCTCAGGATGGAACGAACCAGCCGTGAAGAGTCAGTTCAGGTCAGGTCTGTCTGATAATTTAAAGGATCTTCTGGTCAGTTATCAACTTCCAGAGACCTTAGAGGAGATGATCACCCTTGTTGTCCGACTTGACCGACGGGTTAGAGAGAGACAACAGGAACGACAGTTCTCTTCCCAGATGGTGGTCCAGCCAGAGGCCTATCCCAGGGACAACGCTGAGGTCTCCACCGAGGAACCCATGCAGGTTGGCATGACACGAGGGAATCTTCGCCGCAGACATGGAGAATGCTTTTACTGTGGAAATCCTGACCATTGGATCAACCAGTGTCCTAAGAAGGTCCTCTCTGTCAAGTCTCCTAAGGCAAGACAACCTAAAGACCAGGTACACCCTGATTTTTCTAAATGTAAGCTTTTGGTACCCATTACGATTTCTCTGGGGGTAGATAAATGGCCGGGTAAGGCCTTTATTGATTCTGGCTCAGCAGCCAACTTTATTGACTCTGAGTACGCTGTAAGATTGGGTATTCCAATGTTTGCTTTACCAACTCCTATCCATGTCATGGCTATTGATGCTACTCCTCTTATTGGTGATACGGTGAGCTCATGTACTTCAGAGATTTCTCTCGTGGGTGTGTGCCACTCAGAGAGATGTTCCCTTTTAGTCCTGGAGAACCTACCAGTTGAGGTGGTACTAGGGTTGCCTTGGCTCCGACTACATAACCCCACTATAGATCCAAGGGGGAGTTAACCCCACTATGGTCCAAGGGGGAGTTGGAGAGATGGGGGCCTAAGTGTGACTCGTGCTTGTCCGTGGTACAGGCTGGGGTCTCAGTAAAGTCTGTTACTTTACCCACTGTTGTTAGGGAATATTCTGATGTATTCTCATCACCAACCCCGGAGGTTCTACCCCGTCATAGACCTTATGATTGTACTATAGAGCTAGTAGAGGGGGCCAAGTTTCCTAAGGGGTGAATTTATAATCTTTCTAAGCCCGAACGCAAGGCCATGGAAGATTATATTAAGGAGAGCCTTGGTAAAGGGCATATTAGACCTTCTGTCTCTCCTATGGGGGCGGGTTTTTTCTTTGTTAAGAAAAAAGTTGGTGGTCTTAGGCCATGTATCGATTACCGGAGATTAAATAATATCACTGTCCATAATAGATACTCACTCCCATTGATTCTGGATTTATTTAACCAGGTTCTGGGGGCAACCTGGTTTTCCAAGATTGACCTGAAAGGGGCATACAATCTAATCCGAATCAAGGAGGGAGACGAATGGAAGACGGCGTTCAATACCCCGGCAGGACACTTTGAATATCAGGTAATGACTTTTGGACTCAGCAATGCCCCAGCTGTGTTCCAAAACTTTATGAATGACATTCTCAGGGAGTTCTTAGGTAAATTTGTTATTGTCTATCTTGATGACATTTTGATATTCTCTCCTGACTTCGAATCCCATGTGTCTCATGTTAAACAAGTATTAGAGGTGTTGAGGGAGAATCAGCTATCCGATAAGCAAGAGAAATGTGTCTTTGGTGTACAGGAGATTCTGTTTCTAGGGCATGTTCTGACTCCTCACGCCTTCAAGATGGATCCTGGTAAGGTACTAGCAATTAAGGAATGGTTAAGACCTTCATCCTTAAAGGCCTTACAACGGTTTTTAGGTTTCACCAATTACTATCATAAATTTATTATGAATTTTTCTGTAATTGCTAAACCGTTGACCGACCTTACTAAGAAAGGGGCGGATTTGGAGAATTGGTCTACTGAGGCCATTTTTCTTCATTTGAAAAATTAAAAAAGGCATTCAGTAGCGCTCCCATTCTGATCCAGCCTGATCAGGAGAGACCTTTTATTGTGGAGGTGGATGCGTCCGAGGACGGCGCAGGAGCAGTCCTTTCACAAGGTCCTGCTAGCCTCACTAACCTGAGACCATGTGCCTTATTCTCCAGGAAATTCTCTCCCACGGAGAGAAACTACGACATAGGGAATAGGGAGCTGCTGGCCATTAAATGGGCATTTGAGGAGTGGAGACATTTTCTGGAGGGGGCAAGGCATTGTGTAACTGTTGTCACTGACCATAAAAACCTTATGTTTCTTGAGTCTGCTAAGAGGTTGAATCCCCGTCAAGCCAGATGGGCTCTGTTTTTCACTCGTTTTGATTTTTCCATTACGTTCAGGCCGGGAAGTAAAAATGTGAAGGGGGACGCATTATCTCGGAGCTTCCATGCTTTTCAACCTACTGAGGTACCACCTGAATCCATTCTGCCAGCAAAAATCTTCATAGCAGCTCTAACCCAAGATATCTCGGCTCGCATTAGGTCTGAACAACATCTGGCACCTGTATCCACCCCAACAGATAAGTTGTTTGTTCTTGTACAATTTCGTCTCCAGCTGTTGGGTGAGTGTCACGATTCTGCCTTTTGTGGACATCCGGGTGTTGAGGGCACTAAGGATCTGGTTTCTAGATCTTATTGGTGGCTCACTCTAACTAGGGATGTCAAGTCCTACGTGTCAGCCTGTGAGGTTTGTGCCAGGTCCAAGACACCTAGGACTCGCTGGTAACCTACGACCCCTACCCCATTCCCAGTAGACCCTGGTCCCATATCTCGATGGACTTTATAACTGACCTACTGCAGGCAGAGTGTAAGACTGTGGTTTGGGTAGTGGTCGATAGGTTTAGCAAGATGGTCCATTTCATTCCCCTGTCTAAACTCCTGAATGCCAAAACCCTGGCGTCTATTTTTGTGAAAGAAATTGTTCGATTGCAGGGTATCCCGGAAAATATTGTTTCTGACAGGGGTGTGCAGTTTGTGTCCAAATTCTGGAGGGCCTTCTGTCAAAAATGTCAAATTTCATTGTCTTTTTCCTCTGCCTACCACCCTGAGAGTAATGGGCAGACTGAATGCCTTAATCAGTCTGTGGAACAATTCTTGAGGTTGTATGTTGCTGATGACCAGCAATTATGGGTTAAATTTCTTCCATTGGCTGAATTTCCTTTGAATAACCATGTCAATTCTTCTGCTGGGGTTTCACCTTTCTTTTGTAACCATGGCTTCCATCCCCGTTTTCATTCTGGGTCATCCGTCTCCTCCTCTAACCCTGAGGCGGATAGGCTCTCCTCTGAACTGTGCACAGTTTGGGCCCGGGTTTAATCAAACTTAGAAAAGGCTCAAAGTTCTCAGAAACTCAAGGCCGATAGAAGACGTTCAAGGGGGGATGAATTTTCAAGGGGGATAAGGTATGGTTGTCCTCCAAGAATCTCTCTCTTAAGGTAGATTCTAAAAAGTTTGCTCCTCGTTTTATTGGACCATATAAGATCACGGAGGTGATTAACCTGGTATCATTTAGGTTAGAGCTGCCCGAGTCATTCCACATTCATAATGTGTTCCATAAATCTCTACTTAAAAAATATTTTGAACCGGTAGTACCATCGAAAGCCTCACCTCTGCCGGTTCTTGTTAATGATGCTGTCGAGAATGTGGTGTCTAAAATAGTGGCTGTCAGGAAGGTGCGTAATTCCTTGCAGTACCTGATTCACTGGAAGGGGTATGGACCTGAAGAGAGATCTTGGGTATCTGCCAGGGAGGTTCATGCTCCTAGACTTATTTGAAAATTTCATTTAGAAGACCCTGAAAGGCCATCGCCTGAAGTCTTGTGTCCGGTGGCCCCTCGTGAAAGGGGGGGTACTGTAACTGGGTGCCGAAGGCGCACTCGGTCTCCCATCAGCTGCAGACCTGCTGCTTAGCTTCGGGAGCGAGGATCTGTGTTTGACCTCGTTGCTAGGGCGGCTTTGCTAGCTGGGAGGCTCCCTGCTCCTAGATCTGCCTTGAGCGCCGAGCTGATCACTCGGTGCTCGACTGGTCGGTGTGTCGGTCATGTGACGCTGGCCACGTCACATGACCCTCACTCCCCACTATAAATACAGGCATCCTGCTGGCCACAGGTTGCCTATTAATTTAGGTTCCTGGTGTTTTTTGGATACCTGTATACTTACCTGATCCTGTTCCCTGACGATCCTTTGTCTGCTCCTCCTGTACTGCGCATCCCTCCTGGTATTTTGACCTCGGCTTCCACCTGACTATTCTTTGCGGACTCCTTTGGTACTTCTCGACTCTCCTGGTATTTATGACCCCGGCTTCTTCTGACCATTCTTTGCTTATCCCTCTGTACTGTGTTGTCCTCTTGGTTTTGACCCGGTCAGTTCACTATCCGTAATTTGTCTTGTCTGTCCTTCCCGCACGTATCCTAAGTTAGGGACTGCTGTCCAGTTGTCCCCTGTCATCAGGACTCGTGAGGCAAGTAGGCAGGGCCAGGGGTGAGGGTGGAGCGCAGTGGTCACTATCCATACCCCTGTGTGTGTGTGTACGTGACCGTCACAATAGTGTGGAGTTGGCAGTAGCAGCAGCAGCATCAGGAGACCACATAGAGGCAAGATGACATAATGTGTAGATGGCAGTAGCAGCAGCATCAGGAGGATACCACAGAGTGGCAAGGTGACATAGTTTGGAGGTGGCGGCAGCATCAGGAGGCAACAGAATGGCAAGGTGACACAGTGTGAAGATGGCAGCAGCATGAGGAGACCACAGAGTGGCAAGGTGACATAGTGTGGAGATGGCAGTAGCATCAGTAGCAGCAGCATCAGGAGACCACAGAGTGGCAAGGTGACATAGTGTGGAGATGGCAGTAGCAGCATCATCAGGAGGCCACAGAGTGGCAAGGTGACATAGTGTGGAGTTGGCAGCAGCATGAGACCACAGAGTGGGATGGTGACATAATGTGAAGATGGCAGCAGCAGCAGGATACCACAGAGCGGCAAGGTGACATAGTTTGGAGATGGCAGTATCAGCTGCCATCAAGACACCACAAAGTGACCCGGTAACAGAGTGGGGTGGTGGGTGGCAATACCAGTACCCGCTGACGAAGGTGATTGAAATAAGGAGCACTTGGAATCACATGTGTGGCATCAGGCGGGTTGCAGCATCAGAGTAGTAGCCGAGGCAGGTGGCCAGAAGAAACCGGTCTCTTTTATCAAAGTGTTGGTGTGGCACCATGGATGATCTAGTCTGATGCATCAGGAATTGGTGGTTGGTTGATCCAATAACCGCAACAGTGCAGTGCGTATATATTTATATTTTTTTTATTGTAATACACCCCTATACGCTTTCACCAGAAATAACTGCAACAGTGCAGCAAGTATATATTTTTCTTATTTTAATGAAATGCGCCCCTATGCGCTTTCACCAGAAATAACTGCAACAGTGCAGTGCGTACTATAGTTTTCTTTTTTTACTGTAATACGCCCCTATACGCTTTCACCAGAAATAACTGCAACAGTGCAGTGTGTATATATTTTTCTTATTTTACTGAAATACACCCCTATACGCTTTAACCAGAAAAAACTGCTGCAGTGCAGTGCGTATATATTTTTCTTGTTGGACTGAAATGCGCCCCTTTACGCTTTCACCAGAAATAACTGCAACAGTGCAGTGCATATATATTTTTCTTTTTTTAATGAAATACGCCCCTATACGCTTTCACCAGAAATAACTGCAACAGTGCAGTGCATATATAGCTTTCTTATTTTACTGAAATACGCCCCTATACGCTTTCACCAGAAATAACTGCAACAGTGCAGTGCGTATATATTTTTCTTGTTGTACAGAACTACGCCCCTATACGCTTTCCATAGAAATAACTGCAACAGTGCAGTGAGTATATATTTTTCTTGTTGTACTAAAATACGCCCCTATACGCTTTCAACAGAAATAACTGCAGAAGTGAAATGTGTATATATTTTTCTTGTCGTACTGAATAAGATACTAAGATATAAGCCACTAAAGGCTTTTCATCATAACACTTGCAGCCCAATAACAAAAAGCTGGAATGACAGAGCTGTCTAATGACCTGCACTTGTAAATAACTTTCCTATCAATGTCCCTAGCACCTTCTGTAGTCTTTCCCTGCACTAAGATGCTGTAAATTGATTCCCCTATCCTTTCCCTGCACTTATAAATCCTTTTTTCAGTTTTTTTTTAAACATTGAGGTTTTTCCCATTGCTGTCCCTAATGCCTTCACACATCTGTCCCTGCACTCTGAACGCTGGAAAATGGCAGAATCTAAAATGGCTACCGTATTTATAGGGCTGTGACATCACAGGGCTGGCTGGCTGCTGATTGGCTGCATGCAGGCATGTCAATCTGGGTGATCCCGCCTTCCCAGAGTTCCTTGCCCCATGTCCTCAGTCCTCACACGTGTAGGCGCCAATTTTAAGGAAAATTACAATTTGTTACCACGAAGCGCAATGAAATTCACATTTGTTGCGAATCGAATTTTTCCTGAAATTAGGATCGAATTTCACTTTGTCAGCTTCGATTCGCTCATCTCTAATTATAGCTTTACATAATCAAAAAAAGGAACAGCACCTCCAGAGATAATTGATTTAAAAGCAGGTGCAAGCTACCATAGCAACTATGTAAAAAAGCAAAAAAGTAGCAGCACACCACTAAATGCATTAAGGGTGGGTAAACAAGTAAATGTGTGAACAGGATCAAATACATGGCCATTCACCTGTTTACCCACCCTTAATGTGCATTTATGGTAACTTGCACCTGCTTTTAACCACCTCCGGACCGCCTAACGCAGGATCGCGTTCCGGAGGTGGCAGCCCTGCGCACAGTCACGCATATATGCGTCATCTCGCGAGACGCGAGATTTCCTGTGAACGCGCGCACACAGGCGCGCGCGCTCACAGGAACGGAAGGTAAGAGAGTTGATCTCCAGCCTGCCAGCGGCGATCGTTCGCTGGCAGGCTGGAGATGTGTTTTTTTTAACCCCTAACAGGTATATTAGACGCTGTTTTGATAACAGCGTCTAATATACCTGCTACCTGGTCCTCTGGTGGTCCCCTTTGTTTGGATCGACCACCAGAGGACACAGGTAGCTCAGTAAAGTCCCACCAAGCACCACTACACTACACTACACCCCCCCCCGTCACTTATTAACCCCTTATTAGCCCCTGATCACCCCATATAGACTCCCTGATCACCCCCCTGTCATTGATTACCCCCCTGTCATTGATCAACCCCCTGTAAAGCTCCATTCAGATGTCCGCATGATTTTTACGGATCCACTGATAGATGGATCGGATCCGCAAAACGCATCCGGACGTCTGAATGAAGCCTTACAGGGGCATGATCAATGACTGTGGTTATCACCCCATATAGACTCCCTGATCACCCCCCTGTCATTGATTACCCCCCTGTAAAGCTCCATTCAGATGTCCGCATGATTTTTACGGATGCACTGATAGATGGATCAGATCCGCAAAACGCATCCGGACGTCTGAATGAAACCTTACAGGGGCATGATCAATGACTGTGGTTATCACCCCATATAGACTCCCTGATCACCCCCCTGTCATTGATTACACCCCTGTCATTGATTACCCCCCTGTAAAGCTCCATTCAGACGTCCGCATGATTTTTACGGATCCACTGATAGATGGATCGGATCCGCAAAACGCATCCGGACGTCTGAATGAAGCCTTACAGGGGCATGATCAATGACTGTGGTTATCACCCCATATAGACTCCCTGATCACCCCCCTGTCATTGATTACCCCCCTGTAAAGCTCCATTCAGATGTCCGCATGATTTTTACGGATGCACTGATAGATGGATCGGATCCGCAAAACGCATCCGGACGTCTAAATGAAGCCTTACCGGGGCATGATCAATGACTGTGGTTATCACAGCCATATATACTCCCTGATCACCCCCCTGTCATTGATTACCCCCCTGTAAAGCTCCATTCAGATGTCCGCATGATTTTTACGGATGCACTGATAGATGGATCAGATCCGCAAAACGCATCCGGACGTCTGAATGAAGCCTTACAGGGGCATGATCAATGACTGTGGTTATCACCCCATATAGACTCCCTGATCACCCCCCTGTAATTGATTACACCCCTGTCATTGATCAACCCCCTGTAAAGCTCCATTCAGATGTCCGCATGATTTTTACGGATCCACTGATAGATGGATCGGATCCGCAAAACGCATCCGGACGTCTGAATGAAGCCTTACAGGGGCATGATCAATGACTGTGGTTATCACCCCATATAGACTCCCTGATCACCCCCCTGTCATTGATTACCCCCCTGTAAAGCTCCATTCAGATGTCCGCATGATTTTTACGGATGCACTGATAGATGGATCGGATCCGCAAAACGCATCCGGACGTCTGAATGAAGCCTTACAGGGGCATGATCAATGACTGTGGTTATCACCCCATATAGACTCCCTGATCACCCCCCTGTCATTGATTACCCCCCTGTAAAGCTCCATTCAGATGTCCGCATGATTTTTACGGATGCACTGATAGATGGATCGGATCCGCAAAACGCATCCGGACGTCTGAATGAAACCTTACAGGGGCGTGATCAATGACTGTGGTTATCACCCCATATAGACTCCCTGATCACCCCCCTGTCATTGATTACACCCCTGTCATTGATCAACCCCCTGTAAAGCTCCATTCAGATGTCCGCATGATTTTTACGGATCCACTGATAGATGGATCGGATCCGCAATACGCATACGGACGTCTGAATGAAGCCTTACAGGGGCGTGATCAATGACTGTGGTTATCACCCCATATAGACTCCCTGATCACCCCCCTGTCATTGATTACACCCCTGTCATTGATCAACCCCCTGTAAAGCTCCATTCAGATGTCCGCATGATTTTTACGGATCCACTGATAGATGGATCGGATCTGCAAAACACATACAGGCGTCTCCCTGGAGCCTTCCAGGGGGGGGTGATCAATGACTGTGGTGATCACCCCATATAGACTCCCTGTTCACCCCCCTGTCATTGATCACCCCCCTGTCATTGATCACCCCCCTGTCATTGATCACCCCCCTGTCATTGATCACCCCCCCTGTCATTGATCACCCCCCTGTCATTGATCACCCCCCCTGTCATTGATCACCCCCCCCTGTCATTGATCACCCCCCTGTAAGACTCCATTCAGACATTTTTTTGGCCCAAGTTAGCGGAATTTTTTTTTTTTTTCTTACAAAGTCTCATATTCCACTAACTTGTGTCAAAAAATAAAATCTCACATGAACTCACCATACCCCTCACGGAATACAAATGCGTAAAATTTTTTAGACATTTATATTCCAGACTTCTTCTCACGCTTTAGGGCCCCTAGAATGCCAGGGCAGTATAAATACCCCACATGTGACCACATTTCGGAAAGAAGACACCCCCAGGTATTCCGTGAGGGGCATATTGAGTCCATGAAAGATTGAAATTTTTGTCCCAAGTTAGCGGAACGGGAGACTTTGTGAGAAAAAAATTAAAAATATCAATTTTCGCTAACTTGTGCCAAAAAAAAAAAATTTCTATGAACTCGCCATGCCCGTCATTGAATACCTTGGGGTGTCTTCTTTCCAAAATGGGGTCACATGTGGGGTATTTATACTGCCCTGGCATTCTAGGGGCCCCAAAGCGTGAGAAGAAGTCTGGTATCCAAATGTTTAAAAATGCCCTCCTAAAAGGACTTTGGGCACATTTGCGCATCTAGGCTGCAAAAAAGTGTCACACATCTGGTATCTCCGTACTCAGGAGAAGTTGGGGAATGTGTTTTGGGGTGTCATTTTACATATACCCATGCTGGGTGAGAGAAATATCTTGGTCAAATGCCAACTTTGTATAAAAAAATGGGAAAAGTTGTCTTTTGCCAAGATATTTCTCTCACCCAGCAAGGGTATATGTAAAATGACACCCCAAAACACATTCCTCAACTTCTCCTGAATACGGCGATACCACATGTGTGACACTTTTTTGCAGCCTAGGTGGGCAAAGGGGCCCATATTCCAAAGAGCACCTTTAGGATTTCACAGGTCATTTACCTACTTACCACACATTAGGGCCCCTGGAAAATGCCAGGGCAGTATAACTACCCCACAAGTGACCCCATTTTGGAAAGAAGACACCCCAAGGTATTCCGTGAGGGGCATGGCGAGTTCCTAGAAATTTTTATTTTTTGTCACAAGTTAGTGGAAAATGCTGATTTTTTTTTTTTTTTTTTATACAAAGTCTCATATTCCACTAACTTGTGACAAAAAATAAAAACTTCCATGAACTCACTATGCCCATCAGCGAATACCTTGGGGTCTCTTCTTTCCAAAATGGGGTCACTTATGGGGTAGTTATACTGCCCTGGCATTCTAGGGGCCCAAATGTGTGGTAAGGAGTTTGAAATCAAATTCTGTAAAAAATGACCAGTGAAATCCGAAAGGTGCTCTTTGGAATATGGGCCCCTTTGCCCACCTAGGCTGCAAAAAAGTGTCACACATCTGGTATCTCCGTACTCAGGAGAAGTTGGGGAATGTGTTTTGGGGTGTCATTTTACATATACCCATGCTGGGTGAGAGAAATATTTTGGCAAAAGACAACTTTTCCCATTTTTTTTATACAAAGTTGGCATTTGAATAAGATATTTATCTCACCCAGCATGGGTATATGTAAAAAGACACCCCAAAACACATTCCCCAACTTCTCCTGAATACAGAGATACCAGATGTGTGACACTTTTTTGCAGCCTAGGTGGGCAAAGGGGCCCATATTCCAAAGAGCACCTTTCGGATTTCACAGGTCATTTTTTACAGAATTTGATTTCAAACTCCTTACCACACATTTGGGCCCCTAGAATGCCAGGGCAGTATAACTACCCCACAAGTGACCCCATTTTGGAAAGAAGAGACCCCAAGGTATTCGCTGATGGGCATAGTGAGTTCATGGAAGTTTTTATTTTTTGTCACAAGTTAGTGGAATATGAGACTTTGTATGAAAAAAAAAAAAATCATCATTTTCCACTAACTTGTGACAAAAAATAAAAAATTCTAGGAACTTGCCATGCCCCTCACGGAATACCTTGGGGTGTCTTCTTTCCAAAATGGGGTCACTTGTGGGGTAGTTATACTGCCCTGGCATTCTAGGGGCCCAAATGTGTGGTAAGGAGTTTGAAATCAAATTCTGTAAAAAATGACCTGTGAAATCCGAAAGGTGCTCTTTGGAATATGGGCCCCTTTGCCCACCTAGGCTGCAAAAAAGTGTCACACATCTGGTATCTCCGTACTCAGGAGAAGTTGGGGAATGTGTTTTGGGGTGTCATTTTACATATACCCATGCTGGGTGAGAGAAATATCTTGGCAAAAGACAACTTTTCCCATTTTTTTATACAAAGTTGGCATTTGACCAAGATATTTCTCTCACCCAGCATGGGTATATGTAAAATGACACCCCAAAACACATTCCCCAACTTCTCCTGAGTACGGCGATACCAGATGTGTGACACTTTTTTGCAGCCTAGGTGGGCAAAGGGGCCCATATTCCAAAGAGCACCTTTCGGATTTCACTCGTCATTTTTTACAGAATTTGATTTCAAACTCCTTACCACACATTTGGGCCCCTAGAATGCCAGGGCAGTGTAACTACCCCACAAGTGACCCCATTTTGGAAAGAAGAGACCCCAAGGTATTTCGTGATGGGCATAGTGAGTTCATAGAAGTTTTTATTTTTTGTCACAAGTTAGTGGAATATGAGACTTTGTAAGAAAAAAATAAATAAAAAATAAATCATCATTTTCCGCTAACTTGTGACAAAAAATAAAAAGTTATATGAACTCACTATGCCCATCAGCGAATACCTTAGGGTGTGTACTTTCCGAAATGGGGTCATTTGTGGGGTGTTTGTACTGTCTGGCCATTGTAGAACCTCAGGAAACATGACAGGTGCTCAGAAAGTCAGAGCTGCTTCAAAAAGCGGAAATTCACATTTTTGTACCATAGTTTGTAAACGCTATAACTTTTACCCAAAGCATTTTTTTTTTACCCAAACATTTTTTTTTAATCAAAGACATGTAGAACAATAAATTTAGACCAAAATTTATATATGGATCTCGTTTTTTTTGCAAAATTTTACAACTAAAAGTGAAAAATGTCATTTTTTTGCAAAAAAATCGTTAAATTTCAATTAATAACAAAAAAAGTAAAAATGTCAGCAGCAATGAAATACCACCAAATGAAAGCTCTATTAGTGAGAAGAAAAGGAGGTAAAATTCATTTGGGTGGTAAGTTGCATGACCGAGCAATAAACGGTGAAAGTAGTGTAGGTCAGAAGTGTAAAAAGTGGCCTGGTCTTTCAGGGTGTTTAAGCACTGGGGGCTGAGGTGGTTAAATCAATTATCTCTGGAGGTGCTGTTCCTTTTTTTGATTATGTAAATAGTAGAGGAATAGGCATCCTCTGTGGAACTTAGCACTCCCGCCCACCAGCCTGGTGCTTTTAATCAGAGTTACAATGGAGCTGGACACTCCATGTTAG